>NC_064412.1:51167500-51767500 GCF_023375975.1 Astyanax mexicanus | reverse complement strand
ACACGCAGAATGAAGGTGGTTTAAACCTACCCCAGCTGAGTTTAACTCTGGAATTCATTTTAGACATCACTCTCAGGCTCGCTGTCCTCAAGGCCAGAGGGGAAGTGGACCGACCCCTCCTCCTCCTCCTCCACCTCCCCACACCCACCGCTCCACCCCCTTCACCTGACTGATTCACTTTAAATTACCTATAATTTAATGTTGCTGCTCCAACTCTCTCTGACCCATTACTATCACAAACATTATCTTTCACTGCTCTTTACTTTTACTGTTTAAAAAAGCTAAATCTGTCGTTTTATACAGAAGAACTGCTTTATAAACCGTTTCATAAACACGTTTAAAGGATTCATCATAATCCAATCACTCAAACCCCATTCAGAAGTGGTCAGAAACAATATATACAAAATATATACAAAATAACCACATTATTACAGAAGTGTGACCACCAAAGTGTATTGAAGCATCCCTGGCAGCCAATCACTGCTTAAATTAACCATGTCACTGCCCTACCTGCAATACCACACCGTCCACCATCTGCACAGGTTAACTGAGCATGCTACAATAACAAGCTAATGGGTAATGGTAATACTCATGGCCAAATTTGAACTAAGGACTCTGTCTAAAGAAAACTGGACTCTTAGGGCACTTTTTCACCAAAAGCACTCTGGTTCTTGAACCAGTTCTGTTTAGACTTATAAGAACCACAGTGCTTTTCAGTGAACCAGCCCGCGTTTCCACCGACGTAAAACCATCACTATTCTGGTTCGTGAACCTAATTTTGAATTGTTTACTGTGTTTTCACTAACAAAAGTAGGTTCCGGAACCAAGAACGTTCGTTCACACTGGGAACCGAAGAATACTAGTTTCCTTAGCGTGATCTGTGACTACATCTGTGGGCGTTTCTGTTTGTTCAGAGGCACGATGGCGATCCACAATAATGCACAGTGGTCTGCTGAGGAAACAGTATTTATATTATCTATTTGGTGTTCTCCGTAGTTTCAGGATAAACTTGAAGGGAGAACTAGGAATGAGAAACTCTACGGTGAACTAGTGGAAAGTTTATCTCAGGCAGGATATGGTCGCATAAAAGAGCAAGCGATAAAGAAGCTGAAAAAGCTTAAAAAAAGACTACAAAGATGCACAAGTGGAGCTGGGCGGGGGAGTGTACCTGAATTGAACTAAGAAAACTCTTAGGGCACTCTTCCCCAAAAGAACTCTGGTTCTTGAACCAGTTCTGTTTAGACTTATAAGAACCAGAGTGCTTTTCAGTGAACCAGCCCGCTTTTCCACCAGTTTTAGTGGAACCGTCAAAACGTCACTTCAGTAAAGGTACCGACACTATTGGCTGATGTGGACGGCGTCAGAGAGCCTGGGTTGCAGGTACACTCCCCCGCCCAGCTCCACTACGCGACAGCTCTTTTTTTTGGCATCTGGGTAGTCTTTTTTTTAAGCTTTTTCAGCTTGTTTATCACTTGCTCTTTCGTGCAAACATTTCCAACCCAAGTTAAATCCTCCAATAGTTCACCGTAGAGTTTCTCCTTCCTATTGCTCCCTTCAAGTTTATCCTAAAAAAATCTGGAGAACACTAAATAGATAATAAATACTGTGTTTCCTCAGTAGACCACTGTGCATTCTTGGGGATCGCCATCGTGCCTCTGAACAAACAGACACGCCCACAGATGTTGTCACAGATCACGCTAAGGAACCTAGTATTCTTCGGTTCCCAACGTGAACGAACGTTCTTGGTTCTGGAACCTACTTTTGTTAGTGAAAACACCGTAAACAGTTCAAAATTAGGTTTGCAAACCAGAACGGTGATGGTTTTACGACGGTGGAAAAGCACTATTAGGGCACTTTTTCACCAGCAAGGTGCCAGTGCTGGTGTCAAGTTCCCGAACGGTTCTGTGCTTTTTCACTACAAAATCACACAATCACAGATTCTAAGCCAGAAAAGTCGGTGCTGTTTTGCCCCGCAAACTTGCTGGTCTGGAAGCAGCAAACCTGTGATGCAAGCAGCCAAAGGGTGAAGCAATTAAACATCACCATCGCAAAGTTGTTTATAACACGCCCACATTCACATACATAGTGAATGACTCCTTAAAGTAGTGTAAACATGGTCGGTTCTTAAAAGGATCGTAGGTTCGCAGGAACAGGCACCGGCTCTGGCACCAGCACTTTGTTGATGGAAAACCACCTCACCTCCACCTCCACTCCTGCCTCCCGAGGAAATGATGTAAGAAATCCCATCATTAGGGGGATTTCTCACCTTTCTCATATTATATTTAAAATACCAGATGTGAGCAACTATGCATGTTTGCAAGCATTTGTGATCGGATTATCCAGGATGCATTTTATGCAAGACAGGTGTGAATATTGTTTCAGACCATACCTGCAAAGTCTCCCATTTTGGCTGGGAAACGGACATATTTTACCACTCATTTCCACCGTCCTCCTGTATTAGTATTTTCCTGTAAATTCCCTGTATTATATAATAATTTAAAAAATAATTCCTCTGCCTCTCTAAACTGAAATATCAATAACCTCGCGAGAACTGCCACCCAGCCTGCTGCAAGTGGCGGGTCTCGCGAGTTTACTGCTAACAGCGGGAACAATCCTGGAACAACAAATCCGAAATGGATATATATACATATATAATATTATACATACTCTTCCTGACTGCAAAAAATACCATTGATTACAACAAAATAACATTAAAATAAAAATACTATATATTAATATACTAAATATGATTTCTACATACTATATCATGATACTATGATACTGAACCTCGGTTGGGCTGGAGGTGACAATGGCTGAAGTGGTTTGAGTAATTAGATTGTAATGTATCTGTTTTAAATGTGTCTTTTATGTGATTTATCCTTAACCAGATCTAATCGTGATAATCAGGGCACACAGTAAGAAGTGAGCGGGTGTAAACGGGGTCACAGCGGTGCAGGAGACACTCACAGTGTACACTCTCCATCTTACACTCTCACTGGTTCCAGTCTGACTCTCGGGGCTGAAAGGGTCGAGGGTGTTTTTGAGGAACAGATTTACAGGAAACGAGGAGCGCCTGCAGGAGGCTGGAGACGAACACACACACACTCGCGCTCACCGGGGGTGTGTGTGAGGAAATATCGAGTTGTCATTATCAAATTCTAATTCCCAGCCTGTCAGTTTCCATTACCTGAGCAGCGCTCTGAGACCTAAAGGTTATTGATTTAAGTTCTAATCTACAAACAAATATATTACCTGCACAGGCCAGGAGCAATGTTAAACGAAGGGCAAAGCCTGCTCAGATGGATGTTGCCTTTGTGTTTGTGGGAGCCTCTGTCTCTGTGTGTGTGTGTGTGTGTGTGTGTGTGTGTGTGTGTTCGAGCAAGATAATGGTGTAACTTATCTTCCCACCTTTATACCCTAACATACAAACACATGAACTGTGCACTTCCACAATTCAGGTCATTGAGTTCAAATTTATTTATATATATATATATATATATATATATATATATATATATATATATATATATATATATATATACTTGAAACTAACTATTATAATAGTCCTAAGTAAGAAATTCATATAAGTAAAAGTAAACCAAATTTTTCATAGTTGATGTTACATATATCCATGTACTGTTAAAAAAAGTCAATACCATAGCAGTGAACATTCTATTGTCAGTCTATTTTCATGTTTTCACAATTATTGTCATTATAAAGTGCACAAGATTATTAGGGCATTAAGCGCCTTCGTGAGGCTCCTGACTATGATGGCCGTAATAATATTATTATATACTATTATAATATTATGCTGAAGCGCAGAAAGTTTTACTCTGCAAGGCTCCTGACTACGGTAGCCTGCTGTGCCAAAATCAGCACCCCCACCATGAAAAGCACCCTCTCTCAGGAGGTAGTGCAAGTGACGTTCCTTTTTTAGTTTATTTGGTCAAAAAAACAAAACAAACTATTGATAGCGGATTATCTCAGCTTTCGATTCAAGTGACATAGCACACGCTCCTGAGAGGAGGTGCTTTTCCTGTCAGGGGCGAGGAATTCGGTGCAACTGTGCGCTGTGTACCACATAAAATCGGTTCCAGGTCAGTAAGCACAATCAGAATTCATGCATTAGGTGCACTGGATTATAAGGCACATCATTTTCACAATTTTTGAGAACATTTAAGCACATAGTCCGAAAAATCAGGTAATTATTGTGACAATTAAAGGAAAATACATCATAACCAAAACAAACAAATGCAGAAAATGCAATTATTGTTACATTTACGTTGACTTTCATTTGATTGCAAATAGAATAAATGTATTTCGTGTTTAATCTGCTCAACTGTCAACAATTTAATTTGTTAATATACATCCATTTCTGCATTTCAGGCCTTCGAAATATTCCCAAAAAAATTACCATTCCTTCTCACATTAAAAAAGCAATTTTGGCTGTGTGGATACCAAGTGATGAAGTGTTACAGGTCTTATTTTGTCCCGTTCTTCCAGCAAACACATCTTAAGGTGAGCAGCAGTACAGGATCAATAATTTAGGGATTATAATTTTGTTTTTATTTCAGCATTTTTCATGCATTCTCTATTGGAAACAGGGAATACCTGTTCCCTCCTTTTCCACAGCCATGCCCTTGTAATGTGTGCAGCATGTGGTTTTGCATTGTCTTGTTGAAAAATGCATAGAGATTCCTGTACTAAATATGTCGTCCTAAAGGCAGCATACATTGCTTTAAAACCACAATATACTTTTCTGCATTAATTCTAGATCAAAGAAGTGTTCTGACACACTGCTATACCATAACAGACCCTGGCTTTTGGAAGCTGATAACAGTCTGGATGGTCTTATTAACTGGTCCTGAGCACGTGGTGTCAATTTCACGTTGTGTGACTACTTTCTGGTTTGTATTCTCATAAGTTTCTCATAAGATTTTAAATACATATATTTACACTTGGTTGTCAAATATGTTGCTTGTATTTTTACACTGTCCTGACCTTTATTATTTGGGGTTGTACATTAAACTTAAAAATACTGAATAAATGTATTATTTGGCATCATAAAAGAATATAAAATACAATTTATTATTTATTTATATAGTAGTTCCATACTAAACAGCGCATTTAATTAACACAAGATAATTATTAAATTATATTAATAAACCTTTACAGTTTTAAAATACTCTATTACAGCAGTATGAGGACTGAGATACAGCCTGTGCAGGTGCAGGCAAGGCCAGTTTAGGATAATGAGTGAACTTTTGAATCTATTTCTCAATTACAGCCAGTTTTACAAAACAATTAAATATGCATTTTCACTTTTTATGCACCAACCAGCCTGCAGAAGACAATGAATAAACAATGAACAACAAATGTAACTATGTGACACCCCCACTGGCGTCCTTCCAGCCTGTCCAGATTTGACAAGGCTGAAATCTGGCAACCTTAGGCCAGATTTACAAAGCTTTCAGACAGATTTACTGTGACATTAGGAGCAAATAGCTCCACAGGAACACATTTGCTCATTCATAAATGAGGATCATCAGCGTGTTTTACTGTTTGGGTGATATTTGGCACTACTGCACTTTTCTCTCATTTGCATCTGTCGATAGAGATTCATAACAGCCCATTACAATGCAAAAAATACCACCTGAATTAATGCAACAGCAGATTTCCCAGAAAGAACACAGTGTGGATTTTTTTAACCCTAAAAAAGCTTCAATAAATTACAGTGTCTATGTTTCTCCTTTTTTAAATCTGGTTAGTGGTCTTGTGATGTGTTTAAAATGTTAATAAAACATAAAAATAGACTCAAGCACTGCAATAGGAACACGAATCCGCCAATTGAGTGACAGCAGTCCAATGCATCCTGTAAAATTACTGTGAAATTTCTTCCTGCTAGGTATTTCACAATTAGTGGTTATGAGAGTAGGTATTATTCACAAGTTAAGTTTAGGTACCACATGCAAAGTTACAGAGTGACAGTTTTACTACGTGACACAAAGTTTCAGGGCGGAGTGTCTTCCACGTAAGTTAAGTTACAGAGCAGGGTGTCTGTCCTCGCAAAGTTATAGAGCGGGGGGGTATTTGTCTATGTAAAAATACAGAGCGGGGTGCCATATAAAGTTATAGAGTGGGGTGCCTGTCTATGTAAAGTTACAGAGCAGGATTTCCATCCATGTAAAGTTACAGAGGGGGAGTGTCCAACTACGCAAAGTTACTGTGCGGGGTGCCCATCCATGTAAAGTTACACAGCGGGGTGCAGAGACATGCACAGGAATCTTGAAGGGCAGTTGCTCTAACCTGAAGAAAGGGCACCGCCCCTCTCCTGTATTCGTCTCTTTTCTGCATTAACACTACATGCATGTGAATTATTCAAATAATGTCCGTCATTTATCTTGCTTGATTGGTTAGCCTCCCACAAAACAACCTGAGCCATGTAAAACATTGACTGCAGGCTAGCTGGCTGTCGGGGTTTTTTGCTACCTAAACGTGGCACAGTAGGTGGCTGTCAGATTATTTAGGATCACTAAAAGTCCTAAACTCGACGACATCGGATTTTAGAGAAGTTGATTGTGATCATGTCTTGTAATACTGTGAAGGCTACATTTCAAGCTCACCCTCAGGGCAGTGGCTCCACTCCCACGGCATCTTCAAACTCCTCTTGGGTCTCTGCTAGTCGACTGAAGCGCCGCCCGGTCGTGTCCAGCGTTTTTTTTTTTTTTTTTCTAGTGAAGCGTGTCCCCCGCTATGCCCACGCCCCTCCAGGTGTCTGAATCTGAATAATTGACTCTGAAAACTTTGTTTTACGAAACTTCAATCAAAATTACGAATTATAAAGAAAATCTTGCCTATATTAATTTTCCCCCTCCCTCGGAAGGGCAATTTCAGCCAAAGACGGCAAAAGGGCAATTGCCCAAGCACATTGGGCCATAGCGCCTGCATGTCACTGGCGGGGTGCACTTTCCATGTAAGGTTACAGAGAGGAATGTTTGTCCACATGTAAAGTTACAGAGTAAAGTGTCCTACCTGGCCATTCCGCTTAGACTGCTCTGCCCATTGTACTGACCATTCTGTTCTGACTGCTCTGTGCACTGTTCTGACCAATCTGCTTGGACTTGCTTTGCCCTGAACATCATACTCTGCACCAGATGCTCTGGCCATTCTGCTCTACTTTGTACTGACCACAATGCTCTGATCGTATAGCTCTTATTGTTCTACACTGACTGCTCTGGATAATCTGAACTGATGGCTTCTCTATAACTGTTGCACACTGACTGCTACTCAGACTAATCTGTACTGACCAGTCCATTCTCCCTGCTCCCCTCTGACTGCTCTGACCACTCTGTACTGACCACTCCAATCTGACAGCTCAGCGCTGACCACTGTGATCAGAATGAAAGATTTTCAGTGGTGCACGGCTCAAACCATGTGTATGTGTGTGTGTGTGTGCTTGTAAGTGTGCTGTAACTCACCACCCTCTGTCTGACCTCTGTGTTTGGACCTCTCTGCTCTAACTATTCTGACCGCTCCAATTTACCCACTCTGCATTGTCCACAGTGACTGTTCTGAACTGACCACTCCAAACTGACCTTCTCCCTCCAACACTCCATCCATTTACGTCCCTGTGGTTTCATCTTGTATCCTTCTATCACTTTATCTCACTTCATTTCAGCTCGTTATGTAGCTTTAGCTCTAATCACATCCATCTTAACTTCTCTTTCTCATTTTCATTACATTCATATCTATATTTACATTTATATTATAAAGAGCTTGGATAGATAGATCTCAATTTTAAAATTCTTTTGACCTGAAATAAAAGTCCAAATGTTTATAGTCACCTCTTCTAATGACTGAATTCAGATTGACTTGATCAGACTCTCTGAAGCAGATCATTTTGAACCCATTGGCACCATGCTGCCTAATGCTGAGCATGGGCTACAGAGGGGTATAAAGATCTCGCGTATTGAGCTGTGGAGCAGTGGAACTGTGTTCTCTGGAATGCTAGTACTCCATCCACTACTTCTGAAATGAGTTGCAGTGGGATGAGATGACGGTGATCATCATCCAGCATCTGGATCATCATCCAGCATCACTAATGCTCTAGCAGAAAGCCTCTCCAGACAATAGAGACAGTTACTTCAACAGTGGACCAACACCAGCAGATATCAGACATGTCTCTCCAAACCATCACTGATTGGTGGAAACTTCACACTAGACCTCAAGCAGTTTGGACTGTGTGTCTCTCCACTCTTCCTCCAGACTCTGCTCCCTTGATTTACAAATTAAATGTAAAATTTACTGATGATCAGTGATGGTTTGGAGAGACATGTCATCTGCTGGTGTTGATCCACTGTGTTTTGTTATCAAGTCTAAAATCAGTGCAGTTTTGTTTTCCCCCAAAATCTAACAGCACTTCATGTTTCCCTCTGCTGAATCTGGACTTTATACTAGACTTTTTATTATATAAAAGTATTAGATGAAGCTCTAATATTTCAGAGGACACATATTTGAAATTAGGCTTTGTGTCATTAGGTACATGTTTGTTTTTCATCCTTTGTTCCATTGTTTTTCATGGACTAGACATGCTGTGTGTGTGAGTGCGTTTGCACATCTGTGTCAGCAAGTAGTTGAATGGTGTTGAGAAACATTTGGACTGATAGTGTAACTGAGTGCTATATCTGCTCTGTATTTTCTCTTCAGGGCAGTTTATTGATGGAACATTTCTTTTTTTTTTTTAGTGCAACAGCACCATCGTGTGGTCATAAGATAATTTTCTCAAAAATACATGATACACAGCAGGTAAATGTAATAGGTTTGTATGAATAAACACACACGCACACACACCTATACAATAATTACACAAAATAGAAAGAGTAAAAACAGCAAGACTTTTCCTATGGCCACTGAAAAAGCACTGAGGACGGGTAATCAAGCAAATCTGAAAAATGAAAAAAGATAAAAATATAAACCCTTAATGGCTTAATATTCTCATACCTGCAAGTATCCAAACAGCCAATCATAAGGCAGCAGTGCAGTGTATAAAATCATGCAGTAATGGGCCACAACAACAGAAGCCCCCGCTGGGTTCCACAGAGGGTTGCCAGTTTCCGTAAATTAAAATAGGGAAAGCTGGGCGGTCGAATTGAATTTTGTATTAGGTTAACTGACACTCACGCATTCACTCATTCCGACACAAGTTTCTGCAATCATTTCTACACAGCTGTTTTACAGTTTACCCAAAGGGGACATAGAACATTAAAGGGGTTTAAATTAACATAAAAGGACCATTTCCTCAGTACAAAATATAAGATAAAAACATATAAAAACAACCTGCCATCATGATAAGAGCTGCATTTCCAAACATGGTGCAGAGGAAGCAGTATGAGAATGAGTGAGATATGAGAATCAGCCTTTCTGAAAGACTTTTATTACTCGCAGCCTGAAGAGACCAAACTGTACATAAATTGTTATCTAATACATTGTTAATACTATTCAAATTAAACTTTTTATTATTGTACGCTTGTCTCTGCAGTCTTCCTGGTAGAACTACAGTTACAGTGATAGTCTGATGCCTGACACTATCCTAGTTTACGTCCTGGATCTTCTCTGGTTCAATTGCAGTGATTATCAGAACAGCTCTGCTTTATTTTCTGATCCCGCCCACAGTAAAGCTGGCAGTGCCTTCTCATTGGTTGAAAAAGTCAATTCACGACCAATGAGAAATGCTGCTCAGTTTCAGTAGCTTTGTTTATAAATATAAAAAAGGTCCATGCTGACCATGTGTTTTAATGTGTCTACTTATGGAACAATTTTGTATTTTACGGGATGATTGGCAACCCTAGTTCCACAACTGTCAGCCAAGATCAGAAAGCTGAGGCTGCAGTGGGCACAGGCCCACCAACAATGGACAGCTAAAGACTGGAGAAACATAGAGGAACACAGATTGTGCGGTCAGAACTTGGTGCCAGCATCATAAATCCATGCAACAAACAGTGCAGGCATTGCAGATCATTTTTGTGAATTTTACAATAATCCAATAATCAGCCACAATTAGTACATTAGTAGCACCTGCTTAATATTGAGTAAGGTCCCACAACATACAGAACTACAGATCTGACTGTTTAAAGCACTGACCCTACAAGACCTCGGCTCTGAATTAATAAATGAAGTTTATATTCAGCCAGGCATGCACAGCATCCTCTCAAACGGAAACTACCATTAATATGGAGGACTGCATCAGGCACTAAGGTATTGACTCAGAACAGAATGCCAATCCATCTTAGTTCACACAGACACAGATTTTACTCACACGTACACACACAATGGCAATTTAAATGAACCATTTCTGTGTTATTGGACTGTGGGAGGAACACCCCCACGAACACACACATACACACACAGGAAGAACATGGAAACCTCATGGAAACCTAGGGTGATGTCTGCAGCACAGGGCGTCTGTGAGCTGATGTATCAGAACTGAGCGGCTGCGCTTTCCTCCGAGCGCGCTGGCTGCTCCGCAATGCTGCATCAGCAGCAGTTCGAAAAGAAGAGGTGGCTGACTTCACATGTATCGGAGGAGGCATGAGCTAGTCTTCACCCTCCTGGTGTGTTGGGACATCACTAGTGATAAGGGGAGTCCTAATGAGTGGGTTGGGTAATTGGCCGTGTAAATTGGGGAGAAAATGGGGGGAAAAAAAGAAAAAAAATGTATATATATATACGTATATATATAAAGAAAAAAAAGTTCATGGGTGTGAGAGAGAAAGAGAGAGAGAGAGACAGAAAGAGATCACTCCACAGCTGCTCTGTTGTGCTGTAAGTAAGACAGATTGTAAGTATTTAACACAGCCTGTTAACCTGAACTGAAACATCTATTTTATTTAATGCGCAAACACACATGCTCACACACACACACACACACACACACCCTATAATGTTCACAATTTAATTTCACAGACTTTCTGGAAGATTTTGTATAGCTCTCTGTCTAAACACACACACACAGTAAAATAGAGGTCAACAGAAAGGACTGCAGTTCGCATTTTAAATTGAAACACAGTGCTTAGCATGCCGAACACACAGGAGCATAGTTTTTAATTTAACACACACACACACACACACACACACAATGAGGGTACACAGTAATTTGATCAAAAAGTGACCTTCAGGAGACCCTCATGAAAGGTCTCTCTCTCTCTTTCTCTCATACACACTCACAAACACACAAACAAACACACAATTATATTAATGTCAGTGAGTAAGGCTCTACCAAGAACACTACCAGCTCCACGGTGGGTATTTATTTTTCCTAAAAGTCAGAGAGAAGAAAAGAGAAGAGAGAAAAAATAGAGATGATAAAAGGGTGACAAAATAAAAGAAGAGACATTAGGTGATAAAAGAAAGAAGAGAGGAGAGAAATAAAAAGAAGATAAAATAAATAATTACTGTACACATCTTCTAATAAACACATTAGACAAACAGAATAGAATATAATAGAATAAGACAGATAGGATTGAAGGGTATGAATCACCCCAGTATTGAACTGTGGAGCAGTGGAACTGTGTTCTCTGGAATGATGGAGCTCCATCCAATACTTTTGGCTGGGAAGTGTTGTGGAGTTGGGGATGAGGTGGGTGTTGGTCATCATTCAATATCCTGACCAATACTATTGCTCCTGTGAATGCTTGATGCAATGGAATCCTCACAACACTGCTCCAAAATCTATTAGAAATCCTTGCCTAGATAGTATATAAAGTTTCTTATTGCTTATAAAGTTACTTCATGCTTATAAAGTTTTGTCGGAAAACACTGCGCTGACTTTAGACTTGATAATAAAACACAGTGGATCAACACCAGCAGATGACATGTCTCTCCATTAAACCATCACTGATCATCAGTAAAATTTACATTTCATTTAAAGGAAATCAAGGGATCCGAGTCTGGAGGAAGAGTGGAGAGACACAGTCCAAACTGCTTGAGGTCTAGTGGGTTCTAGTTTTTTTTACAATCAGTGATGGTTTGGAGAGTCATCTGCTGGTGTTGATCCACTGTGTTTTATTATCAAGTCTAAAGTCAGTGCAGTTTTGTTTTCCCACAAAATCGTACAGCACTTCATGTTTCCCTCTGCTACTGACAACTTTCATGAAGATGCGGATTTCATTTTCCAGCAGGACTTACTTGGCACACTGCCCACACTGCCAAAAGTACCAATTGTTGTTATATAATATAAAAATTTTCTGAGACACTGATTTTTGGGTTTTCATTGGCTGTAAGGCATAATCATAATCAACAATAAAATAAATAAAGGCTTAAATTAGATCTCTGTGTGTTTAATATATCTATATAATACACAAGTTTTGCATTTTTAACTGATTTTTACTGCTCGGCCTCTTTACATAATAATTTGGTTGCAGTTTATCAGGGGACTGTTCCTGCAGCATTCTGCTGAGAAAAGATGGTCTGCCATCTTCTTTTCCTCAAACCGACCCAATCACTGCTCTGCTAACCATGTGCTTCCGTGTGCATGGAAGATTCTTGTTCGCACTGCTTCTCGTTACAGAGAGAGCTCTACACACAGATGGAATCTCAGTCAGCTGGTCTACCCTGTTAGCTCCAGGTTGCTGGCAGCCTCTGCAACTGTCAGTCAGATGGGCACCCCGGAGAACCCATCCACACCTGCTGTCCTCACCACTGCCTTCCTCTGCAGACATCCTGGGTGGTTAGGGTTCAGGATAGAGGAAGGTTTGCTCATTAACTCCAGCTTCAACTTCCTTAACTCTTCCTCAACTCTTCTTTTTTATTTCAGACTCCAAATTGGATCAATAACTGTGGAAAAGTTGGACAACATGTTTTTTTATTACAAATCAACACAAAATAGCTGCCATGTTGACAAATGTGCCACACTTACCTATTCATTTAGTAGACATGCTGCCGTCTCCCAGCACAAGTGTGTCTCAGACTGCCTTCATTGAGTTTACAATTTAGAAGCGGAGTAGATTTTTCCCCTGAATACTAAGGCTGTGTCAAAATTACATTACATTACATTTGGCAGACGCTTTTGTCCAAAGCGACTTACAATAATGAAGTACAAAAGTAATAGAAGGTAAAGGTAAAAACATCTTAGATAGGGCCTAAAGGAAAAATGAAGTAATAGGATAGAGGAGTGAAGGAGGGGAAGAAGGAAAGTTAGAAGTAGTTAGTTAGTTAGAGGTGTTAGGAGAGTAGGTGCTCTTTGAAGAGCTCTGTCTTCAGGAGTTTATTAAAGATAGCGAGAGATTCTCCTGATCTGGTAGTAGGAGGTAGTTAGTTAGAGGTGTTGGGAGAGTAAGTGCTATTTGAAGAGCTCTGTCTTCAGGAGTTTATTAAAGATAGAGAGAGATTCTCCTGATCTGGTAGTGGAAGGTAGTTTGTTCCACCATTGGGGAACTCTGTATGAGAACAGTCTGGATTGCTTTGTGTGAGTGTTTGTTTGGCAAAGCAAGGCGACGTTCATTGGAGGAGCGCAGCGGCCGGGAGGTAGCGTAAGCCTTCAGGAGCGAGTGCAGGTAGGAAGGAGCCTGTACTGTCATCACCTTGTAGGCGATTGTAAGAGCTTTGAATTTTGAAAAATCTAAAAGTGCAAAGCATGATAATACTATTCGAAAAGTGCGGACCACGCCTGACAGAGGTTGAGAAAAAAGAAAACGGGAGGGAACTCAGGGAATTTGGGCTGGAGTTTGAACTGCTTGCTGAAGGAGTGTGCAGTTATATCCCCTCCTTTTTATTCACTATAAGAAGTGGTAGAGTAGAAAAAAGGGGTTGTTGGGGAGAAGGTGGGTTGCAAACTTTCGTCACGAGAGGTAGTTAGTTAGGGCAGGTATTTATAGGGCGGTTGTTTGATACGGGGTGGAGTTAGAGCGTGAAGTTTGGGCGTGGTCCTTCTCCTGAACTTTCGTGATTTCTTTTGTATTTGCATTTTGTCATACTTAAATTTTCATACAAAATTTATATCAGACAAATATAAACTGAGTGAAAATAAAAAAGTAATCATTTTTAATTCATTAAAAGAAAAAAACATCCAAAACAATCTAGCCCAGTGTGAAAAAGTGTTTCCCCACAAATTAACTGTGATTAATCACACTTTTTGGAAAACTGAGTTCAATTTCACTTCTAACCACAATCAGACCTGTTTACTACCAGACCTGTAGAATCAAGAAATCACTTAAATAGAACCTGTCTGACCACATGAAGCAGATAAAAGACCTCAAAAAGCATGACATTGTGCCTTAATCTACAAAAAAATCCAAGAACAGATGAGAAAACAAATTCATTGATCATCTATCAGTCTGGAAAAGGTTGAAAGTAATTTCTAAAGCTCTGGGACTCCAGTGGACCACAATTAGAAGCATTATTTACAAATGGAGAAAACATGGAACACTAGTGAACCTTTCTAGTAGCCAGCCAACCAGAATTAATCCAAAAGGTTTTAAAGTCTCAGTTCCCTCAGTTAAGGTCAGTTATAATGATTCAATAATAAAAAAGAGATAGTGTTGAAATGGTCTCCATGGGAGAGATCCAAGGCAAAAAAAAAGAATACAACAGCCCGTCTCACATTGCCAAAACACATCTTGGGGTAAATATTCGTTGGACTGACGCGACAAAAGTAAAACTTTTAGGTATCACATTACATCTGGTCTAAAACCAACACATTATTTTAGAAAAAGAACATCATACTAAAGGTAAAACATGACTGTGGTAGTGTAATGTCAGGGGATGACATTAGAATAGAACTCTATCCTATCGTCCTGGAAGGGATGAGATGGGCATGAGGTGGGGTGATCATCAAACATTTAGCAAAAAACCTTAATTTTAGTAAGAAATAAAAAACAATGAATAAGTATGTACACAAAAATACTCAACCAATTTATTTAGTTTGTCTACAAGCTTTAATTCACACTGGTTTAAGTTTCACAATGCATTCCATAGACAGTCTTCAGCATATAATTCATCCAAACTCTATGAATTATCATTCACAGTCAACTGCATAACAAACCAGTGCTTGAAATTTAGCTGAAATTCACAATAAGAGCTTTGTACCGTGTCGGATATTCGGTCCACGATGGAGACAGCAGGTTGTGTAAACGCTTCGCTTTGACACTATAGGCAGCAAGTAAGTAAGGAAGTGACAAAACAACACAGCAAACATCCTTTATTTGTTTTAACTCTATTCCTTTCTTTTGACTAAAAACGGTAAAATAAATTTAATCAGCGACGTAACAGATCCTTTCCGTAACGCTCAGAGAAAAAAATGCCCAATTTCATCATCACATCAGCTACTGTGGAAAGAAAGAAGCTGGCCATGTGACTGAACTTCTCACTCAAACATCACCTCATAATAATATCAGCACCAGCATTCGAAATAAACCAAATACAAACAGAAAAAAGCTAAAATCAAGCCTTAATAAGCTGAATTTACCCTTTTTTAAAGGAAAACATGGGGAAAAAAAACACGAATTATCCCTCAGTGGAAGGCCTCACCAGTGGCAGCCCTTAACATAACTAACATTACATTCACTAAAGCAGCTAATTTCCAAACAAATACGTATTAGAACTACTGATAGTGATCTAGATAGTGGGATTGGTAAGTTAACAAAAAAGGGTGTGCGTGTGTGAGTGCAAATGTGTGTATGTGTGTATGTATGTATGTGTGTGTGTGTGTGTGTGTGTGTGTGTGTGTGTGTGACACTACGATGTCTAAGGCCTTATTCTTATTCCCATTGTTGAAACTGTCACTCATCACCCAGATTCCTCAAGAACACACGCTGAATTCCTCCTGAACGTATTATTCCTCTCACTCCCTCGCTCACACTCTTCTACCTCAGGCTCTTCATTCAGTCTTAGGTTTCGCTCCAGGGATCTTAGCCTGGATCCTGCAAAAAACACAAAGGAACAACACTGTATTTAGTGCTTTAGTCCTGACTATAGTTCAAAAGTATAAAAAAAATAAATAAAAACACAAAAAAGTCTTGCTCTTGTGTCTTTTACCTCATTTTTGTTTTCTGTAAAGCTGCATTTTAACAAAGTAAGTTGTAAATTGCTGCTCCATAGCATGATGGAACAGCAACCACATTTTTCTGTGGGGAGCAGTAAAGTGTTTGTCTTGGAATGCTGTGTTCTTTTTCTGCCATGCATAAATAACCACTCTCCAAATAACTCTTTCATTTTAGCTTCATCAGTCCACAGCACCTTATTCCAAAATGAAGCTGGCTTGTCCAAATATGCTTTAGCATACCTGAAGCGACTCTGTTTGTGGCATGTGCTCAGAAAAGGCTTCCTCTGCATTACTCTCCCCTACAGCCTCTCCTTGTGCAAAGTGCTCTGAATAGTGATTAGTAAACGATGCACAGTGAGACTATTATCTGCATTAAGATGATGATGTAGGTGTTTGGAGCTCTGGAGGTCTGTAGGTTGACTATGACTGTTCTCTCCATTCTTCTCCTCTGCTTATCTGAGATTTTTCCTTGTTCTGACACTCGAGGTCTTAACTAGAACTGTGTCTGTGGTTCTTCCATTTCCTCACTGTGTTCCCCTAAATGATGTTAAACAATCATATTTTCAAATCATTCTCTTCAGAGAAGCCTTTCTCATAATTAGATTCACTTGTATATGTAGGTCAAGGGTCAACAAGCTCACCAAACTAATTTTGTGTTCTAATAATTAGAATTAGAATTATTGCACACTTTCTGTAAATCCTAAAAACTTTATTTCACTTCTTAAATATCACTGTGTTCATCTGCTACATGATATATTTAACTGAAATTGCTGATCTGAACAACCAATGATTTATAAAAGAAAATTATGAAAATTATCAGGCGTGCCCAAACCTTTCACACCACTGTATATAATTGGGGATTTACAATAATAAAGCAAAACAATCCTCATACATGAATGTGCACACAGGGACGTTCAAGAAATCGAGGATGTAATATTACATATAAGGTATACGTCCATTATGGCAGCCTACCCATATTAGTAATAAGACAAGTCGGGCAACCAATTGGGAAACAGAGCAGTTTTGATCCATTTAAACAAAATTCATGCCACCACAAGCACTATATCGTGTTTTTTTTTTTTTTTTTGAAGACTTACAATACTAGGCATTTAAATAAAGCGGCTCATAACTTTCAAGCAGGACTGAAAGCTCACACTGCAACCGGAGAAATCGGTCTAAATATGGGCTGCAGCTGTGGAGTTCAGAGACGTGGGATTAGGACAGGAAGGTCGTGGGTTCAAGACTAGAGTATGCATGAGGAAGACCCTTAAAAGATAGATGCACATTGGACATGGCTGGAAACCAATGTTTTTAATGGAGGTGCACAAACTAGGACTGACTTTGTGCAGTAATTTTTTATTTCTTTTTCTTTTTTTCCATTATTACACCACAAGACACTTATTTTTTTATTTTGAGTAGGCTGGATCTGCATGTCCTTACTGACATCACATCTTAAGGCAAAAATATATGAGTTAAATTATTTAATCTCTATTAAATTTTCCTCAGCTTGCTTAACCAAAACATTCATTATGGCCCTCTCATTTCAATGCTTCAATAAATAGCACATTATGCTGCATAGCGGATCCAGGATCCTGCATGCGCCCACCACCTTAAGGCTGCCCACCCTCCCTGCTGTGTGTGATCACTGCCCTTATTAACTAGTGAAACAAAGTAGAGAGAATAAAAAGGATGTTGACCCCTAACAAATGGGTGGTGGAATCAGGGGCAGATGCAACTACTGACCACAAATACAGCTTACAAATAAACACTGCTTACTTTTTCATCACATCTTTCACTTGGTTGTTCACCAGTTCATAGTAGTGGTCAATCTGCACCTGTAGAAAAAAAAACAGAGGGGAAATTAACACATTTACTGCTGAAAAAATGATTAGCTTTAATAAGGTGTGAGTAAATTCTGATGTTGCCAGCCAATACTTGCCTGGTGTTTCTCATAGACTACTGGCCAGGTAAACACTGCAATATGAGCTATGAAAAAACAAGAAAATCAGTTGTTAACTCATGGCACCGTCTGTAAATAATCAATTAGATTAATCATCACTTTATTCACCAGTACATAAGTAAAAACCCTAAATGCATTTTTTGTCTGGCATTTTTCAAAGAAATGACAATTACATAACATATGTTAACAAAATATTTATTAAACATTTAAACACCCCAGCAGACAAGTCTTAACATGAATTTTCCAAAAAAGAAAAATTGCTATTTGATCACACCAAAATAAATAAATAAATAAAAAATATATATAAATGGCTGAATAATTTCAGGTGCTGAGTATTTGGTGCATTCTATAAGATAGGGGACACCAACCATGAATTGTTGATGATATACATCAGGATACTGGGTATTGCAATATATTGTGATACTGTAAGGCGATATATTGCAATTATTCATCAATTCTGAGTAAAAAGAAAAGCACTTTTTATCCAATCAGAACAGTGGGATTTAATAGCGTAGTAAAACACAAGTATAAAGTGGACAATGATTAAACACAACACTAAGTAAACCACTTCTGACACCAATCTTTACATGTAAACTAAATAAAAAAAATAAAAAGTGTGTTTTTGAGAATCGATACAGTATCGCAAAACATAATGTCATGATGCAATAAGAAATCAATATTTTCTTACAGCCCTAGACTGTAGCTCTCCAGGAGCAGTGCTGCTGAGTGATGACCCCTGGTGTAAGACTACCTTTATTATTAAAGTAGCACCTTTATTTTTAAGAGCGCAATGGTGAAATATTATCAGTCATGTCCAGTTCATTAAAAGGTCAGTTCTGGGTCACAAACAGTCTCCCTTCTTAATACACTCCTTCCAGTTCACATAAGCAGGATATTAATATCTTATATCTGTGCTTCTGCGTTCCCATCTGGTTCAGAATAAATACAAAACAACAACAACAGAGCACAATAATCTCACACAAACTGGTTTTAGAGTGAAGTCTGCGATTTCACACCCACTGTAACTGGATCCTGAGCGTTCTAATCCAGAACAGTCCAGATTTATAACACTGAGCACTGAAACAGCGCTCAGCGCCAACGCTCTGAGCACTGGCACCCCTCCAGGGCCGGGTGTGCTGCCCACTGTTGTTCACGCTGATGACTGATGACTGTACACATAACAGTAGATAAAATAAAAGGTGATGACAGCTGACTTTAGGAAGGTCCACTGTGCTCACTTGACCAATCAAACAGTACCCAACTCACACTCTTGAAGAGGACAAGGCTCTTTGTGATATCTTAATCGGTCTACTGCAGGGGTCACCAAACTACGGCCCGAGGTATTTTAGAAATAGAATGAAAGTTGGCCCGTTGTTAAGCAGGTTTTCATAAATGTGAGATTCAAAGTTTGAACGCTAGGTGTCAGAAACGGGCCAAAGAGTCGGAGAGGGTGCGCATTTCTAGCACAGAAAAACGGGACAAAAGAGTCTAAAAGTGGAGAGAGTGCGCATTTCTAGCGCAGAAAAACGAGACAAAAGAGTCTAAAAGCGGAGAGAGTGCGCATTTCTAGCACAGAAAAACGGGACAAAAGAGTCTAAAAGTGGAGAGAGTGCGCATTTCTAGCGCAGAAAAACGGGACAAAAGAGTCTAAAAGCGGAGAGAGTGCGCATTTCTAGCACAGAAAACAGGCCAGAGTCTAAAAGTTGCCGTAATTAAGGAGTTTAATATTAAGAGACATCATGAAATTAAACATCAGCTTGAAAAATCTTTGTTTACACAACACTGTCAAAGATAAAGATAGTTAGTCAAGTAAAATGGTGTGTAAATAAAATAATCAGGAAAAAAGTATTATTTAAAGTGGTATATTTCATTATTTGTTTTATTACAGAGTCTGTGGCCCGTGACTTCAAATATATTTCTCCTTCTGGCCCCCAACAAAAAAGTTTGGACATCCCTGGTCTACTGGTATATATGCAGCCATAGCAGAATATTATGAGCACCTTCTTGTTTATACACTCACTGTGCATTTTGCCATACAGGAAAAAAGGTACGAGTAGATCAGGCACAGCAGTGCTGCTGGAGTTTTTAAACAGCTCAGCATCCAGTGAGCACTGATGGAGGACTGGAGGATGACCAACACAAACTGACCTTACATTTCTATCTATAAGGCTGATTAGCAAGAGAGAAGTGTCTAATAGAACGGATTACAGTGAGTAAACACAGTGTTTAAAAACTCCAGCAGCACCGCTGCATCTGATCCACTCGTACCAGCACAGCGCAGACTAAAAGTGAAATTATACTTCTGCTTCTAACCTAGGGCGTAGCCTACACGTACACTATGTGTAGCCAAGGATGCTACATTGTAGCCTACACCATTGCCAATGCGCAACTCCCCAGAAATGTAGCGACACTGACAGCAACAGCTGTGATTGGCCGTTGAGCCTTGTGTTAATGCCCACACTTTTTTCTGTCTTCGCGATTCAAACTGCAGAGCGACAGAGTCGTAGATGCATAAGTATAAGCCACAGAAGTATTAATGTGTCCTGCTTCCTAGGGCACTAACGCAGGCTATGCCATAGGCAGTCTCAATACCCCACCGCCATGCCAGTGTCAATGCAGTGTTGAGAATGACCCAACACCTAATTAATAGTTGCTCTGTGCTGGTCTATCGTTTTGGGTCCTGATTGTGGAAAAACAGGGTAAAAGAAGGATAATAAAAGTATGCAGAGAAACAGATACAGAACTACAGTCCGTAATTATTATAGAACTACAAAGTGCTCTCTGAAATGACTGCCTCAACTATGAACTTGGATTTAGACTTACACCACTTACCAATAATAATGAGCGTGAGGCCGTTGAATAAACCACCGACGTACGTCAGGAGCCACATCAACACAGCAAACTGCAGAAAAAAAAATACATCAATTAATACAGTGAAACAGCAGATGATGGATAAATGAGCATCATTAAATTTGTGTGATCTTCAATTACATTTAGTGAAAAAAAAAAAAAAAAAAAAAAAAAAATTATATATATATATATATATATATATATATATATATATATATATATATATATATATATATATATATATATATAAAATACAATAAAAAAAAACACTCCACTTTTATTTGCTTCCAGACTTAATATGCTTTATACGATTATTAGCAAATTAATAATAAAAGTTTGAATAACTAACTCAACATCTGAACTAAATGATTTTTACACAAAAGGCCAAGTCAAGTCAAGAGTTTGTTAAACTGTATTTATTGACTAAAGTCTTAATGCTTGGTCTGTGTGTTGGCAAGAACTGAGAACTTAAAATATATGGTAATGCTGTATATCGCTATTGTTTAAATTAAATTTTAGGAAGACAATTTAAAAACACTATCATATTATGCTATTATTAATTATACCATCATAATCTGTTTAAAAGTTTTTTTTATCCAATTAAAGAGTGAGCTCTAATGACTAGGGATGGGTATCGATTTAAAAAATTTAGATACCAATTTATTGAACTTTTAGATACCAATTATTGAATTTTAATACCAAGGCCTACTAAATCACAGAGCACAACTCAGCAACCTATGGGCAGGGTTTAAACACAAAACCTAAACCACTGTCTGACACCAATCTTTACACGTAAACTGACCATTTTAAAAATTACAACAGTAAATACAAAATACTCATTACGACATGATAGCAATATGCTCTTGCACACTGTTAAATGCTACATTCATTTATCTTTGTAACATAATCCAAATGCAAGTCCATTAGACAAAATACCATAAATGTCATAATTTGTAATAAAAAAAAATAGCAAACTATGGTAATGAAGTTTCGGCATAAAAAACGATTTCTGAACACCTACAGAATTTACCAAATGGACCAGTCACTCAGCTGACTGTGAGCAGGGAGGAACTTTTGGCTGGGAGGAAGGTCTGTGTGTGTAACTCTACACTGCTGCTCCACAGCTCCTTACACGGACGCCTCGCTCGCCCTGTGTTTGGAGCCGGGCCGAGAAAAGCTTGCACGCGTGCACAAACTGCAGGAGCTTCTATTACACAGGAACATTACACTCGCACAGCTAGAACACAGTGTTACACACACTCTCACACACTCTGATCTGACGTGAAGCGGTGACCTTTTAACCTTTGGCAGGTTATTTTTAATGATTTTCATATTCATAAGCTTCACCTGAACCAAGAACAGTTTTACCACCACTAAGAAAGAGACACATGTTTTATATAATATATATATATAATATACAATATTATATTATTATATTATATAATATATAACACATTTAATTCTGAGCATGCCTAGCAACAACATAGAAAAAAAAAATAATTTCGGTCAATTAAAAAGAAAATCTAAAGTCTCAGCAAGTTATGCATACACTATACCAGTAAATAGTTGTATACATATGGATATTGCCATATATATATATATATATACAGTAGTATCAAGTTGATATGTGGCATCAAATATAGATAAAGGTGCTCTAAACTTCCTAAGACCCGCCTCCCAATTTGATTTACTAAAGTTACTGCTTCATTTCTCCACATGGTGGCGCTAAAATCAAATGAACAGGGTAAGCCTGCGGCAAAGAATATTAGCAGTTAAATTCTGTGAAATGGACACCAATATATATCTATAATTCCTGGTATTTGATTTTTTAAGAGTATTTTATCCCATTTAGTAACACTGATGCTGTGTAATATCGTAGATAATTATTGAGTATTGCAGAATCACAGTATCGTGATGTTGTTATAGTGACCAATATATCGTGATATCGTACTGGGAGATGCCTTGTGATATTCACCCCACTGTGTGAATTGGCCAGTCAAGATAACTACGCTTGTTTGGATGATATATTGTCCCAGTTATAACTGTTAGCACTGATATTTTAAGACCACCTTAAGCCACAAAAATCTTATAGACATTATGTCTATATTAGTCTTATAAACATTATGAATAAATAAAAGAAATTTAACATACTGGCTCATTCTCAATTAAGAAGTGTTCCTTGCTTTAAAAAAAAAGTCAACAACTAACATGACAATTTGTACAAATCAATTTTTTTTTTATTTTTACTTCTTCCCATTTTTCTCCTTATTTCAGCACGACCAATTGTGCCACCCATTCAGCTGCTACTTAGCTGTATATCCCCCATCACTATTGACGCCACAAGACAAGGAGGGTGAAGACTAAGTACATGCCTCCTTCGCTACATATGACTCCGCCTCTTTTTGAACTGCTGCTGATGCTGTAGCATTGCCGAATAGCATCACAATGCGTTTGTAGAAAAGCGCAATGACTCGGTTCTGATACATCAGCTCACAGACGCAGCCTTTTGCTGATCCACCTCACCCTAGGAGTAATCCTTTTTAAGCTTGTGAATGAACTGTATGTTTTAGACACTGCACACTGTGTTGTATTCAGTGGTTTAAAAGATGTAAAACACTACTGTAAGCTTTGACAGGAGATCAAGAAAGCGCTGAAAAAGCAATTGTGAGTATTATTTTAAAACTGTATTAAGACTGTTAGGAAGGTTATTTTACTACATTTTGATATTAATTTATTTAAAATTTTTACCTAACTATGCTGGGGAGCCCCAAAGGTAAAGTGAAAGAGCTGAATGTAATCCTCATGTTAAACTCTCAATTCTAACCTCAACCCTTAAACTGTGTCTGAAGGATGTTTTGGTTTGACCTTGACCACAGCAGAGTGTCAGTAGCACACCAGAGCTAACAAGAGCGTGTTAAAATTAAACTGACACTTATGTTTCAACTGACAGAGTAGTTACATGTTTAGGGCATGTCATTCAAAGTATTTTACATAGTGTTAATCGCTGTAGACAACACTATTCCCAACACAATACTTTAAAAAGCTAAATTAACATGGGTGTGATATGTGTCCAGTGACACTAGGACTTTTGTTATAGTATTGTATTAACATTAATACTATAGCAATCACACAATCACATAAACACAAACAATGCCACATAAACTAATATTTTGTCCTATGATTTCAGCTATGTCCCATAGAAGCTAAAAATGCTGCACTGACATGTAGGATATGTGGGTGGAGTCTCCTACCTTTAATGTGGATGTGATTTCTACCACTGATCTGTTTGCACAAATGCACAATTATTACGACCCACTGCACTGTTGCTCATTGTGGGTGGTAATATTAGTCTTCTACAACATTTTTGGACATGTAACATCCCATCCATCTGGTACCCACAATCAAGCCTTGCTGCAACGCCCATTAATCATGTCACCTTGCCATGAGCATGTTTGCCAGAGTTCAATCTTATTCACAAGATACCACCTTACAAATTGTACCGATGTGAGCATTCCCAGGTCATCCACTAATGTAACAATATGATCAATCTGCATACTGCTATCCTATGACTTTTGTCATAGTGTATGTCTGATGTTACTGATTATTTGCCCCTCATCATTCCTCCCCCCCCCCCCCCCTCGTTTTTATTTTGTACTTAATTCCACTTTTTAATATTTTTATGCTGACCTTCAGAGAGTCGACCAGATCCTCCACCAGAAAGAGGCGCCGCAGCTCCTTCACCAGGGTGTTAAAGCGCGCCAGTGCCAGCTCACTGTATTTATGTACGAGGTCTGAAGAAATTGCAATGTCCTGCTCCAGATACATCCTGCAGCACAGAAAAATAAAAGAAAGGTTAATTCAAATCTTCATATGGCAACATAAAGCTGAGTTAATTTTCTGTTTTAAATTAGCAGAATATATTAAAGAATGAACCATAAACAATATTAAAAATAATAATAAATAAACAGTGAGTTCATTTAACTGTATGACTTACAGTTCTCCTACTAATATAAGTAAAAAGACATTACTGCCTTTATGTAACTAGTAGTAAACATCTTAATTCACACCAGTTTACTGCAGAGTAACACAGTGATCACCAATCAATGTGTGAAATGCCCGACAGCATGTACAGCTGATTACATAATTATTTTAAAAAACATACAAAATCCATATAAGTATTGATCTGAAACTGCAGTATATTTATCTCTCTTACTTGAATGGATGTCCATCCTCCGACTTCTGCACGGCCTGGATGATGCCCTTGTATATCCTGAAGGAGATGGTGACGGACAGCAGTGCGAGCGAGATGTACGCTATCACGCTGACGATGCTACACACACTCAGAGAGAGCAGCAGGAACAGGCTGGCGCCGAAACACACCCCAGTCCGCTGGAGGTCACGCCAGTACAGCAGCTCTACCACTGCAAACACACACGAGGGGAGGAGTCAGGGAGGGAGTACAGTTAGTGCTGCAGCAGCATACAGGTCAGAACATTGAGAGCCATTGTGTTTTAACGTCTGAATGAGTCTGAATGACAGGACTAAATTCCACACTTCCACAATCTTTAAAATAATTCCAAAATTATTTACGAAACTTTTAATTTCATATTTATTTTATAGATTATTCCTCTTTCCACTGTGAAGGGTTGTGAGGGTTAATTAACAATGTTTTGAGTTGTTTTTTCTTTGATGTTCACATCATGCTGTTTTTGGATGGACAATTATTTAATATAAAACATATGTATAACTGAAATATGTATAATTTTTTTCTGAAGTATGTAGGTACAGACATTAATATTGGGATTTATTATTAGAGAAGCGACTATAATTTAAGATATATAATAATGAAAGGTTGGTCATATCATCCAGCTCTATATGTATATGTAATAAATAATAGTCTATTATCTGATATTATCTGATATATAAGTATTAGTAAACATTTCATAGCTGATATATAAAAAATTTAAGTTTCTACTAGTAAAACCGAACAATATAGATCTGAAATTTGAGTTTTTAGCAGTACAACTAGAGTTTTAGAGTTAAGACTGTATCACTGCTGTTAATTTCGATTAAAATAGCTCGCCACAGCACAGTCTGTCCACCAGCAGCTTCACATTTGACACAGTCTATTTCTGTCATGCTACCAGAAGCTCGGCTCTAGTCCGTTATTTCAGCTCAGTTTTCCCTTCAGTTTCCTTTATTTCTGCTCAAATCTTCTTAAAACAGTTCCTTCACCGCTGTTTACATTAATACGGTTCAGATCTGATCCGGTTTGAGTCCAAAACACTATTTAACCCCTCAGTTCTGACAGTAACCTAACCCTAAACCCCCCAACCCTTCCAGCCTGCAGTCAGCCGCTGACCAGCTGCAGGCCCGAACTACACGCCACAAAATACCCGATTTAAAGCTTAAAAAGCCGGATTTTCACCCAACAACAGTCACATTAATACAGTATTAATATCTAACCAATTTAACACAACCCAGATTAACGGAATTCGGGTCTAAATCCGGGTTTAATCCTCACCGTGTTTGGAGTCCATTTCGCCCTGCAGGCCGACACGCTCAAAACCGACAGACCTTCACTCACACAGACAAGAGCAGCGTCAAAATAAAAGTCCCCACCCACCGGTTAAAACAATCCACGATAAAAGTCCCCACACATTTAAAAGCGTCTACAGCTTAATAAAATCCTATTAAACGTGTCCAAAGTTTCAAAATCCACTTAAAAGCCTCTCCAGATAAAAGTAGTGGCAATTACTTATTCATTACACAGTTGTGTTTTAAAAACATAAGATTCCCTAAAGCTGGAGTTTTATTTTATCTTTTAGAAAAGATACTAGGGTTTTAAATACTTCTGTAGAAGTTAGAGTATCAACTCAAAATTTTAAACACATTTTTCTAAAAGCCATAATGACTATAATGTTGAAATATTAAAATGTTAAATGTTTACAAATTTGGGATGCACTAGGCTCATTGTAAATTAATGTATTTTAGTAGAATGTAAATATACTAAAGAATCTTAGTTGGACATTGGTCTCAATTTCTCGAGTCTCTGAACGGATCATCTTCATACTAGACTACATACGTTTGCTATGTTCTTGCTGGAGTTTGGGCGTGACGTTTGCAGGTGTGATGGATGATATAAACCAACAGGGTGTGGGAATGATATATGATTATACAGATTCACTCTAACTGAATGGAAATATTTATCTAGATAGGGGTTTTACTGAAAGATGAGAAGCTGGAATGAAAACAAGCTGCAATTAAATAGGAGTGCCAATCCTAAAAATTATTTAAATGTCATGGATTTATATGTATGGGTTGTACTAAACTTTACATACATTAAATATGTTTTTTGTATTCTATTCTGATAGCATGTACAGTTTGTCCTGCAGAGTAGAAATGGACATAAAATAATATATTTGTGGGAAGAGCTTGGAATGCTTCTCCAACTGTCTTAAAGGAGTTCAAGGGGTGCCGAGCTCTTATTAACTGCTTTTCCTTGACTCTGTGCTGCAACTCGTCCCAAACCACCTGGGTTGGATTTTTATGTCGGGTGTTTGTGAGGTTAAACACTTTTTTTGTCAACTGCCTAACTGCATGTGTTTCTTCATAGTTTTTGTTTTATCTTTACAATTAATCGATAAAAGTAATAATAAATTGACACTAATAAAGAACAAATATTAAATGTGAATTTGTCCAAACTTTTGACTGGTACTGTATTTTACCCAGGAAAAAACGGAACCTCTAAAAACTACAGTAGTATTGTGGTGGACTGATGGGGAAGGAAGTCAGATGTTATAATGCTGATATTACTTTCCATGAAATTGTACTTCCCTGCACTTTGAAAGTTAACTCATTTTTCTATGGCAACAAAAAGAGTTATACTAATGAAACTATGGGTGTAGGAAAATACTGACATTTTACAGTATTACGAAATATAATGTTTTGCAACATTCAGATCAATTAACATATTTGTAACCTTATCTATGCAGCTTATCCATTTATTTTTAATCAGTAGTTTCCTAATTTTGTTTATGAAGTGTCCCATTAAAAACGTACTACTGCCTGTGTAGTCATGTCATGTGACCCTGTGCTTAGTGTTTGCTATGGTGTAGTGGTCACTAAATTGTTACTAGCTTTTACTAGACAGTTGCTATGATATCCAAGGTACTTGTTAAGGGGTTACTATGTAGCCCCCATGCTTTGGATGAAATGGCACTGCATGGGGGTTTCTATGATATTCCAGGTGGTTACTATGGTGTTGCTAAGTTGTTGGGTTAAGAATTTTGCTATAGTAAAATTAGTGTTTTGCTATTTGCGTTTGCTGAGCTGCGATTATACATAATGCTTAATTACGTGTTTTATTAGATTAGATTGCATTACACATTATTAATATTTTATATTTGTACATATGTATTTTTTAATAGTAGTTTATCAGTACCGGAGGCTAGGCTAATCGAAAGAACTGTCATTCTAAAGATTCTCAATGTCTATGGGGCATATACAGTCCCATGCAAAAGTTTGGGCACCCCAGACAAATGACACAGCATGTTGTGTAGGAACACTAATGAATAAAGGCATTAAAATGATCTAGAACATTAACTCTGTCAAGTCACAGACGCTGACACAGCATATAACAACAAACTTAAATTTAAAAAGAGTTTAAAGCACTGTAGAGCCTACTACGCCATGACTTCACTAAGAGAAATGTCATGTTTACACTGTGGGGACTGTTAAACCTTTGACTTTGGACAGAGCACTCATGTAACAGGCATTACACAGCATGGCAACGAAAAAAAAAAGCAGAAAAAACTAACAGCTACAGAGGCTTTCAGAGCTGAAGAATCTGCAGAGCTGAAGATTTTACAGCTGTAAGGCGAGTCTCTGGCTGAGGAGCTGAATGCCTGGCATTGCAATCCGCTGGGTAATGACGAACGAGCTGTTTACTGACAGCAGCAAGCACTCTCTCTCCACAGACGACCAACAGGAACCTTTACAAAGTTGATTAATTCTGACTTCAGCTCCTTTTCGGTTTAAACCCCTGATTAAAGCAGAAGCAGAAAGCTGTGGAAGATACCCTGCTCTTTCCATTGTGTCGAGTCCATCTCCTCACGGTTCCTAGGCCGACCAGAGCAGAACACTCATGCAGAGCGGCTGGGGGGAGGCGGGCGGTCCGACCGACTGACTGACTGACTGACTGCAGGGAGCGAGGGGTAAAACCTCCTGGCAAGCCGCTGGAACGCTGAGATCAGCTGAGCCGAGGGCCACATGTGTGCCAGGTTAGGTGGTAATAAACTGTGCTGGGTTCATTCCAAGATCTTAAGCTCTTTAGAGGGCTGAAGAGTTAGGACTTGAGTCTCCTATCTGACTGCAGACCGTTTGAACACTGTCTGAAGATATTTCTTGTTTTGTCTGCTCATTTTCTACGTATTTATTAATATCCATCTATTCCTGCATTTCAACCCGACAACACATTCCAAAAAAGTGAGGACGTGGACAATTTTTGGGCAAATAAATTGATTTCAAACAATAAATGTCATTAGATGATTGTAAAATTCAGTATGACCATAGAGAAAACCATATTAACCACACTTGTGCTGGGCACAGATACAATTCAGCCTCTGCTTTGAAAACATCCTTGCAGTGAACACACACACACACACACACACACACACCATAAGGAGAATAGTGGTGGCCCACCAAACACAGGTATTGAAACCGCGACCTTGTCTATGATTGCCTCCTAAAATATTATACAATACAGTAAAAAGCTCTAGTCTGCCTGACTTAAACCACACTACACTATTACTACTGCCCCTCTCAAAAATACAGGAAATTAGAAGCATTAAAAAAAAGAATTATGATCACAAGTAATTTTCATATGATTGACACCACTAATATAGTTTAATTTAATTCTGTCAATGTAATGGTGATATTACTGTTTGTTCCAACAAGATCTAGAAAAATCTCTCATGGTGACAATATGAGAATGAGATTATTTATGTCGATTGTTAAATAAAATCATTGTGTAAGAAAAATGATCACTTTTTGTATTTTTTGGTTACAATTCAGCAAAAGTATTGAAAAAAGTATTAAATGGTTATCGGTATCGAATTCAAAGTATTATATCTGCACTGGTATTGAAAATTTTCAAACGATACCCAGCCCTAGTCCTAAAAGAGTCATGCATAGTTCGGTAAATTTTCTGCTTCATCACCTGGTTTCACTTAATCATTAATTAAGAAAGAACATTGTGCTGGAAGACAGCCCTTCAAGACAAATACTGAGGAACTAAAAAAAAAAACAATGTGTTAGACATGAGACATGACCTCAGAGCAGTCTTCTGCAACTTCTGTCAGTATGACACAAACAAAATGGCAGATTTTCTTTTTTTTTTTTGCACTGAACTGGTACTGTCCTTAAGTTGATAGTACAGAATAATCCTATTCTGAATCTGCTGATAGCCTGGTTTCTCAGTGTAAAAAAAAAGCTGTTAGCAAGTTTGAATGCTTATAGTAATGTAGGTAAAAGGGCAGGGAGGGAAGAGGTCAGTGATCTTGTCTATGTCAGATAGAGTCAGGCTTCAGGACACATGCTTCACATGTGGCTCATCACTGACTGGAAGATAAAAATCACTGAGTGCTGATTAATCCTTCAGCCACAAGATGGCAGAAAACTCTTACAATTCAAAATGCTAAACTGATATTTTAAATTTTTTTAAATAAACTTTTAAGCATATTTAGGCCTGTAATTGTAACTATTTTTATTTTGACAATATATACTCTCCCAGAAATAAATTGGATCAACAATATTATAGCAATTCTTAGACCATTCAATGCCACTGATATAATAATATAATAAATTACACAATTATTAATTAACAGTTTGTAATTTAACAATCGTGTAACAGTTTAAATGATGTATTCTCATTTTTACCTGCCCCATTGTCAGCTAAGCTGTTCTGTTCATTTAGGCAATAAAAGAATGCATCTAACAATGTTTGTCCACATTTACATGTGTCAAATGTCCATACTACTACTCTTTTAACTGGCAGGGAATTTTAAATAAATTTTAAAAAAGAAACAAAAAAACAATTTTTTAATCACCAAAGGCCACAATGACCTGGTAAAATGGTCCCATGTACCATATTATTTGCTCTGCTCTCCTAAAAAGAGAAGATCTAATAATCAGATCAAAGGTCACCCACCTTAAAAATCAATAGATGTGTCAAATGCAGCATCATTATATAGATATTTAGCTACTTATACATTTAGTTAGCTTCATTGGACCAGTACAGCAAATAAATATACAGGTATTTATAGGTAAAACATTTCAAATGTCTTTTAACCAATTGTAGTATATTAAAGAATTTTAAATTCCACTTATATTTATTTATTTCTTTTTTATACAAAGGAAGGAATTTTTAGTGGAGAATTAAGAGCAACTTTAAAATTGTAATTTCCAAAAAGCAAGATATACCTACATCAATAAATATCAAAATTAAGACTCAGATTAAGAATATTTATTTGCCTATATATACTTTAGGCCAAGTGATGAAACAGGAAGTCATGAGTCATCACTAATATTTTAAATATTTTAAACAATATGAATATATTCTAAAATTAGAATATAAAAGCAATTTCATTTTGTTTACAGAGATACCAATATTTGCCACACCTTTTTGGGGAATATTTATGTAATATATTTATTATAATATTTTATGCTTTGTAAATGGATGTCTGTGAATTAGCCAGTTTAGCTCACTGGCAGACTGGAGTCCTCATGTTTTCAGTAATATCTTTAGATTAATTTAATAAAACTACCAAAATACGTAGCTACATACATTATTAAAAATGGAACACTTATTTTCCTAACTATAGTAGAGTTTCTTTTTAATACAATAAAAACAGTAGTCATGAGTCATCACTATTACTCAGCAATACAGACTGAATAGTGTTTAAACAAAATTTAAATATTTCATTTATTTATTTATCTATATAAATATATCGTTTACAGAGATTATAATATCTGCCAAGCCTTTTTGAATATATTTTATAATATGTTATCATTTTTCACATGAATATCTGTGGATTACACGGTATTAGCATCTTTTTTAGTGCTGTCTTTTAGATGAATTTGATAGAAAAGACCAAATACATAGCTCTATATATTTTTTCTCTTTAGCTACAAGAGAGATTATTCTATTCACGTCAGTCATGAAGATTATTTAGAGGGAATTAATTAGATTTTATTTATTTTATTTAATATATTTTTGAGGCTGAATTTAAGGCTAAAGTCCAACCACGTGACCACAGCAGTTTGAAACAGATAAGATAAACGGCATACGGATATACAGCAGATAAACGTAAAAAATATATATTAGTTTCACACATACACATTTATAGCTACATAGATCAATAAATATAAGAGGGATATTTTGTTTTTCCTAGCTATGATTGAGATTATTATTACTGTTTAGTAAAAAAAAATATTTTAGTGTGTTTTTACACTACTTTAACGCAGGAATCCAACCACGTGACCACAGCAGGTAGCATTAAATAAGAAATTACAGCAGATAAATGTAAGATAAAGTGATATATAAGTGCTGCTTACATGTAGATTTGGATTGAACAGGTTCTACATGTGGTTTTTCTTCCTCAGTCCGATCTTCCGCTTTTTTCAGCTCCTCCGGCGCCCCGGCTCCCCGCTGCTCGGTGTCCGGCTCAGGTTGATTCGTGGCTCGGTGTCTGGCGAGAGCATCCTGCGCTCCTCCGGCCAGATCCAGAATATCATCATCATCAAACGGCCTGGAGCCGGAGTCCGGGTTGAAGCTCTGGAAGCTGCGCGGCGGCTCTTCTGTGGGATCCTGCGGAAACTTCAGCTCATCAGAAGTAGAGCTTATTTCAGCCTCCATACTGAACAACACTACAATAACTGTTAAACAAACAAACTCACAGAATAAAGCTCGGGTTTAACGATATTATTGTTCTAATGAACAGTAGCTATATAACCCCGCTGAGCTCTTTACGTTCTTTACGCTCTATAAGTAACAGTAACTAAGTAACTGAGAGACAGGAGAATTCTGGCCTCGCTATCTTTACACTCCAAAAAGTGGAAAAACGCCACAGAGCGGAAATGTGGAAACATTACAGAGCTCTGATTGGCTGTGGGGCAAAGTGGGCGGAGACAGAACTTGAACATGGCGGAGAAAAATATGAAAGTATTTTTTATTTCATTTTTAAAATAAAATTGTACAGCAGTAATTTAAAATTGACAAATGTTAAAATACCAAAAATATCACAAAAATGTTTACTTAAACAAAATGTAAAAAAAAAAGATTCATATTATTTAGGCATTAATAAAATACTAAATAATAAAAAAAAAAACACTGCCTGGTCCAAAAAAGAATTTATTTATTAAACAAAGAATATATATTAAACAAAGCAATATTTTATGTTGATAATATCATAATTATAACAAAATACAATACACAGTATACAGACAGTATATTATAATATATATATATATATATATATATATATATATATATATATATATATATATTACTTTAAATACAGCCCAATCCAAGAAATGTCTCATAAATAAATGTAATATATGCTGACCACCTTGTATTTAAATTATTTATTTTTATTTAATTCAATTGCTTCATTTTAAATGGTTTGGCTGTGTTTCAGATATTACAGCCAAACAGAAAGATCTGTTCATCTGTTTGTATTGCATAACGTTTTTTTTTTTTTTTATTCTGTCTTTGTCAAATTTCTCATTAACAATGGTGGGAAAAAAAACTTAATAAGCTAAATAAACTATGTTTAAATTGCAGGTATCACTGTTTTGTGATTACAGTACAATACATCATGATTATTATTATGATCATTTAATTTTATCATTCAGTGTCAACGGACAAATGCCATGTTTTATTGTAATATCTTTCTTTTTTTTTTAACTCTGACCATGAGCATGGCACTAATGGGATTGGCGGCGGGTACAGACTAGCAAAGATAAACACTCTCTGAGAGAAACAAAAGGCCCATTCAGCTCTGCTGCCAGCAGATCACTGAGTACACAATGAAGAAATTCTGCTCATGCTCCTGTGTGAATATGTTTAAAGCCATAAAAGTGATTCAGAATTGTACTCTCACACATTTTAACATTTAACCATAGAACACAGTTTATCCATGATAATTCCTTTTCCTCTTAAATGATTACCCAGAGTGAAAAGATCTCCTTGATATCTCTGTAGTTTTTTCTAGACAACAATGAGATCAGATGAAAAGACAAAGAAGACTTTTGGATGAATCTCCTGCTGCTCAAATGTGTCCCCTGAGATAAAGATCTCAGTGATCTCATGTTTCTCCTTCTGAGGTTTAGTATCTCAGATGAAGATCTCAATGAAGTCTCACAGTGGGCTCAGATTTGCTACAATAATAACAAAATAATTTACTTAAGATATGAGTCAGTCACACCTAATTCTTGTGTCTGTTTTTTTTTTTATTTTTTCCTTTTTTTTACTTGGTTCTTTCTGTTACTGTTTTGTTTTCTTACCTGTTTTTTGTTTGTTGTTTTCTCTCCCATGTGTTCTTTAGCACATGGCTCTGTTTTATTGCTGTCTTGTCTTCGTCCTACCCCCCACCACCCACCCCCTTGTTATCTGTCCCAGGTGTTCCCATTTTTCCTCAAGCCTACATATACCCCATGTTTTAATTGTTATGTTGTTATTTGTTTTGCTTTGTTTGACCCTCTTTGTAGCTGGCATTATCTGTCATCTTTATTCAGTTTTATTGAGGTAAAAAAAAGGCTGTGTTAGTGCAGATGAGATAACACCACTGCATGCCAGTGATCTACCACATCATGTGAGAGACTGGGGTCCAATTTCCAGTAAGAGTCCTTGGTTGCTGGTTTTGCTGGCTCAAAATTACTTCCCTTGTAGACCTCCACTACAGAGGTCTCTACCTGCCCATTTTTTATGTGTAGCCCTGCCCCTTTTCTAATTGGGCCAAACCAAAACTACAGGTAGGGGTACCTTAAAGGTATATACACACTCATATGCATACACACACGTACATACATACATGTGGACATTATTCACATCACTTTTACATACAGATTTCTAGATAAGTCACTAGATAGTAAGTATTAATTATTCATTTCTTTCCCACAGGGGTTACAGTAATGAGTCCTACCCCCATCTTGTAACACATCCAGAGCTCCAAGACTACTATAAGAGAAGGCCTTAACATGGCGGCCATTTCCCCAGGAATCCCCCAAAGCAACAAGCAGGTAAGAATGTTTAATATATATATCCTTAGCTTTACTGTTTAGTAGTGAACTTTTTCTATATGGCATCAAACTGCTTTGCATTCTGCCTACAAGTATTCAATTATTCAATTTCTCATCCAAAGACTAAGAGACATTTTAGTTTTAATGCTGTATGCTACATATTACATTTTCAGTTGTTATTTCTGAAATATTGTTTCTACTATGCAACATTATTACTGTTCAAGCTATAAAAAAGTTCAACTCTGTAGTTGAGCTAATGTTACTATCCTAGCCCTGTACAGCTCATATCTTAAATACAGAAAACAGACACAAAACTTACCCAATTGTAAGGATAAGTGATGCTAAATGCTTTATTTAATTTCATTTATTAAAGAAGAGTGCAAAAATTTACTTCAGTCTTGGGATGATTGCCATTGTTTATTAGTGGGACAGCATATAGCAATTTTTTTCACCATCCAAAACCACCAATGGACCCATATTTTTTAATGTTCCATCATTTTCTACCAGTCAAACATAAAGCTAACAATTATACGAATATATAGCAGAACTTTAATTACAGACACGAGTTTTCCTGTTTCTCTGTATACTTTATTAGTATCCTTCTTTCACCCTGTTCTTTGATGATCATGACCCCACAGGAGAGAAAACCACCATAGAGCACTGATTAGCATGGTGGTGGTGTATGTGGTGTTAGTGTGTGTTGTGCTGGTACAGTGAGTGGATCAGCTGCAGCAGTGCTGCTGGAGTTTTTAAATACTGTATTTAAAACACTCACTGTCCTCCACTCTATTACACACTCCTACCTACAGTAGCTGCTCCATCTGGTAGATAAAGTAAAACAAAGCCAAAGACAGAAGCTCTACATCTGTTTCTGCACGGTTTGCAGTGTTGGTCATCCTCTAGTCCTTCATCAGTGCTCACAGGAAGTGCATTGGTGTGGTCATTAATGAGGCCTTTGCTTAATTATATATCCGGAATGCATACAGACTGCTATTGGGCGTAGTCCTCGTCACTGGTCGATGCTGCATCTTCTCTGATAAGATCACACAACATATCCTGTGTTCAGTTCCTTCCACCTTTTGTTTTTAACTTGCCCAAGCACTTGACATGACACATTCGCTTCCACACCTCCACCTAATGAGACTTGGTCTGATATGAGCACAATATCAGGAAGAAATTCTAAAAAAAAAAAAAAATCTATGAACATCTGTGTTTAGCTATGTAAGTTTTTGTGGGAATCATGGACAGAAGTTAAGCTAAAAAAAAAAAAAATCTTAGAAAGTAGATCATTAAACCGATTTTTAACAATGAAAACATACCAGTCTACACCTGCCATGCAAATGGTATGATCCAGTTTCTCTCCACTCTGCCATGCACAATATGCACATGTGCACAATTAAACAGCACTATCTATGCTGTTATTGTCTGACGTTCTTTAAATTTAGTAAGCTAATGCTGCAGGCTGACTATCAACCGCTGTCCAGTGTTTAAACTGAAGTGAAAGATGCTAAAGCAGAGAACAAGGTGAAAATAAATGGTGGGATTTCATTGCAAAGCATGAGCAAATGCTCTGAAAAAGTCATAGATTTTTGAGAAGCTTCCTGCTTTTAATTATTTAAATTAGTGCATATCAGAGAGAGTGCAGTTTTAGGGGGAATGTTTAATAAAAATCTGTAAAAATGTTTAACATAAAAGTAAGCTATATGCAGCTGTATATATTAGTTTGTGTGTCTGATTTGAGTTTAAATGATTGTTTTAGTCTGATAGGACAAACTCACTTCTCCTGGGAAGCTCAAATACATTTACAGTTTTTTTTTTGTTTGTTTATTAAGGGGGCACAATGGATTTGGGTTCTCTGAACCTAGGATCACCCTAAATGAGAATTGTATAAAACAGTGCAATTCATTTTTATCCACTGTAGACACCTATACTGTCTACCAGAAGACTTTGGAGACAATCATTCAAAATAAAAGCGCTTGATTTCAAAATAAAATTTTAATAATTGAAAGAAAACAGTAAAATCTAAAGTAAAAGTCTTAATTGGTAGTTATCTTGTGTGTAAGGCAAGTGTGTTGAAACTGGTTACTGGTAAAGATGATGTAGCGTTAGAATCTCCTTGTAGAGTTTTTTTTTTTTTTTTTTTTTTTACTAGAGCTGTATTTTAAGTCCTGTTAAGTCGCGTAAAGAGAAATCCTGGGCTTTCCAGAGTTCAGTTTCAGTTGTGGGGGTGTGGCCAACAGGGCACAGGGACTTTCTATTCAACATGGCAGTCATCACAGCTTTCACATTTTATAGAGACAAGGGGATCAAAAGATCAATGTTTTTGCAACTAGTATTTTTTATTGTTTTTAGTCGATTTGCTTTAATTTTGAAATTTCATATTTTAGAAATGTACCATAATGTTAACCCTTTCAAACCACAGCTTTTTTTTCTTTTAATAAAGTCTGTAAAGGCAGAATGCCTGGCTTGGTGCTTTATTTTATGCATCTGTGGCAATAGGTCTGAATTTTAAACACCTAGCTTAGTGATTAAGAGTTGTGTCCCAAAAGTTTGGTCCATGTAATGAATGCTTTAGATTCTTATGAGGATAAAATCGTTACTAGCTAAGGGTAGTAAAAGCTGGATAATCCATATGCATTTAAAATAAATATAATCAGCACACCATATTAGTATAGAAATACTTTGCCATGTGTTGCAATGTGTTATGTCCCTATTTTGAGATGCCGTAGGAGCACCTGTTGTCTTTGCTTGCCCTTTATGACCTTGCAACACTTTTTTTTCATTTTCACACATTTTCTATGCACTTTTTCTATGCATCTCAATGAACAACATCTTTCAGTCTGTTAGAAGGGTCTGCTCTACGCAGAAACTGCTCCTTGTGCCTACTCATGCGGCCCTGCTGTTCATATTCAGCACATAGCTTATTCTCTTTTTAATAATGAATACAGTAGACTGTGGAAACACTCACCCTCTCACCTTTGACCCCACAGCCCTCTCACTTTGCCCCCACAGCCGCCCTGCAGTTGGTGAACTCATAAATTATTCTCATCCTGAACCATTCTCAAATTTAGACTGGGTTAAATCGTGTTCAGCCAATAGATGGCAGGACTATACCATAAAATGCAGAAGAACAGGAACCCTCTAGAGGGCAGCAGTTCCTAACCCTGGTTCAAGGAGAAAGCAATGCTACATATACTTTTAATACTTTATGACCAGGATTCCTAACTTTTTTTTTTACAGTGCATCCCTCTTATTAGGGTTAAGAATATCACAACCCCCCAACTTACCCTCTTTCCCTTCATCTATTACAAAGAAAATTATTAGACATGTTCGGGCCCCACACACTTTTTAGGGTCCATTTACTGTCCAAAATCTTTCCTAGTCTTCCCAGAAATTATTAATGAAATAGCAGCTTCATTGCAGTCTTATGAAGCATCTGAAATTCATTGGACTATCACTTCTTAAGCCACTTCTGGGCTTAACAAGAACTGTCCCCGTGGTCTTAAATTTCCTTACTATGTTTCTCACAGTGGAAACTGACAGGTTAAATCTCTGAGACAACTTTTTGTATCCTTCCCCTGAACAACTATGTTGAACAATCTTTGTTTTTAGATCATTTGAGAGTTGTTTTGATGAGCCCATGATGCCACTCTTCAGAGGAGATTCAAATAGGAGAACAACTTGCAATTGGCCACCTTAAATACCTTTTCTCATGATTGGATACACCTGGCTATGAAGTTCAAAGCTCAGTGAGGTTACCAAACCAAAGTCAGTAAAAAGTAGTTAGGAGTATTCAAATCAATAAAATGATAAGGGTGCCCATACTTTTGCACCGGTCAAATTTTGGCTTAATGCATATTGCACATTTTCTGTTAGTACAATAAACCTCATTTCAATCCTGAAATATTACTGTGTCCATCAGTTATTAGATATAGCAAACTGAAATGGCTGTTACAAACACCCAAATATTTAGAACTAAAAATGATTAAGATTAATAGGGGTGCCCAAACTTTTTCATATGACTGAAGAATGTTCAAACTACCAAAATTGGGCTGGGGCCAAAAGAGGTGTAATAGTTAGTAGGGGTGGGAATCGTTTACTATCTCACGATTCGATTCGATTCCGATTTTGGGGGCCACGATTCGATTCAAAATCGATTTTTGATTCAAAACGATTTGAATTATAAAAATTTCTGCTTCTGGCTTATGAATCTTATTGAAAAAAAAACCCTCCATAATATACACTGGTCCTGGAGCAAGTAATGTGTTACAAAAACAATAAAATGTGCAGGAATGTGGGTCCTCAGTGACAGAGAAATCACTGGGATATCACAATGACGTTAATGAACAATAAATAAATAATAAATAACACTGCTTTATTACCAGGCTACTAGCGGTGGTGTGTAGGTGACGCTGCTGGGCTGATGTGATGATAGCAGTGAAGCGCTAAAGTTCAGGAGCAGCTGCTGATTAACTAGTTAACTTTAAGGTCGTTGTATTTCTTCAGAAAGGGGGCAGGAGGTGGAGAAATTAATTCATATTGTCCATTCCTTAATTCCTCTGTGATGAGGAGCTGAAATTAGCTCTGATTAGCTTATTGTTATTTTTCCGTTCCGCCTTAAATGCTGCAGCCCACTGCCACCTGTAGCGTTATTTAAGGTGGAACTGGAAAGTTAGCTAGTTAGCTAGCTAACAGTTACTGAAACTAACTACTAGCGATCTTTTTTATGCTTGTTATGAAGCATTCTGCCATAAAACATTGAAACTACACGTTAATCTAAGGTAATATAGTGCTTGTTCTGCCATCTTACCGGTGATTCTCAAACACCTACGCTCTGTGTGTGTCTGGAAGATCTCCGTTTGAAGGGACAAGCCCTATCCCCAGGGTTGCCAGGTCCAACAAAAATACCCAGCCCAAAATCAGTCTAAAACCCGCCCCTCAGAATCGATTTTGGGACATTTTAAATCGATTCTGAATCGTAGTAAATGAGAATCAAGATTCTTATGTGAATCGATTTTTTGGCACACCTCTAATAGTTAGGCCTGCAGTAAGAGACAAAAGCTATATTCAAACAGCAGACAATTTGACAACAGATTTGTCTCTCTGTTTGGGTGTCCTCCAGGGGACACTGGTTTGGTTTCCCCCCGTAGTCCAAAAACATGGAGATCAGGTAAATTATACGCTCTAAAATTACTCAGAAAAATGTAATACTCTAAATTGACCTGTCCCTCTGTCCTGGGTAAAATGCTGTAGTGCCTAATGCAGTCCTCCAGGTGGACGGTAGTTTCCGGTTAAGAGTACGCTGTGCTTTATTGGCTGCTGCTTCTTACTAGTGTATGGATGAGTGTTGAGTATAACTGGTTGTGTGTAAAAAAAAAAAGATTGAAAAGCTTTCTTGGGTTTCATTCATACTTGCGGCTTTTATCAGAACACTTCTGCTGTATTAGAAGGATTACTGTTACCTCAAAAGCTTGGATTAAAAGACAATAAGCCAATGAGTGATGTGATGGTACCCTCATCCTCATAATCATCAGCTTTCAGAAGTACATTGCAAAACTTGCAATTGGCACTAGAGGGCAGTATTGCTGTAATGTTTGTATCCAAATAAACAAGGCTGTTTTCACACTGCACTAGTCTATTTGATCCTGCAGCACACAGCAATCCCTTCCATGAGCTCTTGAGAAAAACACCAAGCTCTTTAAACAGATCCAGCCACTGCAGTGTGTGGTTTCAGAGCATGGACCAGCAGAAAGGCCCGGAGGGGTCTGCAGTCAGGCCCTGTGCTCATAGAGCAAGCTGCAGGTACGGAAGCTAAGGTGTATGGGCAAGACAATGAGGTCATCTGCAGCCTGTAGCTTTTCGTACAGGTGTGAGGGTTAGCATTTCTTCTCTGAGGCTATAGGCAGACTATTTATGTGGCCTGGGCATTTTTCTTTTTTTTTTTTAGTCCACAGTGTGACTTGTGTATCAGGAAAGGTCATAGAAGGCTAATATTACCACCACAGTGGACAGTGCAGTAGGCGGTCATGATGGTGACCACACGCATCTGGCTAGAAGTGTCCTATTGAACAGAAATCACATCCACATTCAATGCAAGAGACCCCCCCACTTTTCCCACGGGTCAGTGTAGCGTTCTTTAGCTTCCATGGGATATGGCAAAAGTCTTGAGACACGATACTAGTTCCTGTCTTGTGAGTCTTTTGCCATGTTAGTCTATGCTGCGGAACACCTAGATAAGCCATGAGTATGGGTGTGGCAGGAGTAAACACAAGGTAACCAAATGGCCTCAATCCACATGGTTGGGCACATGCTTGTAAACACACGTGTCAAAAGCTGTGCACGTCAGTCCAGCACAGTTTTGCGCAGATATCTCCAGTTACAGCTGAATTCATGCTTTTAATCCCAGAAAAACGCTCTATTTACCTTTTAAAAAGCCATTTAAGTGCCTGATTAAAGGGCAGATTACTGTAGTTTTGCTGTTTTCCTCTGGTTTTGAGTGATCTGCGCTGACTCAGCTCTTGATTGGTCTGGACATTTTGCAATGTAAAGTTTTTCCAATATCGTGCAGCCATACGCTACATGCTAATATGCCGTTGGCCACCCTTTCTAATAAATGCATTCTGCTATTGTTAAGTTGCACCAATTGCTGACACAGATGTTCAAATGTACACAGTCACTGTATTGCAGCGGTTATGCTAATAAAATAAGACTCTGTGTAGCAGAGAAACAAACATGGTGCCTAATGCCAGATGTGGACTATTGAGGGGTATAAAGACCCCCAGTATTGAGCTGTGGGGCAGTGGAACTGTGTTCTCTGGAATAATGGTGCTCCATCTAATACATCCAATACACTCTTTCTGTTGTTAAAATGCAATTGATCTTCACAGCAATACAGATCCAAATCCAGAATTTAGTAAAAAAAAAAAAAAAGTATTTCTTTTACAATCGAGACAGTTAATCCAACAAAAATTTAATAAACTCCTAAAATCTTGGAAAAATAAAAAACTGTAAAGAGCAGGTGACTCAATACTTTTGTTTCAAATATTTATTTTTGTATTATCATTCCACAGAAAGCAGCACTACAGTGTGTATAGTAATATTTCATTCATTTTACTGTTTGATATGAAGGTAATATTATCCTCCTCCTGTATCCTCCTGCGTAAACAACTCAGAAGGTCAGGAGTGTGTTATAAATAAAGATATAACACTAGCCGTCCAGGGGAAGCCACTGGCAGAGACTGGGGGAGTCACTCAGCCTCTCAGATTGCCTGGCACCACGTCCGCAGCCTGTGTGCAGTTTGGTCCGAATCCAGCGGTTCCGCATGTGTGTTGGAAGTAACATGACGGGGTGAATATCGAATCCAGCTGGCACTTTGTATAATGATGCACAGAGGGAAAGTGTCAGGAATACTTAGAGACATAAGGGAGGTATGGGATTGCAAGATGGAGTAGTCTTCTTCTGGCACGATCTGCTGAGGTCACTCCATCCAGAACACACAAGTCCTCACTCCTGATTGATACATTTAATTAATTTGATTGCAATCAGTGACTAGAGCATTAATGAGAGTGTTAGAAAAGAAAAGAATTGGGACTATAATGGAAAGCCATCATTCCAGAGAACACAGTTCCACTGGTCCACAGCTCAATACTGAGGCTCTTTATACCCCTCTACGGTCCACATCTTGCATTAGACATGGTGCCAACAGATTCGTGCTTCATTAATCTGCTCCAGAGAGTCATATTCTTTTGGTAATATTTCTGTACTAAAGGGACTAAGCTGTGCATGTGTGTGCATTTGCACATCTGTGTCAGCAATGGGTGTAGCTTAAAGTAGCTGAATGTGTTTACTCATTAACACCCATTAACATGAACCTCTTGGCACCATGCCTAATGCCAGGCATGGGCTATAGAAGGAGTATAAAGCACATTTGAGCTGTGGGGTACTAGTACTGTATTCTCTGGAATGATGCAAAGTGCTCAGTGCAATATGTTAAAATGCGATGATCCAACATTTTGACCTCAGTAATGTTTTTTTTTGTTGCTGGAGGCAATCCAATCCAATCACAACAATGTTTAAAATGTAGAACTCCTAACAAAAGCAGGAAAAGCTCTTTCCAATACCATTAATATCAGAAGATACAATCAATACGTAGATGATATCCCAATACTTTTTTACGATTTTATGATCCCACAGATCCCAAATCTAATAGGAAGTTCATACAGTTTTTTTTTTTATGTAATCCATATCTGACATCTGTCTCAACGGTTTCCACTGTTTAAGTGATGCACATGCAAAACAGGCCAAAGCTTCATGTTAAGTTTCCCTTTTTGAATCTGAACCAGAGTGAATGCTGTGCTTAGTTTAGTTTCACTCTGTTTTTTTTAATTTATTTCCTGGTTAAAATATCACATAATTAAGAGAGCTTTTCACCTGGAGTTAAATAGGTTAATCCTGATGGAGAATAAATTTTGAAGAGTGAGTTTAACTGAATTATTGGTGTATTTAGGATCAGGCAGTAGCCTCGATCATAGAACACTACCAGAAATTACAAAACCAAAAGTGTAAAAAAGGTCTAGTTTCGCAAATCAGAACTAAAAAATATCAGGTTCACATGTTTACACTGACGCACAAACCACAGACCTCTCTCATAGGATTTGAACTGCTGTGTGAACGTAGCCATAGTGACAGACCTGTGTTATTCCGTTAAAGCTACCTGGTATACCAGCCATGAAAGGCATGCTGTTCCCATAAAGTGACCATTCGTCCTCCGCATGCAATGTTCTTGTCAATAGGATATCTGCATCATTATGCTGCGTAAGCGCAGGACTTTGTTTAATCCCTGACCGGGACACCTAGGGGCACATAGTGTTCATGTCCTGTACTCTTATTATATAATGTACCAGCCCAATGGAAATATTCAGTTTGCAGTAAAATAAAACTAGTAAATCTGCACTGGAACATTGTGATGACCTGAGACTGCTCTGTACATCATTCCATCATTCCAAAACTGAGGAAACTCAATTCTATACTAGCGCTGAATTAGATACTATTAGATATTATTATTTATACGTTCTTCACTCAGTATGTAAGAAAAAGTATATACAGCATAATAATTTAAGGGTGTTGGTCATGCACACAACATTATGGTCTATTTATTATGACAGTCAGGATTTATTTTAACTAATATTGTTTTGCTGTCATAAAAAAACCTGCACCAAACACTTGACCCCACTCCTCATGTATTCATTATTTATTTTTACTATTATAAGACTGTAATTTAAAAAAATATATATATTCCCCCAATTTTTCCACCAAGCTTATGATTTGCAATATAAATATTTTTTTTATTAATCAATTGTTTGGCTGGTTGATTGATTTGTGGGAGAAGTAAAAAAATGTCTTAACTCAAACTCAATTCAAGTTAAAGTCATTTTAAAACCTTTCTTAAAACACGTGAAAGAAAAAATCTATAAATACACAAAAAACTGGAATCTAGTGCAATGAAACAATATTTGCTTTCAAATATGCCATTTTTAACTATTCATATTAAACTAAAAGTAATGGGATGGTATATCAATATCACAAAATATTTCAATGTTGTCACTTGCGACATATTATAGATATTATCGACGTTGTGAAGTATCCTAGGGAATTGTCTTGTGATGTATCTATTACTGCAGAATTACTGTATTGTGATATCACCCCTAATGAGATCACTTGTGATTCACATCCCTGCATTAAAACCAGTTTGTATAAAACACTATACACATAAAAATGCTTAGTGTCCCTTTTAATTCACAAGACTAGCAGGACATGCTTTTATTTGTTTTGTTTTTTTTAACTGTGAACACAGAAACTGCAGTGTGCTCTTTTCATATGATAATTGCATAAAACTGCAGGTAAGGAATGTTGCCAGTGTCAAACAGCTTAACAGTCCATTTACTGACTAAACATGCCCATCAGCTACACTCACACTGAGGTGTTAAACACCCATCAACACACACATTCAGGCTGTTCAACAGGTCTGTCTACACCAGTCTGATCCACTGATCCACTCTGCCTGATCAAATCATGTAACAAAACATTCATCAGTCTAAATGCTGATCTCATTATCCCTTGTGGTAGACTTGGGTTTATTGGGTTAAAGTATGTATCATGATTTATTATGGTATTATTGTTTACTTCACTACTGTACTGAAGTATTAAATGCTTTATGTACTTGAGTACTAAAATACTGTATCTGTATCTACTGGAGTATTATTTTTTCTTCACTACTGTACTTAAGTACTAAAATACTGTATCAGGTCAGGTCTGGACATGTCTGTAGGAGCTAAACTGCAGAATCGTGGTACTTTCTTAGGAGGCCACCAGGGGTCGCCTTAGACTTACTATTATTAGCAACAATTAGAGCAGCAGAACGAATGCAGATAAATATAAATAAAGACAATAAAATAATAAATCGGGTTATAAATCTGTGGATTTCGAAAAGTATAAACTTGTAATATTAGGCAGATATAAAATGAATCTTCAGATTACCTAAATAATAAAAATAAAAATAAAATAAAAAACTGATTAGTCTTGATTTTGACTTAATTTAGACTGTGTCTCATTATACCATAGCAGCTGTAGAATAATATAATAATGAGCCAAGTTTTGGGTCGTGTTCCAATTTACCCTCTTGTGTTCTAGAATGCTTGACCAGTGGTTTCTGCACTCGTGTGTAAAAATGCTAAATTAGTGCACACTTTTCTTAGATAGGAACTAGGGTGGGCGATATGGCTCTAAAAAAATATCACGATATTTCAGGGTATTCTTGCAATAACGATATACTTGGCGATATAGGAAAACAGAAAAATAATTAATTAATTTCAGGAATATAGTATAATAGTATAACAGCATAATCATAATGTGGCAAAATGAATAATATAGCATAAAATAATATAATGCAGCAAAAAATATAGCAGAATATTTAGTGCATGCATATAAACTGCAAACTAAAACAATTATACAATAAATACACCTAAAGCTTCACAGTAAAGAATAGACATACTTTTAAGACAGAACATCTCTATTACACGATATTGATTTTTAATATCATGATATTTCTGTGTCACAATATGTTGTATACGATATAATATTGCCCACCCCAACCTGCCACTATACTACAAACATGTTAACATTGACTACAATGTTACACTAAATGTAATCATGTGTTTTAGGAACATTTTAGGGCATTAAATTATATTTTTCTGCTGCATGGATACATTTATTTCTAATCTGTGGCTGTATCCCAATTGCCTACTAACCACTGTCCCTTATAGCAAAGAACATTGAATAAACACTCTTGTTTAAACAGCCCTTCTCAATCTTTAAACAACCCTTATTTAACATTGCATAATCAGCATCAGTTAATGTTAAAACTGTCCCTTTCTACACTGTAAGACCACCACAGTACAGACTGTAAGAATAAAATGCAAACAATTTTTACATATTTATTGTACATAAAGTTTAATACAAAAAATACATATAAACCATTAATGTACTAACCTGTTTTGTATTACTAGCAAAAATGATGAAACAACTCTATTACTATAATACTCTATTCAAAAACTGATTTTTTTGCATTTGTATCTTGGATATTTGTGTATACTATGTACTACGTACTCAGAAACAAGTATTAAAAATTACTATATAAATTTGTCATGCACCTATTGCAAATAGGCTTAATAATATGTAAACTGGTGCTGCTGCCTTGATGTTTTGAAATGTCATATGTGAGAGAAGAGCAAACAATAACAGCCCACAAAGTTGTAACTTTTTTTTTTACTATACAGTGGAAAGAGCTGTACTATTTAATCATAATTGTATTGTAAATAGATTATATTTTAGATAGTTACTTAGCATCTCCACATTTAAATTGCAGTCAGTATATAAATATGCTATGCATATACGTTTTTGACCATGGCCACATATAAAATACATGACTATGTAATGACTACATGTTTCTAATGCTTGGCAAAAATATATATCTAGAAGAAAATGCTATATAGATAGATACTATTTAGTAAATATAGTAAATATAGTAAGCATCCACAAGTGTACACTCGGTCTAAGAAGTGAACTTAGTGTTGATTAAAGAGACAAAACCCATTTTGTAAAACATCCAATGAGCGATGTGCTTTTCAATGACGTCGAGTTTCCACGAGCGTGTGGCGTGCTCTCTGGCCAATGCGGGGCGGCCAGGGCTCTGTGCGCTGTTTAAAAGCCCGAGGAGAGGCTGAGATGCTCGGCAGGAGAATGAGAGAAAAACAGGCGAGAAAATCTTCAAGAAGCAGCTGGACGCACAGCCAGTCAGGCATTGATTATCTGTTTCTGTTGAAAGGTGTGTATTTATTATATTTTTCAGGATTTAGAAGAGGAATGTTATTGTTGTTTCAGCTGTTTTATTTAATCATTTATTTAACCATTTACACAGTGAACTGTAGATGCTCTTATATGCGTGTATTACCGGTTATTTCTGCCTGTTTTGTTTAACATAAGTAGTCAAGACTGTGACTCTTCATTCACCTTAAGGTTTTTATACCACTAAGGTCTAAAAAGGTTGTTTATTTTGCTGTTTTTAGCTTTTTATTTTAGTATCGCCCAATTCATCCTCTGTGTTGCATCATTCTAAGTAAGGAAATAGCTAGTTAATAAGTACAGTCATCGTAGTCAGCATTTTAATTTTGTTAGTTAATTAACGCTAAGTTAAATAGTTAATCCTGTTTATTTGTGGTTGTTTAAATCGTATATTTTTTTTTTACCAGACAGCTGGCTTTAAGTAGCTCCGCATGCTCTTTTAAATCAGTTAGTTGTTCTGCCAATTTGTGCTACTCATAGATATGTGCTTCTTGCTGCACTGCGCATGCGCTGTGTGCTCTCTGTTTAAGTGTTTTTCGTGATAATTCTCCTTGGGTGCACAGTCACGATCATTTTTACTTGGGTGTTTAAATCTATAAAAAAAAAATAAATGGCAATGTTTCTAATTATCTTTAACGTATTGCATTTTTTTTACCTTTTAAATATACACTGGGTAGCACGGTTTGTCCAGGTAGCACAACTCGACAGAACACCAAATGCTGTTTTTCTTGAAGGGGGAAGTGTTCTTAAGTTTTACTGCTCTCTTTCTTTGTTAGCGACCTACATAACCTAGTGTTGTCAGGTAAATCTGGATATTTGCGTTAAATATACAATATATAAGGACGTTTATTTTTTATTTTTTTTTTAAACCTGTAGCTGTAATAAAGCAGCACGCATATTGGGCCTCTTTATTATAGTAATGGTCACCATATTAGACTGTTGTTGTTGTTGTTGTTGTTGTTTTTGTTGTTTTCTTGTATTGTGTTGCTCTCTTGCTTTGTTCTTACTGGTAATGCTTGCAACAGTTATATGTACAGTTATATTCAACAGTTGTTTACACATTTTGATAGTGCATATATCAAAAAATGCATAGTAGAAATGTAGTTAACCAGCTAGAAAGGCTAATTAGATTGCCTAAATCCCTCTATCAGGGTAAGGTTAAGGTAAGAGGTGATTTAGAAGCTGTTTTTTTTATATTTACTGTCATGTACACTTTTGTAAAAATCAATCTAATAATGGCAGTGCGCTCAGGTTGTTTAGTACACCCATGGAAAACGAAAGATTCATCACAAAAACACAAACCTTAGGAGAAATATGGTGTCGGCGCATGCGCAGTGCCGCTAGAAGCACATGTGGATGGGTAGCACAGCTCGTCGGAACACCCTGTGCTGTTTGTGTAAATGGGGGAAGTGTGCTAGTGAGCTTTACTGCGTTTCTTTGTTAACCGTGTTTTCAGCCTGTAGCTGCACCATTAAAGCACAGAGAGTATATAGAAAAATATGATTGGATAAAAGCTATGTCAGAAAATGCTGCCAGTCAAAGTATGGACAATAAGGTATTAGGGTGATTTGTAAATATTTTATTTGTTATTATTATTATTATTATTATTATTATTATTATTATTATTATTATTATTATTATTATTTATTTGCTATATTATTTTTGTAAAATAGAAAAAATTTCACATCTAGAAAAAATATCACATCTAGTCAATGTAATGAGTTAGAGTTATAAATATTTTTCCCTTATAAAGTGTGTTGTAAAAAAAATCTTTTAATGTTAAGGCAATGTTATGCTAGTGCTATCATAAAAATATTGTGTAATCATATTAATACAGTTATACAGTTTAAGAGTGAAACTTTTTAATTATTAGAAATATACAGCTATTGGCTATTAATTATGTTGGAATTGAGTTTCTTTTAAATAGTGTAAATTAAAAAAAAAAGTACAGTACCTGCCAAAATTTAGACATAATCTCATTAATATTTATTTTATATTTGTATTATTTACCACATTAAATCTACAATGTTAAAGACTTAAATACTATAAATGAACTCCTGCAATTGGCTCAGTAAACTGAAAATGTTCGCCTTCACAAACTCAGACATAACAACCTAATCCAAGTGCGTTAGGACAAGTTGGAGCGCAGAGTAGCGGACATAGTTCATAGTTTTAATGTCTAGTATTAATCAGCAATGTGGAAAATAAGAAAAATCAAACTTTTGACTGGTTCTGTAAAGTAAATCCAGTTTATAAACAGTCAACACTAAGCTCTCTCTAATCATCATGTAAACATAACTGGATCTATTGACATACAAAAAAAAAGGATCAGCCAAAATGATTGATTTTATGTATGTAATGTTGTATGATAAGTCAGTATTATAATTATGATCATTACTGATCTGTTTAAAATGATGGTTTGATAGCACACTGAACAGACTTGTACCCTGCTCCTCAGGTTTCTTATAGCCCACACAATGGCCACTTCATCCAGCGCCGATCTGAGTAAAGCTGTGAAGCAGCAGTACATGGAGCTGCCGCAGGGAGGGAAGGTGCAGGCCATGTACATCTGGATCGACGGGACGGGAGAGGGACTCCGCTGCAAGACCAGGACTTTGGATGCAGAACCGAAGACCATTGAAGGTAATATTGGAAACTGTTTATACGGCATGGATGGGTAAATGCTGAAGTTATTTCGTAGTGCTGGATGATATGGCCAATATATCATATTAAAACCATATAGACCACAATTATGTAATTTTTTTTAATACGAACAAACACCAGATGTCTATACCTACAAACCTGAACATGCCAATTCATGTAATGTACCCAGTAATAAAGCTTGGTCAGTGACTGTCAGTGCTGTAAACAATGTATAATAGAATACCAGATTTTGATTTTGATTTTTTAGTAATGTCACTGTAAAACAGGTATATAAAATTGCAAAAATGTTTCATCATTTGAGAGACCTCTAGAATTGTGATAATTTTTCCTCAATTTTCTCTCTTTTTATTGATTTGCTAATAATATAACTTTTTTTTTTTCATAGATCTACCAGAGTGGAATTTTGATGGGTCCAGTACATACCAGTCTGAGGGTTCCAACAGTGACATGTACCTCATCCCCAAGGCCATTTTCAGAGACCCATTCAGGAAAGACCCAAACAAGCTCATTCTCTGTGAAGTGCTCAAATACAACCGCAAACCTGCAGGTAAGATAAATAAATAAATAGTTTTTAGTAATGTAATATTAAGAGAAACAACCACTTAAGATATATATATATTAACCTGCACATGATCTGTGCAATTACACATTCTCACTAGAGAGGTCATTACATTCCCAAAACTCACTTTCATGTATTTGTTAAAATTCAAATTCAGATTATTTTTTTTCTATATTTGTTTGTATGCTGTAGTAAAGTGCATTATTATAAAGCATAAGTTGAGTATAAAATGGTAAAATTTCCTCTCTGGATGGATATTTGGCTAGGTTTTCTCAAAGTTAAATGGATAATTTTGAACACTTGAATTATGACTGTGCTCCTAAACACTGATTTGAATGATTTCTCCTCCTTTAGAAACCAATCTTCGCCAGATGTGTGCGAAGATAATGGACAAGGTGGAGAACCAGCATCCGTGGTTTGGAATGGAGCAGGAGTACACAATTCTTGGCATTGATGGGCATCCTTTTGGCTGGCCCTCAAACGGCTTCCCTGGACCTCAGGGTAAATATTGAGTTAATGATGATGTGTGTTTTTATATGCTGGTTGTGTTTTCAGTTACCTTGATAACCTTAGCCAAAAGAGTTGTCTGTCTAATTAGAAGATTCTCTAAATTTAATGGTGCTGTTTGATTTTGTGTGACTAGGTCCTTACTACTGTGGCGTGGGAGCAGATAAGGCCTATGGGAGGGACATTGTTGAGGCCCATTACAGAGCCTGTCTGTATGCTGGGGTTGACATCTGTGGCACCAATGCTGAAGTCATGCCAGCCCAGGTGAGTGTCTCTAAAGCCCTGTTTGTGATAGATTGGACAACAAATGAATTTAAGTGATTGCAGACAAGATCTGTACTGTATAACAAAACTGCAGAACCATATGTCTGGGAAAACATCATATATTTTTTAATTATTATTATTATTATTCTTTTTTTTTTTTTTTTTTACTCCAAAGCTAATAAATGTATTGTATGGAAGAGCTTCTAACAAAACAACTGGCAAATTGTCCCAATTCATGGCTAATTAGAATACAGAACATCTCCTTGTCAAATGCATCCAGCTAAATATTGCAGTAAATAATAAGCAGACTAATCCATCTTACATGTACCCTTTGTGTGTTCTTCCTTTTCCCCCTCTCAGTGGGAATTCCAAGTGGGTCCTTGTGAAGGTATCCGGATGGGAGATCACCTGTGGATGGCTCGCTTCATTTTGCACAGGGTTTGTGAAGACTTCGGTGTTGTGGTCTCCTTCGACCCCAAACCCATCTCTGGCAATTGGAACGGAGCCGGGTGCCACACTAACTTCAGCACAAAGGAGATGCGAGAAGAAGGAGGCTTGAAGTAAGTAAAAACTTACTAAGTGCATCTCAAAAAAACAGAATATCATTGAAAAGTTACTTTTTATTTATTTCAGTAATTAATTTCAAAATGTGAAACTCATATATATTATATAGATGTATTGCACACAGTCATCTATTTTATTTATCTATTTATTTTCTTTTTCTTTTATTGTTGATGATTATTGATTACAGCCAATGAAAACCCAAAGATCAGTGTCTCAGAAGGTTAGAATATTATATAAGACCAATTGGTACTTTTGGCAGTGTGGGCAGAGTGCCAAGTCCTGCTGGAAAATAAAATCTGCATCTTCATAAAAGTTGTCAGCATGAAGTGCTGTAAGATTTTCTAGGAAAACACTGCACTGACTATAGACTTGATATAATGCAGTAGACAAACACCAGCAGATGACATGACTCCCCAAACCATTACTGATTGTGGAAACTTATATTAAGCACTTCATGATTCCCCCAGCAGGACTTAGCGCACTAATAATTTGTTTATTTTTATTATTATTATTATTATTATTATTTTTTTTTTTGTTTAAATAATTTTCTAATTTTCTGAGATACCGACTTTTGGGTTTTTGTTAGATGTAAGCCATAATCATTATCAATAAAATAAATAAAAACTTAAAAGGGATCCCTCTGTGTGTAATACATCTATATAATGAGTTTTACATTTTGAAATAAATTACTAAAATAAACTAACTTTTCAATGATTTTTAAAAATTTTTTTAAGCTAAACCTGTATCTAATTATGAAACCACCTGTTCCGTTTCCGTAGATGTTTCTTCATTATTTAGACTTTCTTTTTATTTTTTGAAACATTAAAAAATATTTGTATTTAAAGTTTAAAAAAACTATTGAATGCAAATTATATTTATATTTGTAGCTAAGTATCTCCCTCTTTTTCTAACTCTAGGCAAATTGAGGAAGCCATTGAGAAGCTGAGCAAGAGGCATCAGTACCACATTCGTGCCTACGACCCTAAAGGGGGGTTGGACAATGCCAGACGTCTGACCGGCCGTCACGAAACCTCCAACATCAACGAGTTCTCAGCCGGAGTGGCCAACCGCGGTGCTAGCATTCGTATCCCGCGCTCTGTGGGCCAAGAAAAGCGGGGATACTTTGAAGACCGCCGTCCCTCAGCCAACTGTGACCCATACGCCGTTACTGAAGCTCTGATTCGCACGTGTCTGCTGGGAGAGATCGGAGAAGAACCTGAGGAATACAAACAATAAACTGAACTGAACAGTTGCTCACACCTCCGTTTAATAGACCAGTCTTTTGAAGGGTAGACATATCGAGATGTATGTGGTTAAGTACTGTATTCTGTGGTCTTTTGCGGGAGCCTTGTATTTAAGCAGGTCAGTCTAATACAAGCCTGGGACTGAATGAACTGTTCTAGACTGATCTAGAAATTTTATTATAAGTGCAGATTTTAAGGGTCAGAGAATCCAAACGTCTGACATCCACACTGCCAATTTTTTGTAGTTTGTAAAGCTGTATTGCAGCAGACCAGATGCTGGCTTACATCTAGTGTGTGGCTCTATGGAAGCTCTCTACTATGCTAGTTGCTAGCAGCTACTAGCAGCTAGTCTATATTTGTACATATATATGCATTTGTGCCACTATTTGCGCATGTAATACATTTTAACATGGTTTTTAACGATGTACCTGAGTGGTTTACACTTCTCTAATGGTGCCATTGCCATGCTGTAGTCCATTTTTGGATTCAGATCACTGTTTTTTTGTATGGTTTTTGTTTCTGATGGGGTCCAAGATGCATTGGTGATTTTTACATTTGTATAACTTTCCTTGTAGATGTATTCCATGTTTATGACCGATGGTGGTGATTATTATGATATGTTTAATATTCTATTCTTGCAAATGGAAAGTTTATTACAGAAAAATGTGGATTACCTTTTCACCAATACATTAAAACTTAATAATTTTACCAGAACATTTGTGCTGCTTTGATTCTTATGTCTGTGTGTATATATATATATATATATATATATATATATTTGCAGCTGAAAATCAAAAGGGACAAGTTTTCACTTCACTTAATTAAGCATCCTATTTTGACATGCCAAAATGAATTTAAATAACCGTGTAAATTGATCTGGTCATTTACAGTTGATCAATAAATCACTTAGTTATTTAAAATGTACAGGTGTATCTAAAAAATTAGAATATCGTTGAAAGAAGTTACTTTATTTTAGTAATTCAGTTCCAAATGTGAAACACATAGATGTATTACACACAGAGTGATCTATTTTAAGGGCGTATTTTATTTTTTATTTATTTTTTTGTGTCTCACAGCCAATGAAAACCCAAAAATCAGTGTCTCACAAAATTAGAATATTATGAAAGACCAATTGTTACTTTTGGCAGTGTGAGCAGTGCCAAGTCCTGCTGGAAAATGAAAAAATCCGCAACTGCATAAATGTTGTCGGCAGATGACCTGGAAAATTTATACTAGACCTCAAGCAGTTTGGACTGTGTGTCTCTCCACTCTTCCTCCAGACTCTGCTCCCTTGATTTACAACTAAAGTGTAAAATTTACTGATGATCAGTGATGGTATAAAGAGACATGTCATCTGCTGGTGTTGATCCACTGTGTTTTATTATCAAGTCTAAAGTCAGTGCAGTTTCGTTTTCCCACAAAATCTTACAGCACTTCATGCTTCCCTCTCCTACTGACAACTTTTATGGAGATGCGGATTTCACTTTCCAGCAGGACTTGGCACACTGCCCACAATTATTGGCTGTGAGACATAATCATCCACAGTAAAAGAATAAAAAGCACCCCTAAAATAGTTCTTATGTGTGAAAACAAACCAGTGGTGAGCTCATTAGTGATAACTCAGCAAAGACCGAATGTTAGATGACTGGAAATGAATGCAGCAGTGAGCTACAGCTAAAGGATAAGCAACAAGACCATGGGTGAATTTCTACATCAAGCATAAAAGTAAAGTTCTCAGTCTGCCCACACCTAAAAATTAGTTTGGAGAGGAAATTGTAGTGTGAAAGGGACAACCACTTTAAAAGTTGTGTTGTGTGAATCTTACAATCAGGAGCATCACTTATATAACAAAAGTCAAACGTGAAACCAGCTGTTGATAGATGATAGACACAAGGTTAATGCACACATTAAAAATAAGCTCTAAACAAAAAAAATAGTATCGCCTCGGATTCCGTTGCAGCGTTTCTACGTCAGCTGTGTGTATTAAATGAGTTTTGTGTTTAGAGACTAATGGAATGTAGTCTGTTGTAAGTATTGTGTTTGTGCTGAGCAGGTCTGGGTGTAGTTTGAGAGAGAACACAGAATAATGGTGAGAAATTATGTTATGCTTAAGCTTGTTGTGCCAGTTAAGCTGGTTGACCAGTATAGAGTGTGTTTAAGTTTTGTGTTCATGATTTGAAAAGCCTGATTTTAATTGCTTTTTAATGGTGAATTTTGCTTAAAATTTAGTCCAAAACACAGTCTAAGTCCAAGATATTATCTACTATTCCTAATAATGTTGTTTTTTTTAGATGAGTACATAAATAATAATGTTCTAACCTATGTGTATTGATAATGATAGAAGTGATGGAAGTATTACTATAACAACATGCAAATATCACTCCACATTCTTCATCACCATCGACCCTGTACTTGCCTTATTTATAATTTTAAATATACAGTACTAGTTCATCTCTAAGCTATCACTGATTGTGGAAACTTCACACTAGACCCTTAAGCACCTTGGACTGTGTGTCTCTCCACTCTTCCTTGGCACACTGCCCACACTGCCAAAAGTTCCAACAGGTCTTATCTAATATTCAAATTTTCTAAAACTTACTTTTGAGTTTTCATTGGCTGTAAGCCATAATCATCAATAATAAAATAAATAAATGCTTAAAGTAGATCACTCTGTGTGTAATACATCTATATAATATGAGTTTTACATTTTGAACAGAAAAACTGAAATAAATATTTTTTTTAAATGCAGTAGTACACTATATTGACAAAAGTGTCCTCTTGCCTGCATTGCGTTTGGTGATGTTAGGCTTGGATGGAGCTGCTTAGCCATGGAAACCCATTCCACGAAGCTCTCTGTTCTTGAGGTTATCTGAAGGCCACATGAAAAATGAGGTCTGTAGTGATTGACCACCTCAGCACCCACTGACCCCGCTCTGTTATTTTACTCTGACAGAGTTCCCAGTCTCTTTTACTGTGTTACAATATTGCTGACAGTTGACTGTGAAAGATATATATATATATTTGCAAACCTTAAGACATGCTTGCAGAACAAATGAGGCAAAATCACACATTGAAAACTGACTGTGTCACTTACGGTAGTATCTTTGGTGCCACAATGTTTTTTTTAGTTTTGGGAAAAGGAATGGCAACATTGGTTGCAACAAAGTGATAAATGCTTTATCATAAAAAAAAACTTTTTTTGAATATGCTGCAGAAATGTACCTGTAGAAATGTACGCTGCCTGGCCAAAAAAAAGTTGCCACCTGGAGTTAAATTTAAGTAAGTGAATGATGTGGGGTTGATGCTGCAGTTGATCTGCAGGTTTAGGTTCAGCAACAGTATGTGCTGAAAGAATGAGGTCAGCTGACTTCCTGAACATGCTGAATATAGACCAGGTTATTCAATCAATGCATTTTTTTTCTTTCCTGATGGCACGGGCATATTCATATAAGATGACAATGTCAGGATTCATGGTGGTGGAATTGTGAAAGAGTTCAGAGTTCAGGGAGCATGAGATCATCATTTTCACACATGGATTGAGAGAGAGTTCACCACAGAGTCCAGATCTTAACCTCATTGAGAATCTTTGGGATAAAGTGCTGGATGGAGAAGAGCTGCTTTGTGCAGCGGTTGGTCAGACTCTACCATCATCAATGCTGCTGCAAGACCTTGGTGAAAAATTAATCCAGCAACACTGGATCGAAATAAATCTTGTGACGTTGCAGAAGCTTATTGAAACAATGCCACAGTGAATATTTATTTGCATTTCCCATACTGTCCCACCGTTTCAGAATTTTCTGGTGCAATTTCATACATTTACTATTTCAACACACATATTCTGACAGCAGAGCCTGTCTCTTCTGCTGTGGTCATGTCTGTCATGCACCAGGAGATCCTGCGTCACGCTCTGTTTCCATTCTGACGTTATTCTATCCTCTGCAACTCCTAACGGGAACGGACTTTGATTCAAAGCAGTTGGGAATCTGCAGGCACGCAATAATGAGGCCGAAATGACCAGCAGCACCACAGCCGACCTAAATTTGGTGGTCTCAGACACCTGTCTGGTGAATAACACGAGTAAAGGGGTCAGAAGGGGACAGAACGTCCTGACCCAATCGCCAAACGCGTCACGTGTGTTTTGTGTGGAATGTGTGTGCACGTGTGGTCTGTGCATGCACTGCTCATTTAACCTATTATATATCCTCAGGTCAGACAGGGGGCTGAGTGTGGCAGATGTGTCCTGAGGAGGAGAAATGAGGAGTTTGGTGTTTTTTACACAAAAATGGAGAGGTGAAATTTAATAGTTAACAGTTAAAAAGTGAATTTTCACTCTCAAAGTGTAATTTTAACCCTTTCAGACCTGAATTATTCCAGAATGACGGTTAGAATTTTGTTTTCTGTAATCCACACAAAACAGAAATCTAATACAGTACAATTCTAAATGTTACCATATAATATTTTATTATTTTATGCCCATTGCATTGGAAGCCTGTGTTTAACATTAAAGTTAATTTCATAACTGATATTGACCTTTTTGCTTCACAAACCATGATTAAACCATGGGATAAACTTGATTAAATAAAGTGTTCTAAACTAGATCAAATAAATTTAAATATAATATTAATGTCTATTGTTATTGTTATGTGCAAAAAAACGTAAAAAAACAATAAATAGAATTAAAAAAAATAATTTGTGACTTATATAATGGGTATTTGCCTGACCATAGTGTTGTAGGCTGTAAGAGCAAGTTACTATTGTCTGTACTGTAAAGTAACTGTAAAGTAACAGTATCAAATCAAATCAAATTTATTTGTATAGCGCTTTTTACAACTGGTGTTGGCACAAAGCGGCTTTACAGAAACATGATTACTGGACAAAGAATCAGGTAAAACATTAAACATACAAAATAAAGAATACAGGGCCCCCAGTGAGCGCTGAGGCAAGGAAAAACTCCCTCAGAGCTGCAGGAGGAGGAAGAAACCTTGGGAGGACCAAGACTCACATTTAAGGGGGGACCATCCTACCATTGGTCAAACGGCTTTTAAATTAAAATTTAAAAAGTATTTTATACATCCACATAGGTTTTATATATTCAGGAGTAACTGTGCTGGATTACAGTGACACAGATATGTGGCAATTATCCAACATTGCTCGATGCAATCAAATCCTCAAAACAACACTTAAAATCTAGTAAAAAAACATCACTGGACAGTAAAAGAGCAGTACTTTGGTACAATTAGACTATAATCAAAATTCAGCCTTTAGATGGCCATTCTGTTTATGTCTACACTCTAAAAAGTTATTATTTATTTTATTTCAGATTATTATTATTACTGAGTGAACTTATTGGCCAGTACAACTAAAAAGACTTGTTTAAAGAACTTAAAAACTTAAAAATGTTTGTTGAGACAAAGCAACTAAGGGTTTTTAACCAACTTTTTCAAGCATCCTACACAGCCATCAATGCTTTTTCCTTGGTGTATTTCCACATACTTATTTTCCATTTGCCCCATTTGCATTATATATTTGTGTATTGCCATTAATGTGTAGCCTGTCGCCCAAAAACGTAACTTTTGGGGTGTGCATTTGTGTTTTATATATAAGGAAGATGCCAGGCATCGTTGTAGGCTATAAGAGCAAGTAAAAAATTATAAAAAAAAAATAAAATAAAAAAAAAATTGACCTGTTTCTGTGATACATTTCATATCTGATCTGAGAAAATGATGCTTAATAAAAGCTCTTGTAGGTTTAATGTGCATGTGTCCCAATACTTTTGTCCATATAATGTAGCATTAAGTAGGTCCCGTGCTTAGCTGACGAGTCAAAATTGTGTTAGCTCAAGTGTGCACTAAACCCTGCATTGGCATTCCAAAATTAGGATTCCCGTGACAAGATATAGGATTATGCAAGCTCTGTAGTGGAAGGGAGGGGACAAATTTAGATGTCCCAAACCTTTCAGTTCTCTGGCTCCTATCCTGCTGCCTTACCCCAGACTTATCACAGGCTTTACCTTTTCACGTCCACATGATATTCCATTCATCCTGAAATAATCATAATCCACCACCATAATCAAGTGCCTGGTCGTGCCCTTCACCCTCACGCTGTCTAAACTCGACACTACGACTTAATAAGTGTGTCACAGCCTAAATTAGACCATTGCAGCTATAGCCAGGCATTCCTGTCACTGCTGTAGATGTGCTTAGTTCACGTCCTCTTCAAACAAAGCAAGTCTGGAATGAGACACTCCAAATGTCCAGTAAACAGAGCCATATGTGGTTTAGGTCCCATAAAAGCTAGGTCCCCATGCATGCCTTTCTAGCTCCAACTAAATACACAGATTTCTGTGTATTAAACTGAAATAAAACTATATATACTATAAATGCTATATATAACTATATATATACAGGGGTTGGACAATGAAACTGAAACACCTGGTTTTAGACCACAACAATTTATTGAGGTGACGGACAGTTCTGGTGGAAACAGGAGAGTTGAGGTGCACATTGAATTCTGCCGTGATTTGAGCAGCCGTGGATTTATGTCTTTTTTGGATACAATCCGGGTTAGCACCCGAACATCCCTTTCAGACAGCTTCCTCTTACAGCGTCCACAGTTAATCCTGTTGGATGTGGTTCGTCCTTCTTGGTGGTATGCTGACATTACCCTGGATACCGTGGCTCTTGATACATTACAAAGACTTTTATATACTGTATGTATACACTGTATATATATATATATATATATATATATATATATATATATATATATATATATATATATATATATATATATATATATATATTAGTGGTGTCAACTGATGTTTAATGGGAGATAAAACCAACATGGGGCACTGGAATAAAGAATGCAGAAAAAAAAGCAAACTTTTTTGGGCACCCAACAGAAAAAATACATCAATATTTAGTAGATCCTCCTTTTTGCAGAAATAACAGCCTCTAAACGCTTCCTATGGCTTCCAATAAGAGTCTGGCTTTGGTTAAAGCTATTTTGGACTATTCTTCTTTGTAAAACATCTCCATTTCAGTCAGGTTTGATAGTTTCCAAGCATGGACAGCCCGCACACAAGGGTATTAGTGAAAGTGTATTTTGTGCCTGAAGCAACCAGACTGCTAATAGAGCATTTAAAATAATTGTTTAGACATTTAAGTTATTGTGGGTGATTGGTTATATTGGTCAATTATTACTTTGTGATGTGTCTTCAACATAAATTGCCCCTGTGAGATAAATAATGTATCCTAAAGTAGCTAAATACCTTTATTAAGCGAGATTTCCACAAATATTTGGGAATACAGTGTGCAGTTCTGTCATAGGAGCAGAATAAATATGAAGAGTGAATTGATGTGAGGGAAAGGCAGTTGTTTCAGTGATGGGTCAGTGTTACATAATGACTGTCTGTATATGATTCAGTGTACATATGCTTAGTGAAGCACAACCAAACACACACACCCACGCTTTACGCCTCAGTCAACATGACCTCTGACCCCTTTTTAAATCTTTGAACAATGATTGCAAACTTTTAAACAGTAATTCCACATTTTCAACAGTGATTCAAAACATTTTAGCAGTAATTTTAATAGTGATTTTATCAGTGATTACAAACTTTTGAAGAGTTGAACAGTTGTTCCACATTGTTGAACAGTGTTTCCAAGTTTTTAACAAATAATTAAAAGTTTTTTATAATAATTCCAACTATCCAACAAATAAAATGTTTAATATTAAACCATATTTAAAACCAATCATGTTTCATTCATATTTTTTAAATACTGATTTAAATAGAAGCATTTACAAAAAAATTCCACACTTTTAACAGTGATTGAAACAGTGATTCCATACTTTTTCAGCACCAATCCAAGAGAAAAAAGGTCTTCCAGTCGTTCAGAAAAAATTACCAGCACTGTATTATTCAGTCAAAATTACCAACAATATTACATTCCTGGAACTGATCATGTGCTTTATTATATGTTAGTTTAAGTGAACAGGTTTGGTAAATACGGGGAGGTAATTTACAGTGTAAAACAGCTGCGCCGTGTACATTCTGGAGTCACCAGGTCATTCCAGTTCCTCCGGCCCGCTCTGCTCCACCCCGCCCCGGTAATGGGCAGTTGGTGGCTGAGTTACGTGATGACTGGGACCTGACACATGATGCAAATTAAACTTTTTTTTTTTTTTTTTTTTTTACAGTATGTCTGCTGGACTTCTGTTTGTAGTCCATCCCACACACTTAGAAGACACACACAGACACACAAAAACACTTGTTTTTAATACATTAACAGGATATACAGCCTTCTGCATATGAGTGTGTTATATACCATATGTGTAGGTGTCCATATATACAGTTTTTCCCAAATGCATTTCTAGAAACTTGGCTCAGTTTTTTGAAACTCTAAACACAAACTGGAAATTATGAACAGCTTTGTTAAAACTCTACAAATATCTAGCGAAACTGATTCCTTCCTCCAAAACAACACACACAGCTATTTATATGCTCATCTCTTGCAGACAAGATCAATTCAAAGCACTATTATCAGAAAAATTTGGATGTGTTTTTGACTTCATGACGCCACTGTACAAATTCAAATGCATACATGCCCATGGAAATATGTTGGCTTTCTGTTCTTTATATTTATTTGGTGCGGTGTAGGACCCCCCCATATAGCATTACAGTACTACATGTATATGTGGCACAAATTTAAGCTGTTTTTACTGTATGTACTAAGGTTGCAAAACCGTAATTTTCATTTATGTATAAGAACAATGAGAAACAAGACGAGGAAAATCAGTTCACATACAAAGAGCTAACAAAAACGTATTTATTATTTGAATATGAATATGAAGGTCAGTGATTTGTAGGTGACCAAGGTATACTAAATGATGCAATGGTGTCCTAATTTGTGTTTAGCGATTTGCAAAGCTGTGATTTTAAATTATATTTGAGTGAGAACATATGGAATTGTGTTTATAGTTTATCAGTTTGGAGTCCCAATGTCGACACATGAGCTTCATGTTTTTGGATTTGTGTGCATAGTTCCATATTTTGTGTGTATACAATGTGGAAAAACTGTAATATTATTTTTAATTTTTTTTTAAAAATAAAATGTTTGTAAAAAAAAAAAAAAAAAGAGCCAATTCACAGTATCTGCTTCTGAATGTTTATCCTGTTTTTTTCCTTGAAATTTATTTATTTTCAGGAATTTATGTCCTGAAAATGTAGTAAAACACACACAAAGACGCAGGCGGTCACACACAGATGGGCACGGGTGATCAGTCATGTGCTCATCACATGCAGCATCATTAAGGAGCATGCCCAGGAAATGCAATTACTGCAACCACAAATGCCAATTTGTGACAACACGCTCAGCGTGTGTGTGTGGTGTTTAAATGCCTGTGTGTTAGTATTTATTGGAGAGTGTGTGTGCTTCAGTAGAAAGAATGTACATAATTGTATTTAAAACATACTGAGATTTGTCTACATCTGTTGGAAATAAACAGTCAGTGGTATGGAAATGTTTGGGTACCCCTGGTAATTTTCATGGTTTTTCTTCATAAATCATTGGTTGTTTGGATCAGAAATTTCAGTTAAATATATCATATAGCAGAAGAGCACAGTGATATTTGAGAAGTGAAATGAAGTTTATATTATTTACAGAAAGTGTGCAATAATTCTTTAAACTAAATTAGGCAGGTGCATACATTTGGGCACCCTTGTTGTTTTATTGATTTAAATATTTTTAGCACTAATTATTGGAACACAAAATTTGTTTGGTAAGCTCATTAACCTATGATCTACTTACACAGGTGAATCCAATTATGAGAATGGGTTAATTGGTGGCCAACTGCAAGTTTTCCTCCTCTTTGTATCTTCTCTAAAGAGTGGAACATGGTTCGTTCCTAGCTAAGCTCGACAATACAAAAAAAAAGTAACATTACCAAAATTAAAATAAAATAAAAAAACACTGACACAAGTGACGTTGCAGCAGTAAAAACATTCATCTAACCCAAAAAAAAATGTATTATTCATGCCTTATCATCAACAAGCAAAGCATCATCTTTTTCTGATAAAAGTCGCAGTTTTGTGGTTGAAGTGTTTTTCATTGTGGAGCGCAGACACATGTCCCAACAATGACCAAAAATGTTCTCATCAACCAGTGAGGACTGGACAAAGACATACACTCACACAGACACAAAAGACACACACACACTAAATACACACACCTTTGCAGCTATGATACAAACAACCCAGTATCACATTGCACTGCTGTTAAACAGAACACAATGTCCTATATTTTGGCTATGTGAATGCGAGTTATTGAGCTGTTTTTGTATGGGTTTTTTTGTTGTTGTTGTTGTTTTTAGCATAAAATGTACAATTTGTAATGTATTGTAAATTCAACAGAACAGTTGGCACAGTTTTTTTATATTTATGAAACTGAAAACTGGATATAGACCCTGCAGAAAAATCCATCTCATCTGATAACTGCCCCGCTAACAGAGAATGGTATGAGAAGGTTACCGTATTTTACACACTATTATATTATTGGGATTATAAGGCCCATGTAGCTTGTTGTAACATGGTAAACGAGCAGGCTACAGTCTGATCTATTTACCTCTGAACTGCGAAAGAGCTAGTGCTGTGGTTAGCGGGTAATGCTAATGCTGCTCCAGCAGCGCTAGCCAGGGTTAGCAGCAGAGTAGTGGCCGATAATACTTACCTTTGAACGGCCAAAGAGGTAGCGCTTATGAGAGTTAGCTGAAGAACTAAACTGAAACTTTTTTATAACTGTTTTTATATTGTACTTGAGCAGAGTGACTTTACTGTTCCTTACAACCTGACTGGTAAAATTCATACATAATGTGCACCGGATTATAAGGCACACTGACAGTTTTAAACGCGTCTTATAGTGCGAAAAAATATGGTATCCTGTAATAATGTTCCAGGAACGCTCTTAAAACGTGTACCTTTATAATGGTTTGCATTACTGCGTTATTAGAACGTTTCTCACATGACATTTCTGGATGTTCTTAAAAACTTTCTAAGAACATACAGAAAACTTGAACGATTACATGTCCTAAGAACGTTAACTGTAACATTCATAAAACATTCTGCTTTTATTACTGTTCGCTGGGTGGTTTCAGATGGTCTAAGCTGTTTTTTTATTGATCATGGTTATTGAAAAGCAGGTCATCTAGGCAAAATAATGCTTAACACTGGTGCACTAGATGGTTATTTAACTCTTGACCAGCTTGATGATGGTGGTCAACCTTGGTCCCTACAATTTGTAGCATTGCTGTGAGGATTTGGTTGCATTCAGCAACAAATGCAAAAAGATGAGTTCCTTTCCTGAGATCTTTCTAGAAAAAAAAAAACAGTTTCACTGCTCCACAGCTTCACAGCTCAGTGTTGGAGGGCTTTATACCCCTCTATATCCCACCCTTGATATAAGGCATGGTGCCAATAAGTTTATTTTTTGTTTCTTTGCTCCAGAGAATTTTATTCTATTGCCAAGACAAGCTGTATGTGTGCATTTGCAGATCCGTGTCAGCAATGGGTGCTACATAATGTAGCATCAAGTGTAGGATTCATTACAGGGTGTCTCCACAAACATTTGGACATTGCTGTAACTTCAGTTAGCTACTGGATATGTCCAGTCCACCATGTCCACACAATGTAAAGAACAGCTGCTGATGAACAGTTGGTTTTATTGACAGCAGCAATATACATCCAATAATACATACAAGACACACACACATACACAAACACATAAAAACGATATGCACACAGGCTTATGAACAGAATATAGCAGTAAGACAACCAATCAGTGGGTGTAAAACAGTGTTTTGGAGGAAAGAGGTTAACGGAGCCAACACATGGTGGGAAACCCGGCAATCTGAGGGTGAAAAGGGGACAGGAGCTGCAGGGTTGCCATGGCAACAGGGGGAACCCAGACAATGTGTATGTTGTGTTGAGGATGGGGTGAGGGGCTGAGCTGTTATGTAACCGATGTGAGCGCAACGTACCAACGTACAATCCATTGTTGACCTTTCGTTGGACCCCTGTAAGACATCTTCAGGGTTTTTTTAGAGGGTTTTCACCCCTGAAGATCTGGACCAAAAGGTTTATGTGTTTGTTACATTGTATACTGTTCATTTAGTCTGATTAACTTTGGTTTCACACGGCAGCACACTAAAGAACTTTACAATCTGTCATCATCACCTACTGTACATGGGCTGCATCTCCCCATACCTCACACTGATTGGTTTGTAGTATCTTGTCAGTTCATTGATTTGCCTTTTCCAGGTTTGTCTGTAATCTACCTCCCTGCCAGAATCCAACTCCCTTTAAGTGCAGGACCATCACTCCACAGAGTGAGTGTAAAACATTCACCTTGAGTTTATATTATTTTGTTTATGAAAAAAAGGGTTCATCTACAGTTACAGTAGATACAGCAGTCGCAGGTGTAAGTGTATTGCTGTGTGATGCACATGCACCAAACGGAAAGTCGAATTTCAGCAGAACATCTGTAATTGTTCTTCTTCTTTTGTTCAATGGGTGGTGATTACTTGCTTCAATTTGGTCCAAAAGCCCAAACCATCTAGAAAAGTGCTTTGGCACAGCAGACAAACTAAATCATGGTTCCCTAGACCAAGACCAAGACCACCTCTTTTGGTTGGACCAAACTTTGGTCCTTTATTCCAGACAGTGGTTTGAGGCACCTGCTATATTGGGTTAGACTAAAATTCTAAAAGCACACTTAAAATGTAATCATATTGCAGATAAATCTTATAAAATGCAATTAAATGTGCATTTAATTGTATTTAAATGAACAGTTTATTTAAAGTTTAGTTAAACACAGTTTATCAGCAATGATGTGTTTAATATCTAATGTGTGCTTTTTAAGGTAGCATGGAAGATTAAGCTTAATATTCTTCACATATATGAGTGATTCTCAGATATGATTTAAATTTCTTATATAACAACTTCAAGGCTTTTTTGTAAACAGACAACACCACTTCACATTTATGAGTTATTAACAAGATTCACCCTGGCAGCTTCTATATGTAAAGACGTACAATCTCCATTATCCCATTTTGAAAATTCCATTAAAACAGTAATTTTAATAATAAAATAAATTATATTAACCTACCAGCCCTACATATTTTTTTTATTACCTTATATTACTAAATACTACTTAAAATTTTAATGTGCAGAAGCTTTATGTTAATCATGTCCAGAAGTGGCACCAACTTCTATGGGCTCAGAGGCGTTTGGGATGGATCATCACCCAATGGAAATGTGTACTGTGTTCCGGATGAATCAATGTAAAAGTCAGGGTCTGTTATGGTATGGGGATGTAACAGCAAACTTCTGTGATACAGCAATAGTGCAGAAAAGTACATTAATATCTTAAAGCAACATATACTGCTTTCAAGACATGTTTTGAGGAACATTCATGCATTTTTCAACAAGACAAGGCAAAACCACATGCTGCACACATTACAGAGGCGTGGCGGTGAAAGAAGAAGGTATTCTCTATCCCCAATAATAAATGTGTGCGCTAAATTTACCTGGACTAAAACCTTAGGCCACTAATGTACATTGAATTTATAAAGCATATTATTAGCATTATTGCCACCTATGTAATTAAACGCCACTGAGCCACTTAAAGACGCACATCTGGGCTAATGACGACTTTCTGTGGACGGCTTGACGCTGTCGTGTGACCTCTAAGCTCTCGGGCTTAAAGCTGTGTTTAGGGACAAACAGGGAAACAGTGATATGACGCCAGAGCCAAGGCTACACGCTGCTTAACCTGAGCAGCTGAGAAAGCAGGGCATGCTGGGAAACGAACACCAAAACAATCCTCTAAACCCTCTGCAGCTGTGGCCTAAACATAATCAGTCACATACACATTAACACACATGCAGACACACACACACACACAGACACACACACATAGAGGATACAGTGGACATTAACTGTACTTTTACGATCAGAAAGAAACTTGATCAAGAATAAGTTATCAGTGTGTGTGTATGTGTGTGTATACATGCCATGGTAAGGACACACTCAACCTGTAAGTGTGTTTGTGTGTGTGTGTGTGTGTATTCCTGAGGACACAGTCTGGATCAGATGACTGCAGCGTACCCAGGCCAACTGGCAAGCATAAGAGACAGGAAAAGAGGACAGGAGAGACGAGAGGACACCAGTCGTGCCCACCTCTCGGTAAACACACCGTAATCGGACATAAACCAACGACTGCCAACACAACACAACACACACGCATGCACGTCTTTACACAATGCTGAAACTGGCCTCCTTGTTACCCTCATGCTGGTGAGGAGGGTAATACTCAGAAGCTCAGCCATCATTCCAAACCACATTTCTAATTATGTTTACTCTGAGGCAGTCAAATACCATCTTTAAGCAAGAGTTTGGCAAAAACAGCCACATTTTTAGATCAAGGACAATGTGTACTGTCTGAAATGTGCTTTAGCTTTAAACTGGAACTTTGTAATGTAGAATAATGTAACTAACTACATTTATCATAAAAAAAATAGTAAGCATCCAAAAGGAAGTGTGGGACTGTAACGCTGTTCTGAAGAAAAATAAAAATGATTTACTCTGTGGAGGGTATCCTGACAGGCAGTACCATCGATGTTCCGTTTTCAACCTTTAAGACTTATACACCAACTGCTGCTATTGAGGAAATCTAGGAGGGTTATAAAGGACTCCATCCACCCAATCCACTGCCTGTTCACATATCTTGAAAACTAGACCCAGCCAGTTGTGAACCTGCTTCTTCCCCCAGGCCATCAGGATGCTGAACAGTCAATAGGACAGTGTACTGCCCAACTCACCTCCTTATACAACTTACACTCTGCACCCTGCTGTGTTCCCTAAATTGACTTTTTCTTTACCTTCTTTGAGTTTTACTCTGGCCCGATTTGCTACACAGCTTACCTGTAGACAGATTCTCGCACTCAATATGTGGATCTCTGCAGCTCGTCCAGAGTGATCATTGGCCTTTTGGCTACTTCTATTTTAGTGCTCTTCTTGCATGTGCTGTCAGTTTAAGTGCAAGGATGTATTGAAAGGTTTGTAGTAACGTCATATTTCTTCCATTTTGGGTGGATGACTGAGTGAATAGTGCTCTATGGGATGTTCATAGCTTGGGATTTTTTTCATAGCTCAACCCTGCTTTAAACTTCTCCACAACTTTATCTCTTACTACAGCCATTTTCTTATTTACTTGTTCAGGGTCAGGGTCACAGAGGGTCTGAAGCCTAAATATAAACACTGGCTTCAAGGCAAGGCTTTCCCCTGGACGAGGCACCAGTTAATTCCAGGGTGTGGTCATCCAATATGTCTGTTGAAATACAAAAATTAGGTCAGTTATTGAAGCCATATAGAGTATCATCATTCCAGAGAACACAGTTCCACTGCTCCACAGCTTAATACTAGGGGGGGGGGGGGGGGGGGGGTTACAGCCCTTTTACTAGTGCTTAGAATTGGACATTGGTGACCTTGGGTTTATGAGCAGCTGCTCCAGGGTGTCCTTATTTATTAGCATTATATTGGTGCTGTTACGTGGAGATTATACACACAGTGTTAGTAGTCAGTTCATCTTAATGCTTAATGCTGAATTAATTTAAAGGAGAAATCCAGCATAAAATGGACTTGGGGTGTTGAATAGTCCACCTCGGTTTACCCCCAGCATTCTGAAATACAGAGCTTTTAGCTGATGCTCCCAACAGGTTTTTAATTCTAAGGATAGGGGTAAATAAACTGCTGTTTTTACATAGTTAACAAGCTCAGAGTAACTCCTCACTTCATTGATAGAATTATAAGGGGCCTGACAGATAAAACAAGGCTTTAAGAATATTGAAAGTGCACTGATTAAAAATGTATATATATTAAAAAAGATTGTTCATAGACACAGTAACTTCAGGTAGTTCTTTGGGTTCAAATTAAGTCATGATAAGTTGACTGACAAGCATTAAGAAATAGTTAAGGTAAGGACAGATTGCAAAATCTTGCAAAATATCAATTTATTTGAATGGGTTATGCAATGCCCCTATCACTACAGTCCAAATGTTTGCATTTACAAAAACTAAAAGAAAAATATACAAATTGAGGCATATATCATCGCTGTCTAATGAAAAACAAGTATCTCCAAAACAGCAACTTTACAGAAGAGAGAAAAAACCTTCTAACCTTTCAATGGAAGTTACCGTGGGGTAAGAAATATTTTTAGATTTCTTAAAGCAAAAAGCAATCGCAAACTCTCAAAATCTTTGAAGTAAGGCTTAAAAATACTTGATTTTAGATCTTAAATTTTTAGATTTTAGATCTGAATCTGAATAAACTTTTTTGTGCTCATTTTAATTTCAAATACTTCAAATACTACTTAAAATAAGGGAATTATTTGAAGTAAGACTAATTAACATCTTTACACTTCCAATGCTTAGCATAACAAAAAAATCTGATCAGAGAAAGATTTAGTTTTTTGCAGTGTAGCATCGTAAGTCTGATGGGAGCACCGGCGATTCGACAACATATCATACTCGTTATCGTGTTTCACTACACCCCAGATTTCTCCTTCAATAGTCTAGGTGTCTACAAACATTTAGACACACAGCATATCAAAGCTTTACGGTCTTCAGCTCCTCTTCAGTCTCTCCAATCAGCAGCTGACATTTCTCTAACCCAACACAAAACAGCAGCTGACAGCCGAGGTCAGAGGTCATCAGGGGGAGCAGAAAGAGGTCAAGTGTGCCTAATCAGGTTTCACGCACTGCCACTGCCAAGTAGAGCTTCTTTTCCTCACATTATTGGAAAACTAGATTTAGTGAGTTATTGATCACCTACTGGAAATATGTGCTTTGAGGTTGTTGTGCATCCTGCTCATCTTTCTTAGAGGTTAAAAGGTGTGTTCCACAGCAAAATAGCAAAAACAAAATAATTAAATTATCCTGCATTAGTTATATGTATTAATAGTACTGTCAAGTGATAAATAACAAATTAATTATAAAAAAAATAACAAATTAATTATATGGGGGTTCTGGGGTTTGATCATTGATGGACGGCACTGTGCTAGTTAGATTCACTCAAATCCTTAGTTACAGACCTCAGAAGACCAGATGTGCTGCTCAATGCACATCTGCACATTGAAGTGTGTTATCCTGGATGCTATCTGTTGATTTTTGCAAGTTTTTTTATTTCTGTAATGAATTCATAAAAATCTAAATTAATCTGTTAAGGTGACAGCCCTAGTTATTGCATATTTTATTCAGTATTTTTTTCTCTGTATTTACTGTATATGTACATATATGTAAATAAGTGTGCAACATTAATTTAAATAATTATGGTTGCTCATTGCAAAGCAGTACACAAGTACATTGTTATCCATTTTAGGTTTCTACTAATTCTATTTTCTTCATATTATAATTTTTTTTTGCAAGATTATTGCTCCATAACACATCTTACTGTTTTTGAGGTATTTCCACTAATGTCCACTTATTAAGAGAATAGTATCCCCACCTGGGATACCCTAGTAACCACCTAGCAATTGCTAAACAACACCACAAGAATCATTTGAGATACTACAACAACAATACTACACCTTGGAACACCCCAGCAACCAATTTGGACACCACAGCAAACATATAGCAACTTCACCAAAAAAAACTACCTGGGACACTACTAGCAATCACTTAGCAACTATAACAACCACCTGTAATAATATAGAAACCCCCATGAAACACTGTACAAACCTACTACCGCCCAACCACTTGGGAAACCATAGTAACCACCAAGCAACCATTTGGCAACACCATAGCAAACATTTGGCAACACCATAGCAACCAGCTGATATACCATACTACTATATTAACAGTCCAGAAAATGTGTGACAATTGAGCTCTGCAACAATTTTATTTTACATTTCCTGCAGAAAATGCACTTTTCTAGTTTTAACATTTAAATGTTACACTGCAATTTTTGCTGCCTTTTTATTGGTTTGTTTTATTGAATTTTAAATATTGCAAACACTTAAAAACACAGGCATTTTGACCAGGAAATAAACCAAACTGTTGCAGAAACTGCTAATCTGCAGGTAGAGAATGTAAATTTAATGGAATTTTAGTGCAATATATGTATTCTTTATATAATTACATCTCTAATTGTTATTCTGCAAATACTAAAAATACTAAATCAAAGCAGCAGTAATAACTTTAGACTTTAGCTCCTCAAAAACACATTATTTTCTCCAAAAGAGCTCCGTGCTCCCGTAAATCCAGACACAGGACAGGTCATTTCAGAGCACGCTGAGATATTTGCCTCAGGCTACATCACTCTGAAAGTGTAGGCCGTAATCAAAGCAGGAGATATGAGGAATGTGCACGTTTCTCTCAGAAAATTGAACCTTTCTGAAAAGCCCACAGGTGAGATTTCAGCCCCTGCTTCTGAAGACTGTGTTTTTGAGCCTCCACTTTACAGATGCTTTCTCACAGCCACACCGGGTGCTGAATCGCCCGGCCTTTAAAAAGAAAATAGAACAGGATGTTCCCTGGCACCCCTATCTGCTCTTCTCCACTTCAGGAGGATTAACTCTGCGCCTTGAATAAACATTTCAGTGCTGTGCTGCGCAGTCAGTGCTGTCAGCAAGTCAGTAACTATATTAGTGATTTACAATCACAAATCAGGTATAGTTAAAGAACCACTAAACTCTAAACCCTCTCAGGTTCGTTCAGCTGTGCTATAGGCATTATATATACTATATATATATATATATATATATATATATATATATATATATATATATATATATATATATATATATATATATATATATATATGATGTTTCTGTGCACTTTGGTACGCAGACACATCACAATATGCAGATCAATCAATCAATAATACAACCTACCCATCAGCTCTTACTCCTGCCCTACATCTAAACCCATACATCACCCAGTGCCCCTCCCAAACTTCACCTTCCATTGTTTAGCCTTTTTCAAATTTGAGCTGAGGGTAGAGTCGACTAAAATCAGTGGATTTAGAGCCAATTAATATAGACAGTATGGAAGATGCAAATTCAATAAAAATGCATCTTACATTAACATTTTGTATTGTAAGGCTATTCCATGGGGTACCGTAATTGTCTTTGCACACCTCCGCTCCTCACCTCGGGCATTGTGTTGTTAATCAAATGAAATCATGAAGCCTGGCCAAAAGGGCAGTTGACACCTCTTGCTTGAAGATGGGGCCAAAGGGCAACTGACCATCTTGCTTGAGGATGTCTACTGAGCTGAAGAATCTTTTTAAATGCTGGATCTGAAATGTATCTTGTTAATATGAAATGTGAATGTCTTTGTGTTTGGTATCATTTTAATGGTCTCAGTGTGAGAAGTACAATGGTCTCAATGAAGAAATGTTAAAGATAACCTTAATAAAACATCTCTGAACTTTGGGAGAAATGTCTCCATTCTGGAGAGACACTCCCCTTCCTGCTCCTGATGGGTTTAGGATTGCCCCGTGATGATCAAAGGCCATGATGAACAAATGGTTGTGATAGTCGGTAAATAGTGCCAAATTCCAATCTCAATGTAAATTTGAGGTGTAATGTTCTGGTTGGATATTTAAGGAAAGCACAAAGACCTACTCTCTGAGTTTTTCTGGTAGTATGAGACCTCCCATGCTCTGCATGTAACCATCACTTCAAATATACCATACAACATTGTATTTCAAATGTACTGTGCACTATTCTTAACTGTTATCTTAAAATCTGTCTTTAGATTATTTTAGGAATATTGTTACATTGTTACATATGTCAATTAAGGCCACAATAAACCATTAACTGTTAATCTGTAGCAATTACTTTGTTGAGTCTTTTTCCTAGTAAGCCTAGGAGCCAAAGAGGTCTGTAGTCTGAGATTCTTTAAGTTTCTAGACTTTCATAGTTATATAGTGAGTTTCACTGGGTGCTATACTAAGCTCTTAACCGCTGAGGGGAATATGAAGTTTGAGTGTTATGTCCTGTAACTATTAATTTAGATTAAGTTCTGGACCGCTGAACATCTCAACCTAGGTGCCGGGCTGTTTTCACATGTTATGTAGTTTTGTTGGCTATGCCACACTCTAACCTCTGAGGGAAATAGATAAGATTGAGTGTTATGTTCTGTAACCGCTAGTGTAGACTAAGTTCTGGACCGCTGAACATCTCAACCCAGGTATCAGGCTGTTCTCACATGTTATGTAGTATTGTTGTCTAGCTTTTATGCCCATATCTCCTATCACTGAACTATTTAACAAGACCTAGTTTTATTAGATAGACTCTAATCTTAGTAGATGTGCTACTATTAATAGTTAACAGTTAATCTTTACCTAGTTGATAATTATAAATGGAGTCAGATTAGTTTAAGTTAGTGTCTCACCTAAGTCTCATCTAAAAGTACCGGTTAGACGGAATACGCATTAGGAGGACAAGGCATAGGCCTGTTGTCGCCTCCCTTACAAAGTGGTGACCCCGACGTGATATCACAAGAATTGCAAGGACTGCAAGTGATCAACGTTATTCCGGCACAACCCGCGATGAGGTTTGAACTGGTTCTTTTCTTCAAGCTGTTCTGGTGAGTACAACCTTTTTCTTTTCTCAGCTTCAGGGAGAGTCTAATTGCACCCCATATAGACACATACAGTAGAACGGATCGGTATATCCATTGGTAGATCGGAGACCGTAGAAATCCGATGGGGGGAAAACTTTCAGTCAAGAAACACTTAAGACAGGGATATGAGAGTGTAGATGAGGAATTAATGGAAACATGTGGCGATCAACTACACCAGACCCTAGTTCGTTTGCGCGACCATGGTGTAAATTTAAGGTTGGATAACAGCGAAATCCTTGACTGGTATTGCACAGAAGGCGTCAAACTAAAACATAAAAGTAAATTTCGTGATCTCCCTGCCGCAATTGTATGGTTGCTTAGACGCAATGATTTAAAAACAATAGCCGAAGGTGAGCGTGTTTTAAACAACATCCAAAGCTTAGAGACAATGCGCTCAACAGAAATCGAAAAGCTGAGGGCACAAATTGACGCATTTGATTATGAAAAACATAGCTGGGCAAGACAAAGTGAGGTAATGGAATCTGAAATCAAACAACTCAGACAAAAACTGAACTTAGACAAGCGCTACACTTCCACACTGGAAGATTACTGCAACAATGCAGGCTTCCCCGTAGCAGCCATTAGAGAAGCTGCAGTTAGCTCAACTGGCATGAGTAGGACCACAGATGATAGTGAGGATGAGGATATTGCAGTTGTTACAAAGCTCTCTAAAACCTGTCAGATCTCTAACAACAAAATGTGTGAAGCAAGTCTGCGATATCCATTAGATGAAGAGGACGATGAAGATAGACCCCAATGCAATTCTCAATTGAGAAAGCGTAATAAAACTCACGTGTACCAAAGCCCAATTATCACCCGTTCAAAAACAGGCACATCTAGAAATTCTACCGTTAAAGTGTCCGTTGTCAAAACTGTGAGGGATGCAAATAATGGCGTTACCACCATCACTCGAGCCCTTTCGTGTGATGAATGTTCCAAACACAAAGAAGTAGTTGGCATGATGCCTCGTCGAGGCCCATTTCAGAGTTACTGGGACAGGATAATGCTACAGGCGTCCGTTTACAACCTAGAACCCCGCGACGTATGGCAAATAATCTTGCTCACCATTCCCCAAGAGCTACAACCAAAAATGTCACATGATCTTAGAACAGGAAACATTCTAATTCGTCTCCCAGGAGAAACTATCAGTGACATCTATAACAGAATAAAAGAAAACTTGCTTGAATTGCGAGGGCCAACAAAAGCCGAATGGCACAGAATTATTGACAACAAACAGACCAACATGGAAACATTTGAGGCGTTTGCAGAGCGCATGTGGGTAATATTTAGAGAATATAGTGGAGTCCCACAGTGTGACCGTGACCATGAAATTTTACTGCAGATGCTGCGAAGCAATGCTGGGCCACAAATTCAGAATGCATTAGCTCTAGGTGGAGACCCACCACACAACACATACAATGCACTGATTGAATGGGCCACAAAAATAGAACAAAGATCAAAAGTTTACAAAACACAACCCATAGCTGCAGCCCATTGGAAAGCTGAAGGGAATAGTGATGCTGTCGTGTGTAGCTACTGTAAGAGACATGGGCATGACAGAAAACACTGTTTTAAACTGCGCGATGAAACTCAGCCAATCAGTCAATCGGGAATATCTAAGTTTAGGGGAGCATTTCGCCCAAACTCAAAATACTGTCCAAAGTCAAGCAAGGCAAAAAACACAAGGAGGGGCAGTCCTTACACAGAGGTGCAGGACAGTCCTTACAAAGAGGTGCTAACTGCTATAGATCGGATGGGTAAACCATAGGGGTGCGTGGCCTCCATTGAAGCTGGGAGTGTCAGTCCTAGTGACAATCGCGTTAAGATAAAATCTAATCTTGGAGGCCGATTAGTGAACATTTTGATTGATACCGGTGCAGTTTGCTCCTGCACAAACATACCACTTCCATTAACTAATGAAACCATCCAAATCAAAGGGATAGGCAAGGAGCTAATGACAGCCACCCGTACAAAACCAACTCGACTCGACTTAGGCTCAATAGTGTTGACTGAACAATTTTGGTATTTACCAGAAAACAGGGAGGGCACAGTGTTGGGCATGGACATAATGCAAAAGCATGGCTTTATTATTCATTGCTTGGAAAAAGAGATTGAGATTTGCACAGATAAGACTTCAAAGAACAAGTCCTGTGCTAGCATTATGTCCATTTCCACAACTGACCCAGTGCAACAGCTGATCCAAAAACAAAGTGACACAAGGGCCAATCATGAGCATGATTGTGACCTAACTGACTTTGAGGTCAGCATTGTAGGAAATTCACCTCCCCCACAGAAACAGTATAAAATCAAACCAGAAGCAGAAGCTTCTGAACACGGCACTGTCAAAGAGCTAGAAACTAGGAGTATAGTCAGAAAATGCGGCCCAGTCACAAATTCACCACGTTTACCAGTGCCAAAAGGGCTATCTCAAGCAACGCCAAATGTAGCCAACCCAGCCACAATTTTAATTAAATTACCTGATGCCTTGTCTTCAGGTTTGGATATCAAAAATGGTTTCTTGTCCCTTTACCCAAAAGACCAAGGGAAACTTGCGTTTCACATAAACCAAACTCAATTTACATGGCAAAGAAAGTGTCAAGAACAACACATTAGTCCAGAAGCATTCCACAAGGATGCTTCAGAAATTCTCAGTCCGTGTGATAGCACAGAAGAGGTAACTAGCTATGTAGGTGAAATCCTACCTGAGACAAAAGGTCCGTTGTATGACCATTTAAACCTTGTGGATAATGTCATTCAGACTTGGGGAGCTGTGAGTTTTCAACTAAATGAGGAGAAAGCACAGATTGGACAAAATGAGGCTCAATACTTAGGAGACACGTTACCCCAAAACCACTGTGCACTGACAGAGGATAGACACAAATGCATTGCTAAACTGCCAAGACCAGACACACTTAACTCGCTCCAAAAGGTGTTAGGAACTGCTAATTTTCTTCGCGAGTTCATCCCAAATTTTTCAGGTGTCGTAACACCTTTATATGCATTGTCAAAAGGCAAATTGAAACCCTCTGAAGTACAAGACTGGACTGTTGAACATGAAAATGCCTTCACTGAACTACAAGAGCCTTTATGTGTTGTGCCAGCTTTAGGCCTGCCCAGTCCATCCAAAACATTCCACATTCAAATTGACACACACAAGAATACCCATGGCAGTGTATTAGCTCAAGAACATGGGGGAAAGCTTAGACCAGTAGTGTACTACAGTCAAAGAAAGTCTGTGATAGAAACTGAATTTGATCTATGCACACAGCAAGTCCTGGCAGTTCATTGGATGTTGACCACAACGGAGCCTGTTGTTGGTTTCCAGTCTGTTGCAGTGCACAGGGTGCATATGCCAGTTCAAATGTTGCTACAAAGAAAAATCAAAGGGGTTTCAGCACAGAAGTTTGTGCAGTGGCTTACTGACATTAACATTTGTGACATTACAACAGTTAATGACAGAATCTTACCACACCAGCCAAAAGAAGTACACGGACAGCCCCATTTTTGTGAACCAAAGTCAGAGACTGAAAGTTCTGTGCTTGGCAATGTGCCAGGCCAAACCAGACTGTACATTGATCTCAAATCTCTCTGTTGTCTTTGTTGTATGTACCCAGGTTTTCACACTGCCATTCCATGGATCCAGATGCCAGGAGAGTGTCCGGACCAGAAAACAGTTACCTGGGCCGGCGAGCCTTTCTCACTTGTAATGTCAAGTGTGGGAGATGGGTATGGAAATATTACAAGGAGCCATCCACACCTCACATCACACTTCCAATAATGCAGTCAGTGATATGGCTCCCCGGAGTAGCTCCGGAACCAATTTGTAACAACAGAAATTGTTATAGAGAGGGATCCACCCATCTCCCCACTCAGAATATAACCACCAAATTTCCAAAATCTTACAACATGTCCAAAAAACACACCACATTCCAAAATTGGCATTTTGAATTTGGTGTATCAGTTTGCATAATGGACTGGATCCTAAAAAGTCTTACTACACAGGATCTAGAAATAGCCACATATAGATGCACACATACAATCTCACACATATAGTGTACACAGACATGCTCTTTAACCCTTACTTCTTTCACAGAAGACCAACCCAGCCAAGAAATCCGGAACCTTCGTCTGCAAAAGAACCCTAAGCATGTCCTAAATAATTAGATTGAAACTTTGGACCTACACAGGCGGTCTATATATATGAAGGATATGAATTATGCTGAATTGTTATCCTCTTTTACAATGTATATTAGCACTAAGTGCACTGTTTGTATTGGATTCTTTGTAACTTTCTCATTTATCCACCCAGAACAGATTTTTTTTGAAATTCCACTACAATTAACTCCATAGAGGTTGTGGTGAAGAATCAAGTAATAAAATGGGACCACATTGTGGGGTATATGACTTTAGAAAACACTGAGACCTTGTTCACTTCTTGCATTTGCTGTCATGAGACTACTAGTTACATTCTTTGTACTTGTAACATTCTTAAAACTTTTTCACAGAACAACTCAAGGCTGATCAGCATCCAATCTCTGCATGGAAATGAACTTTTTCACCTACAGTGGTCTGACCTGTCAGGCAAATCACAGCTTCTGCCTAGAGATCACTTGGATGTTTCTCCCTGGTGGAACGACACCTTTTATGAGGAAAACACTTGTGCCCTGACAGAAACAATGGACTTAGTTGAACATACCATTATAAATATGGATTATCACATCACCCAAGCATAGGTACAGACGAACCTGGCCAAGAAGACTGCTGAGATCCTGCCCAGTTCATCTACACACTCGGCTCAATACACTTACACTGGGTGGGATTGGGTGTTCAGAGGATGTGTATTTGCAAGTATGGTCACATTCACTGTCACCCTGATCCAGTGTTGCTATGTCCGATGTGCTCTTCGTTCACTCTGCAAAGCCACACACTTCGTGCCCAGCCCCTGCAGCTGTCAACTTCACAAAGACTGCAGGAGTAGACCTGGGATGGGGTATGGACTGAATTGGAATTGACCCCCGTGATCTTTGATTGGCTCTCAGGGGCCAAAAGGGGGGAATCTGTAAGGCTATTCCATGGGGTACCGTAATTGTCTTTGCACACCTCCGCTCCTCACCTCGGGCATTGTGTTGTTAATCAAATGAAATCATGAAGCCTGGCCAAAAGGGCAGTTGACACCTCTTGCTTGAAGATGGGGCCAAAGGGCAACTGACCATCTTGCTTGAGGATGTCTACTGAGCTGAAGAATCTTTTTAAATGCTGGATCTGAAATGTATCTTGTTAATATGAAATGTGAATGTCTTTGTGTTTGGTATCATTTTAATGGTCTCAGTGTGAGAAGTACAATGGTCTCAATGAAGAAATGTTAAAGATAACCTTAATAAAACATCTCTGAACTTTGGGAGAAATGTCTCCATTCTGGAGAGACACTCCCCTTCCTGCTCCTGATGGGTTTAGGATTGCCCCGTGATGATCAAAGGCCATGATGAACAAATGGTTGTGATAGTCGGTAAATAGTGCCAAATTCCAATCTCAATGTAAATTTGAGGTGTAATGTTCTGGTTGGATATTTAAGGAAAGCACAAAGACCTACTCTCTGAGTTTTTCTGGTAGTATGAGACCTCCCATGCTCTGCATGTAACCATCACTTCAAATATACCATACAACATTGTATTTCAAATGTACTGTGCACTATTCTTAACTGTTATCTTAAAATCTGTCTTTAGATTATTTTAGGAATATTGTTACATTGTTACATATGTCAATTAAGGCCACAATAAACCATTAACTGTTAATCTGTAGCAATTACTTTGTTGAGTCTTTTTCCTAGTAAGCCTAGGAGCCAAAGAGGTCTGTAGTCTGAGATTCTTTAAGTTTCTAGACTTTCATAGTTATATAGTGAGTTTCACTGGGTGCTATACTAAGCTCTTAACCGCTGAGGGGAATATGAAGTTTGAGTGTTATGTCCTGTAACTATTAATTTAGATTAAGTTCTGGACCGCTGAACATCTCAACCTAGGTGCCGGGCTGTTTTCACATGTTATGTAGTTTTGTTGGCTATGCCACACTCTAACCTCTGAGGGAAATAGATAAGATTGAGTGTTATGTTCTGTAACCGCTAGTGTAGACTAAGTTCTGGACCGCTGAACATCTCAACCCAGGTATCAGGCTGTTCTCACATGTTATGTAGTATTGTTGTCTAGCTTTTATGCCCATATCTCCTATCACTGAACTATTTAACAAGACCTAGTTTTATTAGATAGACTCTAATCTTAGTAGATGTGCTACTATTAATAGTTAACAGTTAATCTTTACCTAGTTGATAATTATAAATGGAGTCAGATTAGTTTAAGTTAGTGTCTCACCTAAGTCTCATCTAAAAGTACCGGTTAGACGGAATACGCATTAGGAGGACAAGGCATAGGCCTGTTGTCGCCTCCCTTACAGTATAACATTTTGTCTGCTCAGCTTCTTTTTATTTATTAATATGCAGTACATACAGTCCTGCATTGCAGACCTGCAACAAAAAAAATACAAAAAAAAGATGGGCAGAGGATCTACATTTTGTGACAAATGCATGAAAATAGCACGAAATGTCTAAAAACAATGTTGCCTAATGAAAGACTGGAAGGAATTTGCATATTTCTCCTACCACAGCCCATAATTTTCAAAGCTATTCAAGGAATCAAGAGAAATTTCAGTGTGTAAAGGTTAAGAGCACAAGTCTATGCATCAAGCACCATCATTCAACAACAGCTGTTAGAACCACATGAACTTTACTAACCTATCACCAACAAGCTCGACAATACAGAGTTACTGTATTCACTAATACCACTTACAACTTTACTGTACACAACACAAGCCTTATGTTCACCATGACCAGAAGCATTGTCCACTTTTCTACTGGGTTCTGAGGAATCTGAGATGATCCATCACACAGTGAAAACACTGTGTATTGTGATGGGAGGAAAAAGACCTAGGAGCTCACAGAGTAGCTCCCAGCATGCTCGGCAGCCTTCCTTCTCTTTTGTTTATGGTTATTTCAAGGGTTTAGTGTTTTGGCGGGTTGTAGGGGTTCCTGTGGTGAAGCATTGTTCACCCTCTAGTGTTAGAGTGCGGTGTGGAGGTGGCCAATGGGCTGCTATTTTAAAAGAGAACTGCTGTTTATGTGGTTATTTTTGTCTTTTTTCCTGTTTGAATAAAGGTGCCAAATGAGATTATCGTCTGGCTTCATTACTCTACACTCGGTTATTCTACAATACTCTACCCTAAAAGACGACATCTCTTTCAGGAACTTCCATGCATTTTTCAAGAAGACAATGTTAAAGCACATGCTGCACACACTGCAAAGTAATGGCTGTTGAAGAATAGGGTATGGGTACTTGACTGGCCTGTCTAATTTTTTAATTTTTTATAAAATTTTTCTCACTTTCTCCCCAATTTACACAGCCAATTACCCAACCCACTCATTACGACTCCCCCTATCACTAGGAATGCCCCAACACCCGGAGGGTAGCATCATAGTGCACTTGGAGGAAGTGCAGCGAATCAGTTCTGATACATCAGCTCACAGACGCCTTGTGCTGATAGACATCACCCTTTGGAGTGATGTGGGGAGAGAGCGCCATCTACCCACGCAGAGAGATCAAGGCCAATTGTGCTCTCTCAGGGCTCCAGCAGCTGACGGCAAGCTACATGAACAGGATTCAAACCGACGATCTCCGCTGGACCACTTGGAGACACAGCTCTGAACTTTTGAAACAGAAAATGTGATAAAGATGATTCTGTTGCACTCCTTAAGACATGTTTACAAGGAGAACGTGGACAAAATAACACCTGAAACAATGTCTTTTAAATGCTGTAAGAAGGAATGGCAACATTACAGAGTGCTAAACACTTTATCATGCCAATTTTTTTGGAATGTGCTGTAAGCCTAAAAAAATGCCGGAATGGATGCATATTAACAAATTAAATGAATTTGATCAGATAAAACATTAAATTTCATTTTTTCAGTTCCTATTTGGAGCAATCGAGTTGAAGTCAATGTGAGAAATGTAAACATGGCATTATAACTTGCATAGTGTCTCAGTTGCACCAAAATAGCTCTAATAAGGATAAGTCTGCAACAGGACAACTATAAATTAGCTCTAGTCACGTTTTCGCTTTAGTCATGTTTTCATACCAGGCATTATTTTAAGATGGCAGAGAAATCAATTTTCAAAACAGCCCCATGTGAACGGGGTTACTTGGCAGTTCCTCCGTCTATCTGGCAGGCAACGTCTGTAAGATAGCGTGACATGTTGGCACAAAAAAAAAAAAACAGATGCAGGGAAGAGCATTTTAAAAGCACACACAGAGGCCAGGTCACAATCCCAGTGCACACTTGTCTAAACTGCTGCACATGTCCTATCAGGTTTGGTAGGAAGGTCATTCTACAGAAGTGTCCACTTTTGGAATGTTAAAATTTAGTTTTTTGTCTGTATGAATACGCATAAATTACAGATTTATTATTATTTATACTTATTTTACTTTTGGGTACCCTAGAATGTTTTGGGTACTAAAAAAAACGCCACCAAAATGCAAAAAATGCATTTTTGCAAAACAGCTGCAACTGACCATTAAACAACATGTTATGGTATATCTGCTAAAATAAGTTATTTAATTTAGTTATACTAAAAATTATACTAGGTCTGAATTTGATAAAATCTGATAACTAAAAAAGAGATATAGGGTCCTGGCTCCCACTTTGCACAATTAGGTACATCGCCATCTTACACCCCGCTAACAGGCTATTTTTCACACCTTGCACCTGCATCATTTAAATTGCAACAGAGCTTGTGAATATATTTATGCCGACAGGTGTAGTGATTTCGAAATGAGAGTTCAGGTAAATTTCGGACTTATTGCTATCTTGGCCCAGCTGATATACTAAATAATTATTTTACAAATATATAAATTATAAAATATAAAAAAATAAATCTCTAAATTGGTGACTCAAGTACCTTTAATTGCAAAACTTTTTCAGTAACTAAGATAAATTGAATTGTTTAATTCTTAAACCACTACAATGAGTTGCTTTTAATTTGGCAGTCACAACTAAATTCATTAAGTAACTACTACAAACTTAATTGTATAATAGTTAAAATAACCTTTTTTATTTTAAAATAAAAATACATTTTAACTCATATGTTTCTCAAGTGTAATATACATACATTAAAGACAAAATAAATGTTTCCATTGAATGACCCAGTAGGGAGCTTAGGAGAGGGTTTAGGTGATTTAAGAGATCTTTGATCATGGAGCTTCCATTCAGAAAAAACTGAGCCAGCATTTTCTCTACTCCACATTCCAGAAAGCTGAAGACACAAGCCCTTTTCCTCTGCTTTCACCACCCACCTCACACCCCTGTAATTCCTGCTCAGCTAAAACATGCCCTCCCCTCTCAAAACCAGCGGCCCACCACACTCTTATAATCAGTGTGTTTGGGAATTTTCCACAGAACCACAAACAAGGCAGAAAACACTGAGCCCAGCTCTTCCAGAAATGAGCCCGATTTCTGAGGAAATCATTAAGTTCTATGATATATTGAGTAAATACTGTTATTATAAAAGTGGGATTTTTTTTTTTGCACGCATACCTCACTTTACTCAGCAGTTTTAAAATAGACATCTTTAAAATACCTTTACTTTCACTTAAGAAATTTACAGATGTCATCAGCTGAGATGTTTTTTTTTTTGCCAATCTTTTAAACCTTTTTCTTTAAAATAATAATTAAATTAAAAATAATTTAATTGTGTAACACACTTTGTAATTAATTATGTAGTAATAGAGTTTGGTGGTGAAAACATTACACTATTTACAGCTATATTGAGTGAGTAAAGTGATTTTATATACATTTCAGGATAATATTCATTCAAGTATTAGAACAGCTGGATGTTCATTTTTCATAAATAAAAAAGGTATGGAGTATGCATTATTGTTCTCTTGTTTGATGTCAGTTAAAATACGCTTGGGTGGGTGTGAACTGAGCTGGTAAATGCTACAGGCCAATCAGGTTTAAAGCCAAGATAATTGTTCCAGCACGTATGAATAAGATCCTAGTTAAACCAGTCTGACCAGCCACCCAGACAGCAAACTGAGGACACGTCTACACAAAGCTAACAAAACACATGGCTAATAGAACTCAACACAAAGCTAACACAACACATGGCTTATACAACAAAAACATAATACAACTCAACACAAAGCTAACACAAAAAACACATAATATAAAACACTGCTAACACAAAACAAAGCGAATACAACACAAAACACTGCCACCGCAACACATGGCTAATAGAACTCAACACAAAGCTAACAAAACACATTGCTAACACAGGTTAACACAAAGCTAACAAAACACATGGCTAATATAACTCAACACAAAGCTAACAAAACACACGGCTAATATAACTCAACACAAAGCTAACAAAACACATGGCTAACAGAACTCAACACAAAGCTAACAAAACACACGGCTAATATAACTCAACACAAAGCTAACAAAACACATGGCTAATAGAACTCAACACAAAGCTAACACAACACATGGCTAATAGAACTCAACACAAAGCTAACAAAACATATGGCTAATAGAACTTAACACAAAGCTAACACAACACATGGCTAACACAGGTTAACACAAAGCTAACAAAACACATGGCTAATAGAACTCAACACAAAGCTAACAAAACACATGGCTAATAGAACTCAACACAAAGCTAACACAACACATGGCTAATAGAACTCAACACAAAGCTAACAAAACATATGGCTAATAGAACTTAACACAAAGCTAACAAAACACATGGCTAATAGAACTCAACACAAAGCTAACAAAACACATGGCTAATAGAACTCAACACAAAGCTAACACAACACATGGCTAACACAGGTTAACACAAAGCTAACAAAACACATGGCTAATAGAACTCAACACAAAGCTAACACAACACATGGCTAATAGAACTCAACACAAAGCTAACAAAACACATGGCTAATAGAACTCAACACAAAGCTAACACAACACATGGCTAATAGAACTCAACACAAAGCTAACACAACACATGGCTAATAGAACTCAACACAAAGCTAACAAAACACATGGCTAATAGAACTCAACACAAAGCTAACACAACACATGGCTAACACAGGTTAACACAAAGCTAACAAAACACATGGCTAATACAACAAAAACGTAACACAACTCAACACAAAAAACAAATAATCTAAAACACTGCTAACACAAAACAAAGCGAATACAACACAAAACACTGCTACCGCAACACACGGCTAATACACCTCAACACAAAGCTAACACAACACATGGCTAACACAGGTTAACACAAAGCTAACAAAACACATGGCTAACAGAACTCAACACAAAGCTAACAAAACACATGGCTAACAGAACTCAACACAAAGCTAACAAAACAATGGCTAACACAGGTTAACACAAAGCTAACAAAACACATGGCTAATACAACAAAAACGTAACACAACTCAACACAAAACTGCTAACACAAAACAAAGCGAATACAACACAAAACACTGCTACCGCAACACACGGCTAATACACCTAAACACAAAGCTAACAAAACACATGGCTAATATAACTTAACACAAAGCTAACACACCTAAATACGTGATAGAGATAATAAAAAAAGGCAATTTATTCATTAATTTATTCTTCATACTGTCCATAGGATGATGTTGACTATTCTCAGTCCAGCAGTAACACTGATGTGTGATTGAGAAATCCAATTACTGAGCCAAAATCCATATCTCCATATCCATAATCTCTTTATTGGATTCCTTAATCTAATAATTAATCCGGAAATTCTCCATTGTAGACTTATAGTGATGACCTCATCAGCAATGAATTCTGATCGTTGGTGGGACACCTAAGCTACACCTGTACAGGTATTAACATACTGTGGGCTGCATCCACACCTTTTATTAAGAAGACTGACGCCTGGAATAGAAGTGCATCAGCATAGTAATTCGGAATGCTTTCTGTGACGTACAGCTCATTCCACGCTGGCTGTGTTTGGCTGGAAACAATCTACTGTATGAAGCATAAGAAGAATGAAGGTCACTTACAATAAATCAGCAACGTTTATCTTAATCTCATCAGCCGCGTCCTCCACACAAAGCAATGAGAATGAACAGAGTCAGCAGGTGAGACGAGTCATCAGTACTGACTGGAATGAGGAATTACAGGTGGGTGGAATAGGTCATGGTGGAATATGTTTTATTAATGAGATTCAAATGAAACATGAATACTAAAAAATAAAGTAGTTCTCAGGTAAAATCATTGTTCAGTTATTGAAGCAAAAGGAAGAAGAATATTTCTGAAAAAGTCATTATGCATTTTGAATATTTAGCAGTTAAATCCTCTACCAGTTTCACTTTTCATGAAAATGAAGATTATTCAACTTGTTAATATTAATGAGTGCAGCAGAAACAGTCTGAGGTGTCACGAACCATTATATGAGCCAGAGCTGAAATATGTGACAAACACAATTATGATGCTAATGTGTTCCACGGTTCTGCATATTAAATATAAAAAAATATATATGCAAATTATATATAAATTATCGGTACCACTTTAAAATAAGACTACCTTTATAAAGAGGTTATAAATGTTTTACAATTAGTTTATTAATAATTACTAATTAGGTTGTAACTGCCTTAAAAAAAATTAATAATCAGTTATAACACATACGTAGAAAGGGCAACAATGACCTGTTGTTTGCTGAATAGTGAACCCACAGCCGTCTATATTGTTGTCCTTTCTACGTATGTGTTATAACTGATTATTAATGATTTTTAAGGCATTTACAACCTAATAAGTAACCATTAATAATCTAATTGTGAACCATTCATAAACACTTTATAAAGGTAGTCTTATTTTAAAGTAGTACCAAATTATCTAATAATAGGTCATAGTTTCACTTTTAATTTCCTGTCATGCATGCAATGACACTTTGGCCAGTTTTGGTGAAAATTTTAATATATTTCTTTATTTATTTGTTCAATTTGACGCCAAAAATGTTTATGGTGACCTTGTTGTATTACAAATATAAATTAAACATTTCAGAAAATATTTTTTAATTACATGATATTTTCCCACAAAAAGATGGACAGCTTAAGCTTGGCCTATGGAAATGATATGAGAAATATAAAGTGAAATTATTATTACGAATTGCTGAACATGAAGTGTCTTCAGTCCCTTAAAAAGAAAACCGTATAAAGATTATGATGTCTGTGAGTGTAAAGATTTCTTAAAGGGGCAGGGTCCTTTAAGATGACAGGTGGGCAAGCAATAGATGGATATTTTTTTATGAAAATAGCTGAATAAATAATTGAAGACATCAGTTAATAAAGAACTAAGATGCAGATACAAAAAAGGCACTATATTTTATATAGGATTAAATACATTAATCCTAATATTAATATACAATGTACAGTTGCTGTTCCCTTTTTTGTCTTCAAAGACTCCTCAGGATAAATCTCAAACAGCAGTAGCTATTTATCTTTCCTTTGCACTTCTGCTGCAGTTTTCTCATCCAAATATTACAGATTAACTTAAATATTCATGATTTACTTTAATTTATACACATTCTGTCACTTCATACTTAAGAGTATGGTCAGTTAAATTTTTTTTATTTATTTCTGATTTGATTTATGCAACCATAATATAATTGTAACGCGGGGGATGAGACGGGAGGCGGATTTATAAGCGGGTAAGAACAATACTTTAATAAATAACAAATAAACAAACAGGGGAATAACGAATAAATATATATACATAAACAAACAGGGAAAACCAACACAGAGCTAAGCTAAACAGATAAGAACAAAACAAGGTTAGGGAATATATACAAAGGATGAATACGTAAATATATACAAAATAAACAAAGAAACAAACAGGCAAGAAACGTGACTAGAAATAAACAATAGCGTGTAAATACAAGAACATAGAAAGAGCAATAACGTGATGTAGTAAACAATAGCAAACGTGGCGAGACAAACGACAGAGGAGGGTGCAAAGACCGACGGAGGACAAGGTGGCAGAGGAGGGCTATTTATAGTAACATGAAACACTGAACACCTGGGGAAACAGGTAACGAGGGGCGGAGCTACAAATTACACACGTGATGGAAAAGTACAAGAGAAACACACTAGGAAACGGGGAAAACACAGGAAAACATAGCGAGGGCGTAACAATAATAAATAGTTTGTAAAAGCTATCAAAGCTAAAACATTAAACTAAGCAATAGTATAATCATACACAGTCAACTAATCAATTTAGACATTTTAGTTGCTTAAAACAAAAACATAACATGCTTCACAAAAATAAAAATAAGTGTGAAATTTACCCACACCCACTAGTTCAGATGTGATACTACAATAAGCATAGTGGGAATATAAAGACAACAAGCTAAATGAATAATGTTAAGAGAGAGAATTTTATTAAATTCAAAGGAATTACTCTCCATAAAAGGAGCTAACGCTGCCTCCAGCCGGTCTAAGCAAAGTTCATCTCCCCTATTATAAGAGCCTGGAGTTTTTAGATTGTTAGACGGAAAAACTGCAGGTTAACTTGTAACTGAGTGATTTAATGTGTAAATAGTTTGTGAAATTATGCTTGTGTTCTCTATGAAGCGCTGTGACTAATTCAGATTAGTAGCAGCTAATTTCCGGCTCGCGTTCATCCTTGGCGACAAAATAATCTGAATTAGTAACAGCACTACAGCTACAACTTCATGGAGAACACGATCATAATTTCACAAACTATTTACACATTAAATCACTCAAGTTACAAGTTAACCTACAGCAACTCTTGTTCAGACACTGAACTATTCCAGGTGATTTATGTACCTCATGAAGACACTGAGATTAAAATACCAAGAGTGTGCAGATCTGTCCTCAAAGATAAATGTGCTTCTTAGAAGAATCTAAAGTATAAAACAGTTTCTGGTTTGTTTAACACATTTTTTTACAGAATAATTCTGCATGTGTTTCTGTATAGCTTAAATATAGACTTCACTATTAAATTTACAATGTAAAAAATCATAAAAAAGAATTAAGCACAATTAATGAGAAGGTGAGAGATGTGACCCAACATTTGACTGGTACTGTATGATCATATCTGCTTTTTTCAGATATTTTTTCAGGGGCCTTTAAAAAGGAACTGCTTACCAACTCATTTGAAAATCTGCAATGGCATCACTAGTTTCAAAAAACAGCTTAAAACTTATCTACTCTCACTGTAACTAATCCAAATAGTAAATATGTATTTGTGTATATTCTTGTAATTATGTATATTGAGTTATTACATATTATTATTGTTACTATCATTATTTTATTTTATTTCATTTTATTTTATTTTATTTGTTTCTCTTTTCTGTTTCTTTTTCTTCTGTGTTTCTCTTATAATTTCCTTGGAGGGAAAGCACTTTGTACACTTTGATGTCACATTCTATTTGTGCAAATAAATAAAATAAAAAAATTAAATTAAATTAAATAAATCAGCTCATGCTGAAGTCGATTCTCCTACAGGCTCATCATTCTGATCTTTTCCATCACAGTGACTGCATGTTATACTGTTAGTCTTTCATCATATACGCCATTACAGGAGTGTCCTTTAATAATTCCCTCTCAGCTGTAACGCGCTCTCAGTGTAAACACCTCCACCATTAAGTCCGGGTCTTTGTGGAAGGCGAAGGTTAAATATTTGACACCTTTATGAGCGTCACCGGTTCGTTACACACCCCACTCGCGTCCTCAGGCTGCGTCACTCGCAATACGACTCATGATTTCTCTCCTCTGTTCTGACACAGACTGGCTTTGTTTACTACTTGCGAATAAATCCTTTTATCTCCAGCTTTAGTCGACTGTTCTGCGTTATATAATCCCTCCCACTCAGCCGCTGAGACGCAGCCACTTAGACCGAGCGATAGAGCCGGGAGATTACAGACTCAAACGCACACAGATAGCCTTTTATGTGTCAAACACACACACACACACGCATATTACTATTGTTGGAAGTGAAGGTAATTTGAGGTGCATGCAAACAAAGACACACACAGACACACAGACAAATACACATATTATTCACAAGAACATCAAGAAGAACTAGGTTCTACTTATTGTCATGCAAAACACTTGTGATCCTTCTCCACCTTAGTGAAAAAAGTAGATTAAAGGATACTAAACATTATTATGCTATAGTGCACTAAAGTGCACTTGTAGCACAATGGAACAACTTTTTTGTACTTATTATACTTTCATTAATTAGTATAAAAAATAGTACAAAAGTCCTACTTAAATTGTGCTAAGCGTACTTAACTGTACTAGAATGGAACTATTTTAAACGTGCTTAAGAAACATTTAAACATCCTACTTCATGTAGTTGCATATGTATCCCCATATTTTAAATATGCTTACAGTAAATTTATAATTATATTTAATGAGTATTACAACTGTATTACTATTATACACCAGGTATATTAGAAATGTACTAAGGGAGTTGATGTTAAATATATTTACATTTACATAGTAAAAAATATGATTTTTGTTCCTGTCTTTTGTAAGTAGCGCACTTCTAGTATTTTTTTGGGGGGGTATAAAAATATATTTTAATATACTGTACTACAATTTTTTTCTAGTGGTCACATGACAACATTACACTCAATTGATTTAAAAACAAGATGGCAGGAATCCCAGTCAATGGTTTCTACAACCAGTCTGGCAGTCTGGCAAAACATGAGCCAGATAAACATTCTCAAAAAATTTTATGTTTGAAACTAGTTTACATATTTACCGTAGAAAGATTACATTTTGTTTTTGGAGTTATTGGGTCTTTCTGATCCAAAAATTTTTTTGTCCAAAAAAAAAGTTTTTTTATGATTTCTTGTACAAAGTTTAGTTTTTATACTTGTTGGGTCCTAATAATACCAAATAGCTAGGAAATAAAAATATAGCTAAAAAAAAAGCTAAAGTTAAAATTTTATTTTAAAAAATGTATTAGCATATCAATCTGGTCTAATTTTGATGATATCCCCCTTGTGTTGCCAAAAGAGCTGATACCCATCAAAGCCTGGACCCCACAGCAAATTATTCTAATCTGAGATCAGACCAGACAGGCTAACCTTTGTTCCCCACATTTATTAATAAGCCTCGAGTGCACATGACCCTCTTACCTATTCACCCTATCGGTACCATGCCTATTACCAGGCGTGGGCTTTAAAGGGGAATAAAGCCCCCCAGCATTAAACTGTGGAGTACTGGAACTTGAAAGAAGGTTTAAACTTGTCGAGATGGTTGAGCAGCTTAGCTCTTAACAAGTATAAAGAATGTTTAAAACCTATTAGTTAAGAGTTAAAATAACTGGTTAATTTAGTTAGCTTTCAACCAAACTGTAGACACATAATTAGTTTGAACTCAAATAAATTAAGTCTGTTTTACGTACAGCTCTATGTACAGCTCTGGAAAAAAAAATAAGAGACCACTTAAAAAAAGATGAGTTTCTTTGATTTTACCATATTAAAAACCTCTGGAATTTAATCAAGAGGAAGATGGATGATCACAAGCCATCAAACTAGGCTGAACTGCTTGAATTTTTGCACCAGGAGTAAAGGCAGAAAGTTATCCAAAAGCAGTGTGTAAGATTGGTGGAGGAGAACATGCCAAGATACATAAAAACCAGGGCTATTACACCAAATATTGATTTCTGAGCTCTTAAAACTTTATTTGAGGTCTAAAAGCTCTGTATCTTTTTGTATAAATGTTCTAAATGACAATATTTTATTTTATTTTACTCAAACATTTAACTATAAATAGCAAAATCAGACAAACTGATTCAGATACTGAAATAATCTCTTAATCTTTTCCAGAGCTGTATATTTCCAAACATTACTCGACTATTTTGAGGTGAACCTCATTTACTCTTTGAGTTTTAATCCACCTATAATCGCTTAGTTTAGTCTGATGCCATTGACCTCTTCTTTTCTATTGGCTTCTGGCACAATCTTTTATTGCATACTGGAGGTGTCCCCCAGGTTCTGACAATCACCATGTGGTGATTACTCTCAGGCTTTCTTGGATTCAATTTTGGATCACATATTACGATTCACTGCTGCTCCTCAATGTTGTAGGCTGTAAGAGCAAGCATCATAACAAAGAAGACTAAAGACAAATGTATTTTATTTACCTTATAAAAAATCTAAGTAGAATGATTGATTTTTAATTCACAAAAAATATTAATTTAATTAACTTGCAATTTTGGCATAATAATTAAATGTTTTAAATCTTATTAACTTTTGTTTTCAGTAAACATTAAGTAAATTCAGCTCATCCAAGCGGTTAAACTCGGTGTATGTTAGAGTCAGTCTAGAGTCAATGCTGTTCTACTAATTTCTGCATAATAAAACATATTCAATGCTTGTTTTAAGCCATAATGGAATGGAAACTAAATGTGTTCAGTTAAAATAATGATAATACAGCACATGCACCTACTGCCTGCCTAAGAGCTTTAAAGTTTAAAGTCTCTTTAATTATGTTTATTCGTTTTATAACATTGCAAACGGATTTTTTTTTATTGATCCATGTCTGGTAACATTTCTTTTCCTCCAGTAGGGCCTGTTTTGAGTTATAACTTGTTCGTGTGAAGAAGGATTTAAGAGGTGGTGCCCAGAAGGGGTGATGTTTCATAGGGCGGCCTATACAGCCACTTATCCTCTATATTCTATACCTCACCAGCAGAGCGTGCTCAGTCTGTGGAAAATTACAGCTTTCTGTATGGTCTCAATTAGACCCGTCTCCTTGACAGCCGTCTCTTCACCAGCTCAGCACAGAATGAGAGTGCAGTTTTCTGATTTCTCTGCAGCGCTGGGTGCGTGAGCTCTGTTAGTTCAGGGAAAAGGACTTCAAACGTGCTTTTATCACTAAATCAGTCCCAGTGAGAGTTAAATCTGTAGCACCACAGCACGTCTCAATGTCAAGGTTCTCCCTGAGTACATGTTCCGGATGTTAATAAACAGTGTTATGCGTACATATATAATGGGATCCATTTATTTTTTTATTTCAACCTGTATTTTAAACGATTGTGTTTATTAAAAGTACACATGCACAATGTAATTCACATGTATACATTTGCATAATGAATCTCACAATATAATTCCGGTGCCACTTTAAAATAAGACTACCTTTATAAAGGGTTTATAAATGTTTTACAATGAGTTTATTAATGGTTACTAATTAGGTTGTAAATGCCTTAAAAATCATTAATAATCAGTTATAACACATACGTAGAAAGGGCAACAATGACCTGTTGTTTGTCAAATAGTGAACCCACAGCCATCTATATTGTTGCCCTTTCTATGTATGTGTTATAACTGATTATTAATGATTTTTAAGGCATTTACAACCTAATTAGTAAACATTAATAAACTGTAAACCATTGTAAACCATTTATAAACCCTTTATGAAGGTAGTCTTATTTTAAAGTGGTACCATAATTCCTGTATGTTAAATATATTACATATTATATAAAATACATTAACATTAAACATATACATTTTTATACACCTATAACAGTGTTATAAGGCCTCTAAGTTGCTCAGCAGATTAAAATGCTCATTCTATAGCCCAAGGATTGCGAGTTTAAATTTGAATTAAGCTGCTTCACCATCAGCAGCCGAAGTCTGAAAGAACATGACTGGCCATGTTCCAGAGCTGGGGGTCTGGTCTGGTCTGGCAAATGCTGTTAGAGCTGTGAAGGGGGACAGACTCCACACTAATGCACATGGGTTAAAAATGGGATGCAATAAAAATTCCTGTTGGTGTAATGTGTGTTGTGTAGGTGTGCCATACGTTTTCCATGTATTTTGCATTAATGAATATGTTGTAGTGACATTATTTTTTTACCTTTTATTTTATTTTATTTTATTGATTCATGCATGCACCCATTCTCATTTTATAAATGGTATAACAGTATAATAGTTGCTGTATAAATATCTCTATGGGAGATTTGCTGGGGAATCTAAACATTAAGGCCTTTAATAACCTTTCTCATCCTCTGCAGGAGGGCTAATCGCTGCCCTTTCAGTCAGATCAGTTTAATCAGCTTGCGGAGGTCGACCTGTCCAGCTGCGAGCAGTGGTCAGCGCTTCAGGCCCGCTGCGTTCTCAGCTCGGCCTAAACACGTCAGTGTCTTCAGAGCTGAATCCTCTGACCTATTGTGACAACAGCTCATCTCAGACTCCCTAAAAACCTCTCGCTGTGCAGACGAGGGAAAAGGGACTAAAAATGAGTTTGAAGAAACATAGCAATATTTATATAGGTATATAAGGGTGTAAAGAACCTTTTATATCAGTAGTACACTCTAAAAAGTGATGTGTTTTAGTCAGATGAACTATCATATTTTATATTATCATATAAAATCTAAATGCTTTTAATTCTAATACATGCACCACAGCTCTTTCATTAGTGTTGGTTCATACAGCTTTTTTCCATTGGCACTGCAACCTTTATTTGCATACTAGGCATGTCCTTCCCTCTACCTACCATTAGTATTTTGTAGGTCACCCAAAGTTACATTCTCTTGGGTATGCATTCAGTTTGTATATATTGTTAACTTCCAAAGCCTCAGTGTTGTAGGCTGTAAGAACAAGTTACCTTTATTCTGTGTTAATAAGGTTTTTCTATTTCTTTTTTTTTAAACCTGGTACAACAGTTTTCACAACTGTGTTACCCCAGTACTATTCTGTTAGTGTTGGTATATTTTTTAAAATATGAAATATATAATAGTAAGCAATTAAATTCTACTTAATTTTTATAGCTAATTTATTTGTTTGTGCTTAGTACTTAACCCATTAGTCTTTTTATCTAAGCCCACAATTTTTATGTTCTTCACTGTCATAACCACAGTTCTAAAATGATTATATATATATATACATATATACACATATATACCGGTTTTAAAGTGTAATTACGGTGAGTTGCGGTGGACAAATAGCTATTTTATTAAACGCGAGGTGACGAAACTCAGAGATGTGGATCCGGACAGGACTAGAATTACCGGAGGACCACAGAGTAGATAATTCAGCCTGTAAACACATACATGATCAATCCGGACGGGAATAAAATCAAAAAGGACCCCCCATAAAAGAAAAAAATTAGCGCAGGACCCCCTAAGAAACTAATCCCATCCAGAAAAGGCTTTACATTTCTGTTATATCCCTCAGTCTCAATCTTTATACTCTATGATGTCTCAGTAGGCACAATGTATTTACCAGAAACCATAATCAGTAATTTGTAGATTGTAAAAGCAGGCAAGACTCATACAGTAGCCCCAGTATGTGCTTCTTTTTAGCTGTAACTATTGCCAATAGAATAGGACTCTCTGGAGCAGATTAAGAAACATGAACCTAATGGCACCATGTCTAATGTCAGACATGAGCAATGGAGGAGTATTAAGCCCCACAGTATTGAGCTGCAGAGCAGTGGAACTGTGTTCTCTGGAATGATGGCCATTGCTGCATCTAATACTTTCAGAAGGAAAGAGTTGAGGATGAGTTGAGGATGAGTTAAGGTAGTGATCATCCAACAGCATGACCTCACTAACACAGCAAGGCTCCAAAATCTAGTAGAAAGCTGTTGATGCTCAGTAGAGACAGAATTGTATGTAGTTTATGTAGTGTATGCTGTGGTTTAGCTTCACATGAAATGTTGTTTGTTTGGAAGGTTGCCCCAGATATCAGGTTTCCATATGGACAGATTATGGGCGGCTCTCTGAACATGGGCGTTTTTCGTGGATGTTATTTCTTGGGCCCATTCATCTGTGTTCAATCAACTGTTTATGCATATCTTTTGTTCATGGTCAGCTTCCATGAAAAGTGCTGAATTGTGGAGAATTTAGAATTAAGCGATTTCGTTTGGTTCTCAGAGAACTGAGTACTGGGTTACACTGAAGGAAATGCCACGACAGCACGCAAAACGAGACCAGAACATTCCAAATCTCCGTAAGCTGCAGTTATATAAAGCATGCATGTTTTCAATTAGGCCTGATCTGCATCCTATATCTTCCCATCGAATAGTTGTTCCGCAAATTAAATTAGGTTGGTATCCTGAGTTCAATATGAACCATGCTTTCTGAAGCTTGTTTTTTCCGGTGTGCACAGACAACTTAAAAAATCATGTGCAGTTGATTTAATGCTTTGAGGTGCATAAATGCAATGTCACACTTGATGTTTCTTGTTGTTTCTATTAGTATACACTACCACTAAAAAGTTTGGGATCACTTGCAATTTAAGTAAATCCCATTTTTATACAATTCACAAACAATTTATCCAGTGAAAAAGTTTGCATTAAATCCTAGTTTTGTATAGAGGCCTTATTATCAGCAATTCTCAGTCATTTTTCTCAATCTATTGGTATGGCTTTCAACATTATTTGGCTAATAAATTGTTAAGAATCTATTTTTAATTTTGTTGCACAGCTGAAACAGGGAGATTGACAACTTTCTTTAGAAAGACTATCATTGGGTTAAGAAAGGAAGGCTACTCATTACGAGATATTGCAAAAAGACTGAAAATATCTTACCATAATCAGATGATGCACAACTAGCTCTAATAATGACAGAAAAGGGAGTGGGAGCCCCCAATGCACAACTTTGCATGAAGAGTACGCAGTTTAGGACAAAGTTTTCCTGATTCACTTGTTTTTTTTATCTGTTTTCTTTTATTGGCTAAAGCAGGAAATTGGGCTAGAAGAACATGCATGCATATGCAACTCGAAGTGAACTATTGTATTTAAAAAAAAACAAGTACTAAATGATTTCTAGAGAATTGACACCTTTATTAGACACAGTAAAATACAGAGCACTACTTCCTAGTTGAATGTTATTTGTATTTTTTTCTAATATTAGTATTTTACTGAGTAAAAAATTAACACGGTTGCATGTTACATTCTGGTGATGGATATGTATTCTACCTCCTCTTTCCTGTACTGTATGAAAAAATTCAGGACTCAAGGACTCAAAGTAGGCCAGTAAAGAGTCCTCTGGAGCTGTGAGATTACATCACAGGCTTTTAAACTTGTGTGTAACGATATGCTTTCTCACGATTAGATTAAAGAACAATAGGAGCTGTAATCTAAAGAGAACATTTAGAAGTTTTGCTTACAAAAGTGTCCACACAGCAGTTCAGCCTGCTCCTGTGCACGTAAATCACAGCACAAACACTTTAGCATGGTATTAATAGTGTACACACCTGCACAGTTATGCTTGGTGATGTTGGTCAACCACCTTGATGATGTTGGTCAATCAGCCTGGCGATGTTGGCCATGTTGGTAAACCACCTTGGTAATGTTGGTCAAATTGGTGATGTTGGTCAACCAGCTTGATGATTTTGGTCAAACAGCTTGCTGATGTTGGTGATGTTGGTCAACCAGCTTGGGGATGTTGATCAACCATCTTGCAGATGTTGGTCAACCAGCTTGGTTATGTTGGTCATATTGGTGATGTTGGTCAACCAGCTTGGTGATGTTGGTCAAACAGCTTGCTGATGTTGGTCAAACAGCTTGCTGATGTTGGTCAAACAGCTTGCTGATGTTGGTGATGTTGATCAACCAGCTTAGTGATTTTGATCACATTGTTCAACCACCTTGCTGATGTTGGTCATGTTGATCAACCAGCCTGTTAATGTTTGTCAACCACTTTGCTGATGTTGGTGATGTTGCTCAACCAGCTTGCTGATGTTGGTTAATTAGCCTGGTGATGTTGGCCATGTTGGTCAACCACCTTGCTGATGTTGGTAATGTTGGTCAACTAGCTTGGTGTTGTGGGTCAACCACCTTGCTGGTGTTAATAATCTAGGTCAACCATCTTGTTACTGTTGGTCAATCATCTTGCTAATGTTGGTCGTGTTGATCAACCAGCTTTTTGATGTTGGTCAACCACCTTGCTAATGTTAGTGAACCACCTCGCTGATGTTGGTCGTTTGGAACAACCAGCTTGGTGATGTAGGTTAACCAGCTTGGGGATGTTGGCCAACCAATTTGTTGCTGATTTCTTTTCATATTGGTCAGCCAGCTTTTTGAAGTTGGTCAAACAGCTTGGTTAGGTTGGTCATGGTGATAAACCGCCTTGGTAATGTTGGTCAGCCAATTTGATTAAGATAATCATGCTGGTCAGCTACCGCAGTCATACCGGCCATAATGGTCAACCTCTTGTTCATGTTGGTTGGTTAGCTTGGTTAATTATGCCTCTAGACCAGATAAACCACTGAACAAAAACAAAACCATAGCTTGATCACGCCATGCTTTTTTGTTTCAGTAGGACTGTAAGAGATGTAGGTAAGAGGGAAGTGGGTGAAAGTGTGCAATAGGAACAGAGAAAAAACAACAGACTATTGTAAAGCAGTGTACTTTCTCAGTAGTTGGCCAACTCTTCTTGGAGCAGCTTCCAGGAAGACTAACCCGATCTCATTTACAGAAACATGCAAAAGCTGCTCTGCCGTGCTGCACAGGATCAGGTTGCATGACGGGACAAGCTCCTGCACTGAAGATCTGACATGGGATTGGAACATCAGGGCTTTAAGCTGTACAGACAGTTCAGAGAACTGAGGTCGGCAAGTTCATCACATACTTGTTGCACCAAGTGATATCTATAGAATCAGTGTAAACAAGCCTTTACCTTTCCTGCCTGATTGACTGGCTTAATTATATGCTGCTGATTTCACTGTTCCTATGAGATCGTGTCTCTACAGGAATGAAACGGGGGTGTGAAAATCACTGTGAACGACAGTCTGATCACTGTGATGCACAGAGATTGAGAGAACTCAAACGTCTTAGTGTTAATGAAAAGTTAATGAAGCTGATCATTAAAGTACTGGGTTTTTATTAAGCATCTTTTTCCACACAGAGAATGAAAGAGGGGTAAAGAAAACATACAGCTCTGGTAAAAATAAGAGACCACAAAATAAGGATGAGTGAGAACCATCAAACCACGTTGAACTGCTTGAATTTTTGCACCAGGAGTGGCATAAAGTATCCAAAAGCAGTGTGTAAGACTGGTGGAGGAAAACATGCCAAGATGCATAAAAAATGCATTAAAAACCAGGGCTATTTTACCAAATATTTATTCTGAACTTCTGAACTTGTTTTCTTTGCATACTTTGCAGCCATGTCTTATTTTCTGCAAATAAATGCTGTAAATGACAATATTTTTATTTGGAATTTGGGAGAGTTGGGAGTTAGGAGTTTATAGAATAGAGAACTGAAGTGGTCTCTTATTTTTTTTTCCAGAGCTGTATATAGTACCAAAAAGGAAAAAGTGTATTGTGATCTTCAGTGAATCAGTGTTATAGATCCTTTTTGGAAAAAAATTGATGCAGTGTGCTCCTGACAGTGGATGAAAAGGACCATGTAGACTGTTAGAGGCAATATGTTTAAAAACCAAGGTCTTAGAGCAACATTTGCTGCTGTCTTCAGAGTGACAGTTTCCAGGGACTTCCGTGCTTTTTTTAAAAAGACAATGCAAACCACATGCTGCACAGATTACAAAAGCATGGTTGTGGAAGAAAGGTATTCAGTGCAATCAAAGTTAACCTAAATGTAAGAAATACTGCAATTTTTTCAGAATTGGAATTGTTTTATTTGTTTTTTTATGATGTGAAACGAGTGCTACCGAAAAAGCACTACTACAAGATTTCATCTTCCTTCACTAATGCTGGGTAAGTCAGTAGGATCGTGTTTGAACCGGTTGTGGCCGTCTCCTTCAGTGTCAGTGCAAGCCCCCCCGGCTGTGTTGGATAACACTGCGACAGACCCGGCATGACTGTCCCACTCACACTGTAACTGCAGACACGTCCAAAAGTTTCAAATCTGAGAACAAAACGCTGTACTTTAATGAGGCGTCTTTAAATCCAATTTAACATCATACAATCTTTTTATGTTGATTTTCTATTAAATGTGAGTTTTTTCTTTCACCTGTAAAGTTGCAAATTTGGGGATGACATATTTTTTTCCACAGGTTCAATGTGGTTTCTTGTTTGTAGCCACGCCCCCTCGTTACCAGTCCCAGGTGTTCCTCACCCTCCTTGTGTAATTAAGCCCCTTCGTTTCAGTGTTTCTTGTGGAGTCTTTTGTGTTATTTTCTATGTTTTGATTAGTCTTTGTTATTGTCTTCATTAATTAGTTATCCACTGTCTTGTTTATTTGTTTTTTGGCATTTCTTGTGTTTTTCTGCTTTTTGCTTTGTTCATCTATTTTTTGTTTTACAATGAATTATACCTGCATACCTATACATCTGTCCTCTTACTCTTTCCTGTGTGACATCTGGTCTGTTTCTCTCTCTCTCACGCTGTCTTGCTCTCTTTTTCTCTTGTATATGAATCCAGACAATTAATCTTGTAGTTTTTTTGTAGTTGGGAATCACAGGGCATTTCACAATATTATCATGATACATCTCTCACCTGGCAAAGAACTCACAAAACTCAACACTTACATTGTGCAAACTAGTGAATATGAAGCATAAAGAGAGACTCCACCCATGTAGCTGAAGACATCAGGATGAAATAAGGTTATTTAGTCACTCCTTAAACTGCAGAATGAAACCAAAACTAACTTGACCAAATGTAATCAACATAACAAAGACAAGAACCTTGGTCAGGATTTTCAGGTTTTAAGTTAAATCAGGGGCGAGTCTTAAAATCGCCTGTGTTTTAAAAAAAATCTTGATATTTGATGCCCCATATCCATAATTTTGTCCAAATTAAAAAAATATATGATACAATATATTGAAAAATCAATTTAGTAAGGTTTTTGGTGAGGTTTTAATGGAGAAAGATGCGTTTGAAGCTGTAAAAATCCATACACAGAATATGAGGTCAATGTAAATGTAAACACTGGTATAAAATCTAAGTGAATTTCCACTTTGCAAAACATATTCAAAGAGAATATATTTTGCACAACTTCAAATTCTCAAATAAATGCATTTAAATCCTAAAAAGAGGTCAGGTCCATGACCCTATCCTTCTAATCTTTCTTTATTCACATAAAACAATACAAAAAAAAAAAACAAATAAAACAATCAAGCATACTAAACTCATAAAAAAATAATGTAAAAGTACATGATCAGTTTTCCTTCTTATTCCAATTTCCTTTGAGGCAATTTCAGTATGGAAGAATTGCTCCACATCTCTCAATACTGCCAGTATATTGCATCAGACCTGCTTTCTGTGAGGACGTGGTAGTGCCACAAGGCCTGTCCTGATTCAGAGCCTCTTTCCTAACTATAAACTCATGGGACGGCCTGGTACGCCCTGCAGTTCAAACACTGTCAGGTAAACCACACTCAGAACATGGCACTGAGTCAGGCACTGTGTTTGCACAAGACCCAAAAATGGCTATTTCCTGTTCCTGATTTAAAGGGGAAACTGAATGAGAGTGAATGCCAGGTGGCACTTCCAACTAAGTTAGGTTTCAATATGATTGAACAGCAACATGACGCTGGAATGCAGTGCTTTAAGTGAAACGCTATGCTACATTTTATGCTCTGGTGTACTGGAACTTTTTCCTGTGTCAACATGATTAAATCAGCTCCTTCAATTTCAATGTGTCTAATTTATTTTTAAAGGAAAACAAATTATAAAGCAAAAAAAGAGTTTCACTTGTACCACCCTGTTGCCGAACTTTTTGTTTTTATTTTAAATCTATGTTTTAAAATCATAAATAAATGAGTTAGTTGCAATAAAAAAATTATTACAAATAAAATAGATGTTATTGAGTTGTGTTGGTGTCTATCACTTGCTTTAATTGTGTGACTCTTATTTGATTAATGGGTCCTCTGAAAAAAAATACAGCCTGAATTACCTGCTGTTTTTCCATGGTCCTCCAGTAATTTTAGTCCTGTCCGGATCCACATGTCTAAGTTCTGTTTCCTCCCATTTGATAAAATAGCTATTTGTCCACTGCCACACACCGCAATTACACTTTGGGCTCGCGTTTCCATGGAGATCCATGTAAACACAATAGCGAGTGGAAATGGAGGAGCTACTGAACGCGGTGGATGTCACGTGACCGAGAAAGCCAAAAACCTCACTGGTTCTCCTGTTTTTTTAATTGCAGTCCAGACGCAAGAGTTTTATCACTGAGTAGAAGTGGGAAATGTTTTTCACAGACGTCCCCCTAAGAAACTAATCCTGGATAGGGCTATAAAAATACACACATACACACAAACATATACACACATACAGAGTGATATAGTGAGCAGATGGGCCCAAAGCAGTGGGTAGCAGTAGGATTTAAAGGCATATCTTAGGGACCTAATGGTGGCAGCTAACCAAACCTGAGTAGTGAATCCATAACTGTTTCACTGTAAACCTGGTACTCCGACCAATGTTTTTAAGCTTCATGTTTTCTTGGAACACAATGAGCCTGTCTGGTTTTAGTAAACAGCTGCCAATGAGAAGTGATTCTCTCTTAAATTATGGCTCCACTGGCAGAGACTCTTATCCACCATCCACCCCAAACTTAGAAGCTACCAAGCATGCAAGGAGTTCCTCAGTGGCCTTCCAAGCTCATGAGGCTTGTATGATTGGCATTTATTTTTACACTTAAGGCACAATAAGAAAAGAAAAAAAGAAAGAAAGTAGAGAAAAATACATTTTGCTATGTTCATCATAAACACTTTTCTTTTTTACTTTTATTACCAGCACACTCATTCTTCCCAGAACTACATAACTGCTTTACACTTACTGAGAAATTCAGGAGAGAGGAAGATTTAATTTTCCTCTTCCTAAAAGAAAACACACCACTAAAGCCTTTCAGCTGAACTATTGATAAAACATGTGAGGGAACAGCGCCTCCGGGAGGGTAGAGTGGGCACTGCAGCTTGTTTACAGAATGTAGGCCACATGCTGATTGAGACAAAAGGTCCTACAGCGGGCTGAAGGAAAATGAACAGAATGTTCTCATCCTCTGAGAAAGCACCCAGACACACTTTAACCTTGAGAAACTCTGTTATTACAGACAGAGGCCTTGTGTTAAGATGTCCACAGATTCTGTCAGCAATGGGTTTACTTACAAAGGCCTTAAAAATAATCAAAATAATCATTTTATAATCCATATTTTAGGTAATTAATCAGCAATGGCTTATTATTGATTAATGATTCTGTCAGAAGATGGGTTGTCAGTATCTAAAGGACTGTTTTTCTAGACATTGAATAATCTTAATCTGAACTGTTTTGGTAAATGACACTAAAAAGTTAAGGCAATGCAAGTGTTTTGTATAGCACCTTTCATACGTTGGCGTAGGGGGGGATGTAGGGGGGGGACCCAATATCAGAAATAGAAATAGGTGTATTTGTCCCCCGCAGAAAATTTTGCAGAAAAAGCTGACATTGTGTTAAAATAAACTTTTATTCTGAAAGCGCGCCAAAATCTGCACGCCCGCCATGAAAAGCAACCCCTCTTGGAAGCTTGTTTCTAATTAAAGTTAGCTTAAGCAGGGAGAGGGTGCTTTTCATGGCGGGGGTGCAGATTTAGGCACTACTATGGTGTCTAATTTAGCACCCCCACCAGGAAATGCACTTCCTCACGGGAGAGGCTTCAGGTGACATTACATTTTCCTTATTTCTTATGAGTCAATGTAGCTTAGAAAAGTATCAGTGGGTATTTCCATTTTCTAAGTAAAGTTAAAGACAAGAAGATGCTGGCGCATGCTCCAGAAAGGGGCTCCTTTGCTGGCGGGGTGCTGAATTCTGCACAACACCGGCTTTAAACACAAGGTCAGTGATGAGAGCAATGAATCGCAACAATAATAATATTCTGGAATAAAAACGACTTTTGGGTAATGCTTTGCTTTGATTCATTTACAGTTTTTGACCGTTTTTATATAACTTTGCTGTCATATACAGTTACAAAGAGTTGCGTTGCTCATTGCTATCTTTCACCCTATTAACAGTCTATTTTTACAGCCTGTACCTGTGCAGTTAAAATAGAAAAGTCGTTTACAAATACAGGTATATCTGCACTGATGGGCATGGTGATCTGGAAGTGAGGTGTGATCAGTTAAATTTCTGGCGTATTGCTATCTTGGTGGTGTAAAATACAGGTGCGCCACTGATTGATTTGAACTGTGACAACAATGAACAGTCATATGTTCATTGCTATCTTGGCCATGCAGATGCACTGAGCACACTCAACATGCAGCAGTGCACAAACCTAACTTTTACATCAAAAATAAACAAAACACAGAATAAAATAACATTGCTGTTCCCTTAAATGACCTGCTCACACACCTTCACAGCATGAACATGCAGGTCAGTTTCCTTTGCTGGGAAGCGCGGATGTGATGCGCTGTTAAAATTGCAATCCCCCAAAATCAGAGCACATGGTTCGATGATGAATACATGAAGCAAATATTGTAGATAGAAGCTTATATCCCTCCAATCAGATTCATGCAAACTTGTAAGCTTGTATGAATCATCACACATTTGCCTCAAACTGTCTTGTTCTCTCTAGTAAATTACTTTTGTGTGTTTTGACACTGTCCAACACACTGTTATCTTTATAAAGGCACCAGTACATTTGGTGGACATTGACAGTTAGAAGGCCTGGTGATTGTAAAAAAAAAATAGAAATTGTTGGGTATAGCAGCTAGTCAGAGAACTATATGTACCAGACATCCCAACACATAAAAACATATTTAGTGGTACTGGAAGCTCCATGCATGTCTTTTTTTTAATTCCTGTTAGTAATCATGATCCACTACAGCTGGTAACTTCCCTGTGCCTACATGAAAAGCACTTTTGACACCCTGTTAAGCATGGTGGTGGTAGCATCAAGCTCTTGGGCTACTGGGCTAACACTGCACAAAGTAAGAGGACTACTATATACAGTACAGGCCAAAAGTTTGGACACATCTTCTCATTTAATGCATTTTCTTTATTTTCATGACTATTTACATTGTACATTCTCACTGAAGGCCTGGCCTCCACAGTCACCGGACCTGAACCCAATCCAGTTGGTTTGGGGTGAGCTGGAGCACAGAGTGAAGAAGGCAAAGGAGCAACAAGAGCTAAACACCTCTGGGAACTCCTTCCTTCAAGACTGTTGTAAAACTTTTTATTTCAGGTGACCACCTCTTGAAGCTCATTGAGAGAATGATGCCAAGAGTGTGCAAAGCAGTAATCAGAGCAAAGGGTGGCTATTTTGAAGAAACTAGAATATAAATATTTTTAGTTATTTCACCATTTATTGTTAAGTACAAACCTTCACATGTGTTCATTCATAGTTTTGATGCCTTCAGTGAGAATCTACAATGTAAATAGTCATGAAAATAAAGAAAATGCATTGAAAAAGAGAAGGTGTGCCCAAACTTTTGGCCTGTACTGTATAAAGTAGTCGTCTTACTTTGTGCAGTGATAGCAAAATAGCCCAAGAGCTTGATGCTCCCACCACCATGCTTAACAGTGCTAACAATAAAATGCTTTTCATGTGGGCACAGGGAAGTTACCAGCTGTAGTGGATCATGATTATTAACAGGAATTTATAAGACATGCATGGAGCTTCCAGTACCACTAAACTTGTAATCCTAGTAAGTAGTAAGTTTTAATACCTTTGATGCAGTTTCCAGTGTTTTAGCAACCGCAGACACATATAAGGGGCCATTGTAAATTTGATAAAGATCATTAAGCTTTTGGAATGGATTTCCTTAAGAAACTGAACTTAGTCCTACTGTTAATATGTGTATAAATGTATTTAAACTACTCTGGTTCGGACAGGAATGTCTAATTTAAAACAGATCTGACTCTCTGGATGCTGTTCTGCTGTTCATGATGCCCTGGTACTCCAGCAATGTGCCACTGGCTCTGAGATCCAGACATGGACCACAAGCTAGGACTGCCATCTGCTGGAGATTAACAACAGTAGCCATTTTTTCTCGGGCCATTTGTACTGGAGAGGCACTGAAGAGCAGTGCTTATACTGGTCACTGTTTAACCCCTCATTTAGATATCAGTATAACCAGAATACTATTAGTTATATAACATTTACTAATCGAAATCCTGGCATATAATGTTATAGACTTCTATAAAACCGTTTCAACAAAAACTGAACTTGTGCAATCAATTTAATACCTGTGCACCAAATCGTAGTTATTTTAACATTTCTTCATAATTAGAGGTAGAGGTCAGTATAAAAACATTTTATTATTTTTTTTATTTTGGAAAATTATTATTGGTCCATTCATCATGTGCACATTTTCACAGAGTGGGAAACAATTGGTGGAGTTCAAAAATATAGTTAATTATAAATAATCGACAATAGGAAAATTTATGTCATATAGGGTTTAAATATATGTTGGAACTTTCAGCACTATTGAATCTTTAATCTCCCCTTTTAATTAAAAAAAAAATCTTTTTCATGCATACTAATTATATACATGGCAGACAAACCAAGTCTCCCTGAAGCTGCGGGAGTCTCCCGCATTTTGGTAGTGGCTCCCTGATGCCCGCGAGTCACATATAATCTGCCGGAATTCAGAACGAACACAAACGCGCACACAGGCGACAAACTTTTTTTCTCTAATCGCGTGTGGGAAGGAGAGAGAGAAAAAAGAGAGAGGGTTCTTATTGGCCTGTTCTCTGCAAAGAGTCTGTGAGACAGCCAATCTAACCTCCCTGAAATCAACTTTTGCAACTTGGGATGTGTGACATGGGGTGTATGGGTGGGTCCTAAATAATAAATAACCAATATTAGTTTACTTTAATTCAAAGCCTGTGGAAAGCACTTCTATTTTGGTATCAACCTTGATTTTATGTTGTCATTGTTAGGTGCATGATGTGCAGTCAGAAGTCTGGACATTCAATGCCATACATTATTTTATTTCATTTTTTCATTTCTTTATTTATTTATTTTTTACTTTGTCAGTATTTCCTAGTTCCTTGGACTGGAATGAGAAGGAAAAGGGAGGGGCGAACTCAGAGGATTTGGGCAGGAGTTCGGGGCACCTTTGCTAAAAAAGCGTGAAGCTGAAGCCCCCCACAAGAAGAGATACAGGAAGAGAAAAGAAATTAGAAAAGAAGTAGGAAGAGGGGAAGGAGGTGGGTGCGAAGTTGTTCAACACACAGGTCCAGAGAAATTGAAGGCGACGGAGAGTGGGAGGAGTAAGGGCGTGGATCAATCTCCCAAAATTAAATTATATTCATAACTCCACTTTGTATATTATAATTAATATAATATAATAAGTCAGGAAAACAATAAAGGCACACATATGGAATTACATAGTAAACAGTAAAATAGTGCTTGTCCTCCACAACCCCTGATCTAAACCTGATCAACTGAGAAGGTTTGGGATTTGGGATGAGCTCTTGGTCTTTAATCACAGTGTCTCTTCATGAGGGAGAGTCACATGAAATAGTTTTCTCAGCGTCTTGAAGGAAGGAGTTCCTGGAGGTGCTGAACAACATTTGCTGCTTTCCTTCACGCTGTGAAAGAAGCTCCAGCTCATCCCAATTAAATCACCTCAAATCACCTCATCTCAGTTCATCAGGTTTAGATCAGGGGATTAATGTGGAGAACATACACTTTTTACTGTTTACTATGTAATTTACAGTATAATTATGAAATATGTATCCCTTAATTGTGTCCATATGTTAAATATTAATCTATAATGTAATATATATATATATATATATATATATATATATATTAAATGTTTTTGAGAAGGTGTGTTAAACATTTAACTGGTACTGTATATCCAAGCGTGCTCCCAGTACTTCCTGTATTATCGGGCCTGAAATAGTCCAGTATAGCTCAGCACTCTGAGGCCTGGTGGAGACGGCTGAGGGACCTGGGCATGTTAACAGGTGTGCCGGCTGCTGTGGCCTGACCTCCAGTCTGTTGTCCTGTTCTCATATTTCCTCTACCACTGGTTTCCCCTGTTCTATATCTACTCTTTTCAGGGGCTATCAAGTGGTCAGTAATGCCTGCTATCAGCATATTTTATTCCTGTCCCTAAATCCCTCCCTTAATCAATTAATTAGGCTCAGCATTTAAAAGCTAATTGCGTTAGTTATGTAATGTAGAACATGGGTACTTACACTGAAAGGAACTAATATTTATAACGTACGAACATTTCAACACTTTAGCTGCAATCTTTACATTTTAAATTAAAATAATGCGTATAAGTTATAGACTAAAACAAAAGTTTATGTGACACTGGACAAATGATACATGAATAAAAAATAATATTCTTTGTGTATTATAATATTGATATATTTTTTTTTGCACACTTCAGACTCAATTCCTGTAGTTGTTGTTGTTTTGTAAAAAATAATAATAATTTGTAATTACTTTTCCCATCACTGCATTTATTATTTTCTAAATTTTGTGATATGTTATATTAAACAAACATTAGTTTAAATACCCTTCAGAGTGTTGGAAATTTTATGATGGACATAGATGTGTAACATATTTTTGCTAGACCAATATACTGTATGTCATTTAACCCGGGTACCCAAACTTTGGACTGTATACCGATATCCTGTTTCAAAAGCTACTAGTAAATATTATATTCTCTTCTGATTTACTACCAAGAACTTGCCAGTAGGTGAGAATGTAAAGCCTGAGGGCTGGGAATGTAAATTCTTGGGATGTACAGCCTGAGACCAGTGTAGACTGGGTGTGTTCCAAATGGAATAATTCTAGGGCACTTTGAAGGGACAACGCAAAGATTCACAGCCAAATTGATCTATGGGAAAACACCTATTCTTTAAAAAAGAGGTTGTGCAGACAATATGAACCCAAGATATTACATGTTTTATTACTTCTCTACTGGGGCCATTCAAAAGAAAAGGACCATCCAGACTGTTCTCAGCAACAAATCCCAACAAAAGCCAGGGTCTATTATGGTATGGGGTAGTGTCAGTACACGTCTGTGACGCAGCTTTAATACAGAAAAGTTAATTGAGATTTTAGAGTAACAAATGATGCCTTCAAGACAATGTATTTTCCATGCATCCATTATTCAACAAAACAATGCAAAACCACATGCTGCATATATTACAAAGGCATGGCAGCAGAAGCAGAGGGTACAGACTGACATACAAGGACACAATGCTGCACACCTTAAGGTGTGGTTTCAGTAAAAAAATAGAACAAAATAACATGTGAATAACTTTATCACTTGGAATCCTCAGTGCAAAAAAAAAATGTTTTTTAAATGTTCTTTAATAGGAGTTGGAACTTTATGAAGAGGTAAATGCTTTTCTGTCCCAAATTATTCTGATTTGAAGTTACAGAGCCAAAAATAGTCAAACAACCATCTGAGCTAACTATTTTTGGTCAGTAGAATGTTTCCTGAATGTTATAATTCTTAAGTTCTTAAAGCTTTTAATTTGTCATATTTCTTGTCAAGATGTTCTTACAAACATTACAATCACAATAACAATTAAATAACAATCATTTTACATGTATAAACATTCTAGTAACGTTGCTGCAACATCATTGTTGTGCTCTTTAAAATGTTCTTAGAAAGAATGGCAACTTTATAAAGAGTTAAAGGAGAACTCCAATGTAAAATGAACTTTTGTTGTAGTAAAACATGATAAAAAGTACATGGGGCATAATTTACCCTGATAAATCGCTTTTTCCACTGTTATCCAGCTCAAAGTAGCTCCACATCTCCTTGCTAGAATCCGGAGAGCCCTGACATTTAAACGAGGCATTAATAACTTAAAAAGTGCACAAGAATCTTATTAAAAACCACTGTTAACATTTATAAACATTCTGGTAACGTTGATGCAACATCATTTGTTGTGTTTAATGTTTTAGTTTTGGGAATGTTACTTCCTTTTAAAGTTTCCATAATGTTAATATTCTTCTAGCTGAATACGTTATGTGAAAAACGTTGTATTAACCTTGTGATGCAAACTTTATTATAATGTCACACCTTTCCAAAACGTTCCTGGAACATTATTTACAGTATGTAACACTGCAGGCTAATTTTCCTGGAAACTAAAACTAAAACGTTGCTAAATGTTCTTCCAACCTTCCTACTCTAGACAGATGGTGTTGCTAGGGCATAGGGTGTAGGGTGTATGGAGTAGGGTGTAGGGAATAGGGCACAGGCATGGTCACTTCTAAATGACACTCACCCTCAATCTCCAAAGCCCCCCTGCGGCTCCTCCAGCTCTGCCTCAGATGCTGAACTCCTCCTCCTCTAGCATCTCACACTTCCCTCTGAACTGGGAGTTAAATATGAACTGGTCACTGTGAATCCCACATCACCAGAGCTCTGCTGCTTCTCCACGGTAAGACACCCACACACACTCAAATGTGTGTGTTATAACTTTTATACGCCGCAATCATGAGATTTATAATGTAGTTAAATATAACGACTGTAATTTATCACTTTGAATTTATAACTGGAATTTATAACACAGATGCCTGAAATAGTGTCAGTTAATATTATTCGTTGATTTACTACATTTACTGCCCCCACTGACACTGATACAGTTATTACACCTAATATTGTTCATTGGCATTATTTAAAATGTTGTACTCTAATTAAATCATAAATAAATTTCACATGGCAATATATTTACATATACATATCGGCGCTGTCCAATGAAAAACAAGTATCTCTAATTTTGTGGATTTTTATTTTACAAAAAATTCTTGATAAACAGACCAATAGAAATACTTCTTAATCACCTGAAATAAATAATTTTTAAATTAACTTCTATTGAAAGTTTAGAAGGTTGTTTTGGAGATACTTGTTTTTCATTGGACAGCAACGATATACTTACTAAATACATATGCATACCAAATATATATACCATATATAAGTCCACTACAAAAAACAAACTATAATTACATGTATTTTTAATGCAGTTAATTAGCTGAGTTTAAGCTAAAAAATAATAAACATATCATTTTAATACTATGTACCAAAATATACATGCTTAGTTTTTTCTATAAGCAGCATATTAACAGAAAATATATGCTGATAATTTGCTCCCCTGTGATGGCCTGGTGCCCTGTCCTGGGGGTATTCCCGCGACGCACCCAGTGATCCCTGGGTCAGCTCCAGACCTCCAGACCTCAGTGCTTACCAGCCTTAAAAATGTATGAATGAAACTTTATTTGTTTAATTTTCTTAAATGGGAATAGTGAAAAAAATATGAAACATAAAATCTAGCATGCATAAAGTGTATGGTATATGTTATTAACATGTTATGTTTAGTCTTTGACTAAACTGGAAAATAATTTATAAATGAATTCTATTTAAGTTTTCTGTGGTGGACTTGTTTATATACAGTATGTACTGATTAAGCACAGTGTAACAATTTATACTGTTTAATTATAATTGTTTATTTACATTTAAAATGAAATAAATACAAGAAACGATACAAGCTCTGTGTCAGAAAATGTATTAAATAATATATAAATTCCATTAAATGCCATTAAAACTCAAACCATACATAAACATAAATAAAATGTATACTAATTTTTAGCTGAATAAGCTTTTACAAGCTGTGACAATTTCCAAAGGGAATTGTTACCAAGCACCAGCCATGTAGGGTACCCAAACTTTTGCTTTCATATTGCTTTTATTCAATTGGCATATATATATATTTTGTAAATATATATATATACATATATATATATATATATATATATATGTTTGCAGCCTGTCATCTGAATGTCAGTTATACTTGATAAAAAAAACTACCCAACCTGAATTAAGTGGTCTAAACAATGGTTTTATTTTATCTCCTCAGGTACAAAAGCATTAGCTGAGACAAAAGCAAGCTGAGACTTGAACCCCTCCTTTTTCGAGTCCAAGTCACCACTAACCAACGAAAAAACATGGCTGCGAATCTTGACCACTTGAGCCTAGATATCCTCAATGACACAGCCTATATGTCTAAAAGAAGCATCAGGAAGATCTTCGTCAGCAAGACGAGGTATGTGCCGGTGGAGAAAGAACCTAATGCTAATCCGAAAAGTCGTGGAGGGATTCCGTCGCTAAACGGCGAAAAGGAAGCATTGCCACCTGCTGAATTGTCTGCTGCCGATGGTCTGAATCCAGTTTTCTTCAGTCTGGCTACATCTGGTGGACAGTGTCTCTCCAAGAGGTTTGCTGAGCTGTCTTATGGTGAACAACAAGAAAGAGCGTGTAGGGCTGAGGAAATAAGCAAGAAAGCAAAATCAGAGCCTGGACAGGTGCAGAGTTCTAGTTCTCCGGCCAGTCGTACAGGAGTGGAGGAGGAAGTGGCTGGCTCTACTGACATCAGGATCAGGGAGAAACTGGAGCAGGGCTGTGACTTGGCACCGGCCCCAGAAGTACGTCAACATGTTGCAACAGCTAAAGCTACAGTGAAGGCAGCCAAGGATAATGAGCCAAGTAAAGCTAATCGTGGGCCATGCTTTGTCTTTAGTGCGATGAAGAAACGTCAGGGGATGGAGGTGGACGCCGAGAACCGCCCCTACAAATGCACCTGCTGCCACTGGGCCTTTAAGAAGTACAGCAACCTCCTGAGTCACATGGACACCCACAGTGGACTCAAGCCTCACGTTTGCGACATTTGCGGAAAGGCCTACTCGCACCAGGGCACGCTTCAACAGCACAAGCGCTTGCATACAGGCGAGAGGCCCTACGGCTGCCCCTTCTGCGACAAGACCTACACCTGGTCGTCCGACTACCGCAAGCACATTCGTACGCACACTGGCGAGAAGCCGTACGCTTGCGAGGACTGCGGAAAGGAATTTGTCCGCTCCTCTGACCTGCGCAAACATGAGCGCAACATGCACGCCAACGACAAGCCCTTCCCCTGCAAGAAGTGCGGCAAAACCTTCAACAAGCTGCTCTCGCTCATGCGTCACGAGCGCACCCACATGGGCGACAGACCTTTCCTCTGCCCCGAATGCGGCAAAGCCTTCGCCGTGGCCAGTCGAATGGCAGAACACCGCAAAATCCACACTGGGGAACGGCCATACTCCTGCCACATGTGCTCCAAATCCTTCACCAAGTCCTCCAACCTAGCGGAACACCTCAGCATTCACACGGGGCTCCGCCCGCACATGTGCTCAGAGTGCGGTTTGACCTTCGCCATGCCCTCTCGACTGATACGCCACCAGCGAACGCACACCGGCGTAAGGCCCTACGCGTGCCAGAGCTGCGAGATGACTTTCAGCCGACCCACCGCGCTACAGCGCCACCTGCTGCAGCGGAGGTGTGAAAGACAAACATCTGTGTGCTCTAAAAGTGATTCGTCATCCTCCTGTAGCTCCCAGTTCGCTGATAACATATTCAGCCATGACGCTGCAGAATCGTCCGTTGAGCTAAACTGATGTTTATGGTTCCAACAAACATTCGGTTAAACTCAGTTTTGCAATGTACTTCAGAGTGATTCTAGTTTCCTTGGGATTTGTTTTGTCATGTTTCAGGTTGTGGTTCAGTTGTGGTTCACTGTTATCCACCTTATTCCACCAAACCCAAGAGTTTCAACAGTTTGTTTTCTTCAGTTTGTGTTAGAATTTCCGGTAATTGTGTATCAAATGGTTTATTCGACGCAAATTTAAAGTGTCTGCAGTCTCAAGTGTTTAAAGTAGCTAACCTTACATTCCAACAGGCTATTTAAAATTATCTAGAGCTTTTTTTTTTGTTGCATAGCTTAAAAAGTTTCAAAACAATTTGAAAAAAAGATGTGAGTGTTTTAGCTATATATATATATACATATATATATATATATATATATATATATATATATATATATATATATATATATATATATATATAAAACTTTCTTCCAAAGAAGAGGAGCTGCATCTGTGGTTTTATACGTTTACTGAATACAAATTTAAAATATCCTTCCAAGCGGAAATTTTATGTCTGCGCTTATCATTTCATGGACCACAGATTTTTTTTTGTGTGATGGTAATTCTGTTCAAGTTCAAGTGATTGGGACCTCTTTATCTGAGCATGTTAAACTACTCATTCTGTACATCTATTGTTACTGTGGGTGTAATCTACAGTATATCCGTGGATCTGCTGTCACATCGGAAATGCTAACACAAAATGAACAAACAGCCCACTCCCTTTATCGTCATCGAAAATAATGATGATAATTGATGTTTGGTTGATTACTCAGCAGTTTGTTTTGTATATATTTTATCCTGTATTTATTTTTCTTTTATGCATCTTCATCCTTTACATGTGAATCAGGTAACCTCTGCTCTGAATGTAGTCTGAGTGATCTGATCCTGATTTCATTATATTGCATATTGGCAGTGTATACACTTGGCTTTTTATTCTGACAGTTGAAATATGAATGTGATCCATATGTGTTACCAAAAATGCATTCAGTGGCAGGTGTAAACAAGTGTCTCAAAGTGGTGTGAATGATCGGTTTGGATCTGTTTTTAATGCGACTCGGAAATTTGGCTCAAATGCATCTCACAACACCTATGGAAGTGGTTTGAGTGATAGCATGCATGTTTCAAATCTAAATCTATCTTGGGTGCGTTTACACTTGTATTTTTATGTGGCTTGGTCTTATCCAGATTTAATCCGGTTACTGAAGATGCACGAAGTGACCAGGTGTAAATGGGGTCATTAACAGACACACTATCCTCTGAGATTTGCAAGGTGTATTTTAAACTCACAGAAATTTAAAGCTTAATTAAAGTACCAGATTAAAAAAAAAAAAAAGAAATAATACTGAATGAATAATAATTAACTTATAATAATAATACAGTAGCAAAGTGCAGTCACTTGAGAACTTTCCACTCCTGGTGTTTATGTACTTGGGTTTGATTCGTTTCTGGCCTATGGTCTTAGACCTCTGTACCAAAATAACACCACGACCACTGGTTCAATGACTTCACTTTGCACTACGTCTTATTCGCACAATCCAAGGACTTTCGCGTTTATATGCTGATGATACATTTATTACTGCTTATAAAAGCATGATGGCAGCCATAGTTGGCTATGACTATGATTGACTGCAACTTTGGCTTATAACACTGGCTTCTGGCTTATTTATTAATGCAGTAATATTATATTCTGCTATAATTAGATAGAAGCCCAGAAATGGCATCAATGTGACCTGTAATCTCAGGCATTATGTTTAGGAGGGATTTAATTTATCTGCTCCTCAGGGATCTTTAATCTGTTTCCTCTGAGTGTGTGTTCTCATGTGTGTGCCATTTGTTGCTGGTTGAGTTCTGTATGCTGTGCTGTTAACATTTGTTTCTGGGCTGTTTGAAGAGCACATCACACTCTTTTCATAGAGTGATAACAGCTTCTAGGAGGTGAGAAGATTACTGCAGAAAGCTTCAGATTACTGAGAGCGTTCCCTGACATGTGCACAGCACCTGCCACTGCTGGACTTCAGCGTACTGGAAAGCACTTTCTGTCTCACACACGCTCTCCCCCTCTCTCTCTGTTCCCGTGTCGCTTTCATTCTTACTTCCAAGTCTGAGTTATACTTTTAAACATGTAGCACTTTGTCTCTCAGAAGTAGCAGTGATTTCTCTTTGCTTTCTGTTTCGTTAAAGACTGCACTAAAAATTATATTCCTTGTCTTGTATTTATTTATTTTTTGTGTTCAATTTAATTTTTGACTGGAACCTCAACAAACTACAACCTCAACATCCTACATCCTCAACAAACTACTGAGTCAGCCTATTATAACCTCAACAAACTCCAACCTCAGCAAATTACTGACTCAGCCGACTATAACCTCAACAAACTCCAACCTCAGCAAACTACAACCACAACATACTACAACCTCAACAAACTACTGACTCAGCCTACTATAACCTCAATAAACTCAAACCTCAGCAAAGTACAACCGCAACATACTCCAACCTCAACAAACTACTGACTCAGCCTACTATAACCTTAATAAACTCCAACCTCAGCAAACTACTGACTCAGCCTACTATAACCTCAACAAACTCCAACCTCAGCAAACTACAACCACAACATACTACAACCTCAACAAACTATTGACTCAGCCTACTATACCCTCAACAAACTCCAACCTCAACATGCTACAGCATCAACAAACTACTCACTCAGCCTACTATAACCTCAGTGAACTACTGGCTCAGCCTACTATAACCTTGGCAAACTACAACCCCAACATACTATAGCCTCAACAAACAACTGACTCAGCCTACTATAACCTCAACAAACTCCAACCTCAGCAAACTACTGACTCAGCCTACTATAACCTCAATAAACTCAAACCTCAGCAAAGTACAACCGCAACATACTCCAACCTCAACAAACTACTGACTCAGCCTACTATAACCTTAATAAACTCCAACCTCAGCAAACTACTGACTCAGCCTACTATAACCTCAACAAACTACTGACTCAGCCTACTATAACCTCAACAAACTCCAACCTCAGCAAAGTACAACCACAACATACTACAACCTCAACAAACTACTGACTCAGCCTACTATACCCTCAACAAACTCCAACCTCAGCAAACTACAACCTCAACATACTACAGCCTCACCAAACTAGTGACTCAGCCTACTATAACCTCAGTGAACTTCTGACTCAGCCTACTATAACCTCAGCAAACTACAACCTCAACATACTACAGCCTCAACCTGCTGAAATTTTAGCAACAAATTACCTCATTCTACTACAACCTCAGCATATTACAACTTGTGCCGACTACAAGCTCAGCAAACATCATTCTCAGTAACTTCCCTTCCTCAACCTCAATAAACTACAGGGTTCACCTACTAATACCTCAACAAACTACAAAGTCCACCTACTACATCATCTTACTTCAACTCCAACATTCTACAATTCAAACAAACTACAGAATCAGTACAACCATAACAAACTACATACTACAACCTCAAGCTACAGCATACACCTTCAGCAATCTCAACAAAACTACAACCTCAGCCTACTTTAACATTTGTCTACATCAACCTTACCAAACTACAACCTCACCAATCCAGAGAATCCACCTACAACAATCTCAACAATTTACAGACTCTATCTACAACAATCTCAAAAAACTACAGCCTCCAACCTACAACAACCTCAACAACCAACAACCTCAACAAAATACAGCCTCAACAAAATACAGCCTCCTCCAACAACAACCTCAACAACCAACAACCTTACCAAAATACAACCTGCACCTACAACAACCTCAACAACCAACAACCTTACCAAAATACAACCTCAACAAAATACAGCCTCCACCTACAGCATTAACAAACCACAGACTACACTTACAACAACCTCAACAAACTACAGACCCCACCTACAGCATTAACAAACCACAGACTACACTTACAACAACCTCAACAACCAACAACCTTACCAAAATACAACCTCAACAAAATACAGCCTCCACCTACAGCATTAACAAACCACAGACTACACTTACAACAACCTCAACAAACTACAGACCCCACCTACAGCATTAACAAACCAAAGTCTACACTTACAACAACCTCAACAAACTACAGACTCCACCATACAGCATTAACAAACCACAGACTACACTTACAACAACCTCAACAAACTAAAGACTCCACCACACAGCATTAACAAACCACAGTCTACACTTACAACAACCTCAACAAACTACAGACCCCACCTACAGCATTAACAAACCAAAGACTACACTTACAACAACCTCAACAAACTACAGACCCCACCTACAACAATCTCAAAAAACTACAGCCACCACCTACAACCTCAACAAACTACAACCTTAACAAAATACAGCATCCACCTACAGCATTAGTAAACCACAGACAACAACCTCAACAATCACTCAACTCAACAAACAAATTGTATCAACTCATTTTACCACCTCATAGCTTTAAAATCGTACAATCTCAGCCTACTTAAACATCAGTTTACTGGAAATACAGCCTACTACAATATACTGCATGGACAATATTTGAATGTAATATTAATGAGTATATTTATATTTTTTGTTTTGAGGCAAAAGCACAAGACATTTATTTCACTACTGGTCAATTAAATTGTTTCTTTGTGAATACAAACTTAATATAGTGTTGTGTTTTTGCATCTCATTTATTCAGTCTTTGCATATACTTTCTAGTAAGGTGTTCCAACACTTAAATGATTTACATCCTTAACATACAGGGTAATGTGGTAAAGGGTTCTTCACCTTTAAGAGCACATGGAACTGAGCATGTGCAACACTACTGCTTGCATGGCACTGTCCCCTGTGAACTTATAAACTTGTAAATGTTCCAGCAACTCCAGCCAAGAACATGGTGTACACTGTGTACATATCAGGAGATCCCCTTTTTGTAAAACATATATAGCACAAAGATTAGCATACTAGCTGGTTTTAGCATAAGATAGCATGTTTATTTCTTCCTTAATGAAAATGGTCAATTCAAATAAACAGCCTTACATTTAAACATAGTATATGTGTATTTTTTGTTATGCCAAACATGCAGTAAAAGCGATGCATGCAATTTATGGGATTCAAAGGTTCACATAGTTTCCGACTGACGAGTTTTGCTACCTTGTCAAACTGTGCTACCACAGAGTATACAGCTCTGGGAAAAATTAATAACTATGGACATTTCTCCCAAATTTCAAATACAAATATTGTCATTTAGAGCATTTATTTGCAGAAAATAAGTTTCCATGCATCTTGGCATGTTCTCCTCCACCAGTCTTACACACTGCTTTTGGATAACTTTATGCCTTTACTCCTGGTGCAAAAATCCAAGCAGTTCAGCTTGGTTTGATGGCTTGTGATCATCCATCTTTCTCTTGATTATATTCCAGAGGTTTTCAATTCGGTAAATTCAAAGAAACTCATCATTTTTGAGGGTCTTTTATTTATTTTCAGCGCTGTATCAATTGTAAAGCCACTCTGGAATACCGAGACAAGCCTATGGATTGATTTCGGAACTATTGAGACAAGGATTAACATTTACTAGGGTGAAGGAAATCCTACATGATCTCAAACATACCAGCTCATCTGTGAAACCCAGTGGAGGTAGTGTCATGGCATAAGCTTGCATGAGCTCATTAATCTTAATTGATGTTTAGCGAACTCAGAAGTCTATCAAGTTAAAGAAAGATGAAATTAAACTGATTGTCAGATTCTTCATCATGCAGCAAGATAATGACCCAAAATCCACTGCCTGGAAAAGCATCATAAAAGAAGAATGCAGAAGGTTAGTGATGTCAGTGGGTCACAGATGTGATACAGTTTTTACAGGTAAAGGATTTGCAAATAAAGATTAAATAAGTCTTATTCGCTTTAATCTATTTAAAGTTGAACTGTTCCAATACTTTGCTCACAGACAAAATGTGCTGCTATCTGTGATATCTATGAACTGTGTATCAAATTCAGATATACTGTAAATACCTGGAAATAAAAGCTGAAATGTTGATATTTTGGGTGGAGAGTGTTTATTGATGGCTAGCACTGGCACTTCTCCCACTGATCTGGAATGAATGGTCCAGTGTGCCACATTCTTGCTACCAACTGGCACATGCTGAATCAAGCTGTGCTAGCTCATGGTAAAACGATATGCCATCAATCTAGCTGTCAAACTCAGCTGTCCTAATTGGAAAATACACAGACACATACCGATTGTCCACAAGCTTACAGCCCCTCTGATAGTGGATGTCTGAACAGCGTGCCGGTAATTATTACACACAATAAAGCACATAGCATGCAGTCAATCATTTCCTTTTATTAGCTTCGGTTGCCAATAATGCTGTTACTGGATTCCAATAATTCTGTGACAATGTACATTTTTGGGCAGTTCCCCAGACAAGGATTAAGCCTAGTACTGGTGTACACAGCTTTTTAAATGGAGATTTCCCACTAAAAGGAAATGTTTAAAATTCCTGCTTGTTTCCACAGAGATCCACGTAAACACAACAGAGAGTGGAAATGGAGGAGCTACTGAACGCGATGTCATGTGACAGAGAAAGCCTAAAAACTCACTGGTGCTCCTGTTTTTTAAACTGCAGTCCGGACGCAGGATGCGGTTTTATCACTGAGTAGAACTAATTATTGAATTATTTTTCACAGACAGTCCGCCTGAGAAAATAATCCCGTCCATATAGGGTTTAAGATTAGGCTTAATCTCTTTCCAGGAGACCGATCTCAATCAATACTGACAATCAACACAATACTGACAAATTATGTAGAAATGTATGTACATTTTTTGTGGAAATTTCCCATTGAAAGGATAATATAATACAGGACTAGGCTTAATTCCTAAAGGGCAGTTTACCAGATATGGATTCATTCTAGTCTTAGGTTACATAGTATTTCGAGTGGAGATTTCCCATTGAAATGAAAATTTAGTCTAGGACTAGACCTTATCCCTGTCTAGGAAGGAGATCTCCGATGTAAAAAGGACTTTGAGTGTTTTTAAACGTGATAAAAAGGACTTATCTAAATTGAAAAGCCCACCTCTACTCTCCCGCAGCTTTCTGAGAGCCAGTATTTTGCCCAAACAGGCTTTTAGAATGGATGATACGGGGCATGCCTTGATTTATCTATGCTATGGGATGTAAACAGTGGCTTTTAATAAATTGTTTTTTTGTGCAGTTTTAAAGTTCTAAATGCCATGTTTGGAATGTCAGGGCTCTCCGGATTCTACCAATGAAGTGTGGAGCTACTTTGATCCTGGATAATGGTGGAAAAAAATGGTGTGATTTATCTGCAGGCCCAAGGCATGCCCCGTATTAGTCGTTCTAAAAGCCTGTTTGGGCAAAGTGCAGATAATACTGGATCTCAGAAAGCTGCGGTAGAGCGGAGGTGGGCTATTCAACAAAGGTAAGTATATATTCATTTTTAATACATTTTAATACACCCAAAGTCCATTTGGGTTCTCCTTTAAGTGTCCAAGTGCACGTGAAGCAGGTATACAATAGTGAAAGATTACATAATCAATTACATAAATAATTAAAAAATTACAAAACATAAAAAAAAATCGAAACTCAACAGTACAAATTCATCAGTTTTATACAAATTCATACAAATATTTACAGTATACGATTTTTTTGAAAATTAAATAGAATATTTTTCTAATTAACAAGGAATGCATTAAAGCAGGATGAGCATATCAGCATGATCGCAAAGCTCTACAACATTAGCTGAGCAGCAGTGTGAAATGTTGACATGCTGAGCGTCTTAAAATTATTTTAGGCCGTGCCAATTGATAACAGCTGTCTCCGTGTCCGTGTCTCTGTCTGCGAGGTTTATTCTGGACGGACAGACTGACTGGAGAGAGTGTGGCAACTTCCTTACTCAGCAGAATCCATTGACCACACTGACAACCCAACCCCTTATTGCAGAGCCCATACCATGCATTTTCTCATATTTCACTTTCCTGAGTCTTAAATTAAACAGGGTATTTTTATTACTGTGCCTTTAGAACTGACACACACTACAAACACAATGTTTATTAATAAGTAGGTACAGCTATTTTTACAGTACACCCATTATTGTGGCATTATTGTAACCCTTTGTAGCATGAAGGTTATTAAAAACCTTTTCTTTTATTTGCTTTTATCCCTTTGATTTTTAACTTTTAGCAATTTTAACAGCATTTAAAGAGGAATTCTTAATATTTGCTTTGAAAATATCCAATAATTGCTGGCAACAGTTAAAAATGCTACAAAAAAAAAAATGGCTATAAATGCTGTTCTATCTGCAAAAGGAAAACACAGTCTGTGTATGGATGTAGACGGCTGTTGGAGGAGCCTGTCCTTAACCTGAGCACGTAAATATTACTGCTTGCGTTGCAGTGTCCGTAATGAACTTACACACTTGTACATGTTCCAGCCCTCGCAGCCAAGAACAGTGTGTGCCTATCAGGATTCAACTTGGAAAATATTTGAAGCAGTATGGTTGCTGGAGGAGCCTGTTTCTGATTACTGTTGCATGATGGGTGAAAATTAAACCAGCAGAGCTGTGATATGTTGTAATTTATGTGATATTATATTAAAGATTACACATTTAACTGGTTGACTTGTTTTGAACCTCTCTTGATGTCAGAAATCAAATGTTTATCGATATCTTATTTTAAGCGATAAACATGAATACTCCTATTTTTGGATATCAGTTTTCTGCTCAAAAATTTCAAATATTTTTGGAAAAACGTAATTAAAGATGGAAGCCTGGCACAGCTCCCGTTCTGCCCCACCCCACCTCTTTTGGGGTCCATGATAATCAGGAATGTAGCTGATGGGACAAATCTGAGGCTGTTGTGACATATCAGGTCCCTCTCCCCCCCCCCCATGCCCAGACCCTATCGTACTTCTTGTGTACCAGCGCAAATCTCCACAGTCAGCTCCAGCTGCCACATCTCAGCTGTTCTGCTTCTTCAGTGAGAGAGGAGGACACCCCCCAAGCCATAAACGTTCAGTCCTACACTCGGACCTACACACTAAGGCTTACAGTACTGCGTATGTACTTCAATTAATGAAGAGTCTAGGGTCCACAGACGTTAAGGCGTTAAGTCCTGAGATATTTCAGTCCAGATGTTTTTCACCACATCCAGAGGGGAGTCTTATTTGTGGATCTACATTATGGACCCTGGAAACAGAATAAAACATACATATGAATTACTGACATTGGCTGATGATAAGCTCAAACCATAAATTTATGCAGCTTTTTGGCTTGAAACCTGTGATATTGGGTTTAAGTCCTTATCTGGGTGCAATTTTTTATGTTGTACCATGTGGGTTTCCTTTGGGGACAATGCTTTTCTCCCTTAGACCTAGTATTTTTCGCACTATAAGGCGCACTTAAAATCCTTTAATTTCCCCCAAATCATCAGTGCGCCTTATTAGCATTAGCCTCTAACCTCAGCGCTAGCTCTTTTGCCAGTCAGAGGTGAGTATATCGAACTGTAGTCTGCATGTTTACCATGTTAAAACAAGCTACATGGGACGAATCACTAGCTGATAGCACCCTGGCTTACCCGAACACTCAGGATTTCTCAGTGTAGCGCTGTCTGCCAGTATTTACTAGGACTAAGCACTGCTAACCACGGCTAGTGCTTCTGCTAACTGCAGGTAGCGCTGTTTAAAATATTGGAAATCTAAGCTTACTGAAAGTAAACAAAAGCAATTTACTCACCCAAAATAAACAGATTTTAAGAGAGAAATTTGTGTAGTTTAACATTCAGAGCTCATTTAACTTTGTTAAAATGTTTTTTATTTTCGAACAATTACAGTTTTAATCGCATTATAATCCGATTTTTTATGTGTTTATGTATGAAAATAGACCAGAAAATAGGCGTTCATTGACAGTGTGCCTTATAATATGGTGTGCCTTATTGTGTGTAAAATGCAATATTCTAAATTTGTGTGTGTGTGTGTGTATGTGTGTGTGTCTGGATGGCTAGATCAGTGCCCTAGTGTTTAAAACAGTCTTTCAGCTGGACAGCCGTTTCTGGTTAAGAGCAGACTGTGTGCCATAGGCTGCCGCTTCTTTCTAGTGTTCTTTATTGTGTGGAGTGTTGACTGTAAAGTATCCTTAAGTGTCTTGAATTGTGCTATATAAGTGGATCTTCAGCAACTTCATTCATTCATAAATATTTAATGCTGAGATAAGAAACCTACCTGTGGCATTGATCCATAATTTTGACGCAAACTGGCACCTGTCTGCTGACCTAAAAAGAAAAATGTGACTTCATTTATACTGAAAAGATACTGTGCTTGGCCACAAAACAGCCAGGTTTATGACAAAGTAGTAAATGTATTAAAACAGTGCTTTACAACCTGGGAGCAACACCCCCAGTGGGCAGCAGTGGTACTGCTAGTGGACCTTTGGCCAAAATTTGTGTTATTTTGTTATCAGTTTTGTAACGTAAAAGTCCTTTAAATAAGTATATTAAAATAAAACAAGTATGAGTTTATGAGTTTGTTGATTTGTTGGTCCAGCAAAGTACAGTCACATGACCAACAAAGCCAACTGTTGAATTAGCATGCTAGTTGCATTAATATTAGAGGGAGCCTGAGTGAAATGCATTTATAATATTGAATAAATTTGACATTAATAAAAGGATGAAAGCAGAATATTTTACAGTAAAAGATCCTGAGGCAGTTCAAGTAAACTGAGTGTTGTGCTGTATTTGTATTTGTGTTGTATTTTTTGTAGATTTTCTGTAGATTTCAAATGGTCAATTACATTAATATGCATGCCACAGACTGTTTTGTGGTGGGCTAAGGGGGACACAAGTTGCAAAAAACTATAAATATCTACACTATACATTTTGTTGCAGATACCAAACAAAAGCACATAAATGGTATTTAAAAATTGGTGCTAAAAGATCCTAAACACATCTGTACCAAATATTCAATCTTATAAAAACATTTGGAGATGTGGGTATGCCTTGGCAATATTGAACAGCTTAAAATGACAGTTACATAATAGCAGTGATCACCTGTTGCTTAGTCACAGTAAATGGGAACTTACCAGCTCTCCTAGAGAAAGGATTTATGCCAGCTGCTGGAGGTTGTGATGCCAACATGTTGGGAGAGGCCATTGGCACAGGTGGCATGGGAGGTGGAAAAGTAGGGATGGGTGTAGGTTCCTACAGAAGGACATAACAGTTATAGTGCAAAAATATTGAACAGTTTTGTCAGCAAAGTGCCCAAACTACTGTAACACAAACCTACTGTACATATACACTATATAACACATAACTGTAGCATTTATACAAACAGTAATTTCAAGCAAATACACATCCCTCTGGAAAAAAGATCATAAACGATGCTATAACATTATTGTTAGATCTCACTTATCTCAATACTACAGTAAAGCACCAGTCAGAAAGCACCTGTAGATCATTATAGATTTAATTGGTCAATAAAAACCAAACTAAATCTCACCAGGTTAGTTTCCTTTGGCTGTTCTGGTGTGCTCTGTTCCTGAGGAGTTTCTTTGGGTTTAGACCTGAACCATCCACTGAACCATCCTGACTTGGCCTCCTGTTTAAGCAAAACGCAATACATTTAACATTTCTTCTAAAACTTATATTAATTCATTTATATTAATATTAATAATGTACTAGTCTACCATTTGCTACTAGATCATTACAGTATGAAGCAAAGAAATTAAGCAATCAACATGTAATGACCATTGTTGCTAATTCAAGGAGTTAAAAAATACAGTATATTTTACGAACCGATTACAAAATGCAGCCATTTTTACACCCCCCCCCTCTATTTTCACCAATTTCAATATGCTTGAAAAATCAAACATAATTGCAACTATAAAAAAAAACTATTTTTTACCATCTGAATGCAATTTAATTGCAGTCACCTCTGATATAGTTGATACAACTAGAGCTTGCTCAGTTACAGCTTCTTAAGCATGCTTGTATAGTGGTGATAAATATATTTAAGTGTCATTATAAGTAGCAAAAAAATATCACTTTCCAAATACTGATTGTATACAGTACTTGTTGAGGACACACTGACCTTTTCTGGTTTCTGGCTGGTTGTTTCCTTGGTTTCCTCAGGTGGTGAATCCATTTCCTGACCCCCAAGATCAGTTCCATTTTCAGGAGTGGTCATCTTGACAACAGAAACACATTGTCAAATGTTATTAATCTAAATAAAAAAACAAATATCCTCTTAATAAAAAGAAACTTGTTTGGTTTTGATTACCATATTTGTATCAGGGGAGAATTCAAGACCTAAAACAACAAACAACATAAAAAATATATTACATTTACAATTTCAAAACACCAACAGGCACCAACGCATTCCATCCCCAGCAACACCAATGTTCTCCAACAAGCACCAAAACAATCTATCTATAACCAACACCAATGCTCTCAAACAAGTACCAACACAATTCATCCACAACCAACACCAACAGTCTCCATTAAACACTAATATTCTCCAACAAGCACCAATGTTCTCTAACAAACACCACTATCCATCTCACACCAAAGCCAACAATCCAACCAACACCAACAGTCTCCATATTCTCCAACAAACACCAATGTTTTCTAAGAAACACCACTATCCATCTCCAACCAAAACCAACGAGTCCAACCAACACCAACAGTCTCCATTAAACACTAATATTTTCCAACAAACACCAATGTTCTCTAACAAACACCACTATCCATCTCAAACCAAAACCAACAATCCAACCAACACCAACAGTATCCATTAAACACTAACATTCTCCAACAAGCACCAATGTTCTCTAACAAACACCACTATCCATCTCCAACCAAAACCAACGAGTCCAACCAACACCAACAGTCTCCATTAAACACTAATATTTTCCAACAAACACCAATGCTCTCTAACAAACACCACTATCCATCTCCAACCAAAACCAACAATCCAACCAACACCAACAGTCTCCATTAAACACTAACATTCTTTAACAAACACCAACACTATTCATGCTAAACAACTATTAGTGTTCTCTAACAAACATCAACTTTTGTGAATGAACACCAAGTTTCTGCAGCAAACACCATCCTTCTCCATCATTCAATCTGGCAGACAATGAGTAAAATAACCAGCTTAAACAAGGTAGTATAATCATTAATATTTGAATAATTACTTTAGCTCAAATACAAATGATTTTGAGGTTTGGTGTTGGATTGAAGTTTAGTGTTAAAGTTTGGGTTTAGAGATTAAGTAAATTAAAGAATTAGCCAACAATTTGTCTGAGATGCCCAAACTCTACAAACTCTACAAACTCTACAAAGGACGGTCAATAACGTATTATATTTTAGATTTAATACAACATACAAATACATGTTTCAGTTTGTTGATGTTTGTGTTGAGCATTGATCAGCTCCACCATTGTTCTAACCTGTATTACTGCGGCTCCCCTGATTCAGATCAGCAGCGTTTTGGTGGTATGAAGGGTCAGAATGATTATTAGCATGATCCTGGTCAGCAGGCACGGTGAGAAGCCCAGGCATACCCAGAGTCTGGCCTGGAGATGCGGCCAAAGAATGCTGCATGGTGTACATGGGAACTGGAGCATAAGTCTGGGGAAGCTGCTCTTCAGGAGCATTTGTTTGGGCTGCTGGTGGGTAAGACTGCTCTACTGAAGCACTGAAGGCGTAAGACTGCTGTTCTGAAGGATAGAAGGAATGCTGTGGTTGAGCTGCAGGCTGAGAATGCTTAAACTGATCCTCTACTGCATTGTGATGACTGGCCTGGATCATCTCTTCAGTAGTGGACAGATCGTCTGGGTTAAGATCTGCGGAAAAAGAAGACTACACCTAAAGAAAAATATGTATACACGTACACTTGTACAATCAACTTAATAACCAACCTAATAACTGAGTGTAGTCTGTTGCCATTGGCAGCTTCATTTCCATTGGCTTTTAGCACAATCTCTTTGCATACTGGTTTTGTACCCCATTTTCTGACACTTACCATCAGTGTGTAGTCAAACTCCATAGGCTACCTTAGGTAAACTAAGGTAGATTATATATTATGATTAACAGCCTGGACTCTGTGTTGTAGGCTGTAAGAACAAGCATCATTTTCTGAGCTGCAGTAACTCTGTGCTGGCTGTGCTCTCAATACTATTCACTTAATAGCTCTATGTTAATGTGAATTAATGATTTTGAGCAAAGACTACTAATGTAAGCTTGTTTTGTCTACTGCATCCTGTTAAGAATATATGTAATTTTTTTTAGTGATGCCCCTTTAATTTTTTATACTTTTTGGCTATAAAAGCAACTACAATATGCATATTTTGAGTGAAAACAAATTACTGTAATTAATGCAATAAACTTAAGTAAGATAGACCTGTTGTGCAGTAGTTACTTTAACTTAAAAAGTTAGGTTTTAGTTACAACACATTTTAAGACACATTTTTTACGACACATTTTAAGTGTCAAGTATTTTTATTTTGTCTGTTGAACTGTTTTTAGATTAACGCTTTTTCAACTCCATACAATATTAAGAATATAAAAAAACTTAATTTGTAATTTGTAATTTCCCTGTCTGGCAATCTTAGCCATAGGTCCACACCTATGTTTTGAGACCTATAGTTTTAAAAACTTAATTCATTTGAGGCGACGAATTACCTCAAATGATTTGAGTAGACTTAACTTATTATGGTTTTTAGTGTACAGAGGGCAAGTATACATGATATTGCCAAAACTTGGCAATATAATTTGCTCACCCATCCAAATCACTAAACTCAGGTTCCAATAACTGCCATTACTTAGGCATGCAGACTGCTTCTTCAAACATTAGTGAAAGAATGAGTCTCAGGCTCTCAGGAGCTCAGTGAACTCCAGCACTGTGGTCCTGTGATAGGATGCAGCACCTGTACAACAAGTCCAGTCGTGAAATTTCAATACTCACTACTAAATATTCCACAGCCAACTGTCAGTGATATTATAACACAGTGGAAGAGACTGGGAACGACAGTGACTCTCTGCTAGTGAATCAGTTTTGAAGGCCAAGAAGCTTCATTCAAGTCTTAAATCACCAATATAATGTACAGTATTTACAACTATTGTAAACAAGCATGTTTCCCGGTCAAAAATTCTGCAAGTTTGTGGTTGCACTCATCTGCACTCATCTCATATTCATGATTCTCACATGACTTAAAGGAAACAAAAGTCCAGGTAATGTCTGAGCAAGCCCGCATGTAATTCAAGCAGGACATTTTTCTGAGAACTCCTGGTGGGCGTGTTGTTTACATGCATCTGGCATCCAACCAACGTCCTATTCTGGGGGGCGATATACCGCTGTAGCCTACGCTTAACATTGGGCATAATGGTCCTAAACTTATGTGCGGCTGCTCCTGATCCTCCCACTCTAAAGTTAATGCATATTTATTATAGAGACAAAGATATTCTACAAGCTGTAAGAAGGCAGTTGAATTGTGTCAAAAAATGGCTGTACATTTTTGCAAGCCAAATTCATCCATTACAAAGTGTGTCTGGATACTTGTGAATAACAGTGTTTTTATGACATACTGCCATCTAATGGATGATGTGTATACTATATTGAGGTAATTGCCTGAGATTACCTGCATATTCTCTGCTTTCCTCATGAGCCCCAATGCTGTCTTCAGCTGCTGACGGATACACACCAGTACTGCAGCCCATCTATAGATACACAAGCACCATTAAATCACATTACAGCCAATTATAACCATACTGCAGTTCCAGTTAAAAGTTTGGATACACATTAAATTCAGTGGTTTTAGATTATTTTAAAGTTAAATAGATTCATACTAAAAGCATCCAAACTCTGAAAAAAACATGGAATCCCTTGCTTAGATGAATCTCTTAGCTTTAGACATCTTGGCTGGATTTTCTCAGTCAACTTTATTAAGTAAAGTCACCTAAATGGCTTTCAATTACCATTTGTGCTGAACTTTAAGAGTTAAGAGTTAATTACTTGAATTTCAATGTTCTAATCCATATGCTGGCATATTACAGTATATACTCAACTAAGTAAAGAAAAAAAAAAACTTTAAGAAATATAGTTCAGTCTAGACTGTGTATCACTACTCAAACCTATGTATGAGAAGGCATTGCCACCCACAGTGGACAGTGCAGTGTTTTGGACATTTCTGGGTTGACGTATTTTAATATTCAGGAAAAATGACTGAATTCAGTGGAGGAATAACATCAGATTAGATGGGGGGAGTTTGTTTACCTGCATGTCGTGTAGACGACGTTGCAGCAGCTCCAGCCAGTCTAGGTCAGCTCCGGTCTCACTGAGCTGAGCTTCTGAGTGCTTTAGTCTGTCCACTAACTACAATAAACACCCGCACATATACACACCCACACACACACACACACACAAATACAGTACACAGTGATCAGCAAGATGGGGAGTGGAAGAGGGGACTGCTGAGTTTAGCCTTTCTATTGTAATATGGAAATACTGACTCTGAATAATTCAAATAAAAAAGCAGACATATGCATACAGGTGAAAAACAAATGTGTCTGGAACTGTGTGTGTGTGTGTGTATATATACAATGGTTGGACAATGAAACTGAAACGCCTGGGTTAAAACCACAAGTTGAGAGCTGAGGTGCACATTGAATTCTGTCGTGATTTGTTCAGCCGTGATTTTATGTTTTTTTGGATACAATCCAGGTTAGCACCCGAACATCCCTTTCAGACAGCTTCCTCTTACAGCGTCCACAGTTAATCCTGTTGGATGTGGTTGGTCCTTTTTGGTGGTATGCTGACATTACCCTGGATACCGTGGCTCTTGATGCATCACAAAGACGTGCTGTCTTGGTCACAGATGCTCCAGCAAGACGTGCACCAACAATTTGTCCTCTTTTGAACTCTGGTATGTCACCTATAATGTTGTGTGCATTGCAATATTTTGAGCAAAACTGTTCTCTTACTCTGCTAATTGAACCTTCACACTCTCTCATTCTGCTCTTACTGGTGCAATGTGCAATTAATGAAGATTGGCCACCAGGCTGCTCCAATTTAGCCATGAAACCTTCCACACTAAAATGACAGGTGCTTTAGTTTCATTGTCCAACCCCTGTATGTGTGTATATATGTTACCTTGATAACCTCTCCCATCAGTACCGTGTGTGGCTCTTTTATCCTGAGCAGAGCTTTTGCCACGACCTCACAATAATGAAAAGCCTGTGAGGTCAAACCACAGTCCAGTAGACGACAGGCGTACAGGAACTTATACACCTGCACAGTGAAATTAAGCACAGCTACAGCAACACAGTGAAGAATCAGGTCAATTACAATTTAACAAGCTACAGTGAACAGCAGACTCACACTAGTTTGGAATTAAACAGGAATTAAAACTACACACATATCTAATGTTATATCTATAATAAAGTGTAGACCTATAGCTAAGATTGCCAGACAGGGAAATTACAAATATAGAGCAACATACTTGAAATGAGGGGATGATGAAAGTCGAATCGCTGAGCCTCTGGCTGTACTCAAACACTTCAGTGCAGCGTATCACCGAATTCCGGCAGAATTCAGCAAAGGAAGCACTGAAATTAACCATGTAAAATAAAAGAACAAAATATTGCAGAATACGTTAATATTGAAGAATAAAAGAAAAGAGTGAATAATTTCAAATTAACAATGACTCATTTTTTTATGTTTGAAGTTATATTGCTTTTGTTAGTTACCTCTAATACATTTTTTTAGCATTAGCATTAGCCCCACACTCCTCCTCCCCAATGGGTACTTAAGTCGGGAAAGAGTCGGAAAACAGACAACAAACTGCAAGTTTAAGTTCATTTTTACGCTCTACTTCTAATCATTAAATGAAATACGGTGCTCATCATCACGTATCAATTTTAGGGCCCTATTTAGACATCTATTTATTATCTATATCCCACTGTTCAATTGCTGATTAAGCAGCTGGATTTAGGGCGTGTTGGTGTGCTATGATAAAAGTCGTGTGCTTTGTTAAAAGTTGTGTTTGTGCTCTGCAGTGCGTCAGTTTGTGTGTGTATATTTAGCAAGCGGGGGGTTTATGCAGCACTGAGTGCACCTATAGGAATGCACTCTGATGATCGGCTGTTGTCCTGGTTTTAATCAGCCAGTGGAGCACTTGTGTTTTCCACCGCCAAGATAGCAACACGCAAGAAATTTAACTGAACACACCTTTCACTTCCAGACCACCAAACCCATCAGTGCAGATTTATTCCAAAACTCCAATGCTATTTTAATAGCGTGGGCACAAGGTGTGAATATAGAGTGTTAACGGGGTTTAAGATAACTAAGAGCATCGCAACACGTCTTGCACAGGGTGTACAATAGGACCCTTAGTATAAGTTTACTACCACTTTACACACTGTCTGTTTTTTTTTCAGTTGGAAGACACAAACTTTAAGCAAGACAAAAATACAGTTAGACTATAAAATGTATTAAACTACAAAAAAGTGGCAAATTTAGTAAACACCTGGAAAAAAAATTCAATATTCTATTGTTTTGGTTCTAACCAGCAAAACCTGCACTGGTAAAATTTGTTTTCGTTTAGTAATTAAAAGTAGTAATTAGTCTAGCCTGGTACACAACAGGAATGCAGCCTTTATCTTTCACAATGCATCACCTATATATATATATATATATTAAAAATATGTGTTAGTTTTATGGCCTTACCTATGACTGCTGCCCAGAAGAACCAGGCGCTGGGCCTTGTTTGAGTACCAGCCAAAGGGTGAATGAGCTGTGAGGTAGCAGATATGAGCAGCATGTAGAAGGCCTCGTGACGCTGGCAGGGAAAACCACGAACACAAGTAAAGCTAAAGCAGTAAGCTCTAAGTACGAAATTTAAGTTGCCAGTTACAACACGTTTGGGGTCTAGCTTGCTTCTTTGGTTTATCACACCCTCGCCTCTAACCATTTCAAACTGTTAAATATTCTCTAATAGATCTGCTTGAGATGTTTCCAACACTGTGACATACTGTTATCTTAAAGAACAGATGCTACACTGCTTAAATGAATCCCAAAATAAGGATATGTTAAATACACTTATTGACAAGTAAATTGTTATTAAAAAGTAGACTGGAATGTATATGTTTATTGGGAAAAACTGTTTAATTAAAAAAGAAGTCTCTAGTCAACTCGACAAAATGTCTTTATACATGTTAGTAGCCTCTTGTTTAAAGACCCAGTGTCTAATCTGTATCTCAAACTTAATGGGGTGCTTTATATTGTGTAAATAAGAGTAGATTTTAAATGTAAAAGTGAGCAGAAGCACATAAAGAGCTCTCTTGGTTTTATACCTAACGTATCACCCATGGTGATGATGGACTTGCAGTGCATAGCAGAGTCTCCAGTCTCATTAGAGAGCATCACAGCAAGATGCGGCCTCCAGTCTCCCCACTTCTCCCTGCTGTAACACTGCAGAGTTAAAGAAAAGAGATAGGAATAGTAGAAAAGAGATAAGAAGAGAAAAGAGGTGGGGAGGAAAAGACGAGACAGCAGAGAGGTGAAGAAAAAAGAAGAGAAGAGAAATTAAGGAAAGGGAAGTGAAGTGTGGAGAAGAGAAAAGATCCAAAGTGAGACCAAGGTGAAGAAAAATAAGAAGAGAAGAGAAGAGAAAAAAGAGTGGAATGAAAAAAATGAAGAGGTGTAACAAAAAAAAAAGAACAGAGGTGGGGAGGAGGAGATGAGACAACAGAAGAGAGGTGTAGAGAAAAGCAGTGAAGAGAAACGAGTAAAAGAGAAGAGAAGACAGGAAAAAGGTGATGGGAAGAGAACACACAGGTAAAGAGACATTAGAGAAGAAGAGAAGAGAAGAGAAGAGAAGATCAAGGTAAAAAGAGAAGAGAATAAAAGAGAAGTGGACAGATGTAAAGAAAAGAGAAGAAAAGAGAAGTGAAGTGACAAAAATAAAAGTGAAGAGGTGAGGGAAAAGATGAGCAGAGAGACAAAGTTAAAGAAAAGAAAAGACCCGGGCCAAAAAGGGAGAATGAGAAGAGAAGAGAAGAGAAGAGATGTGAAGAGAAGAGAAGAGAAGAGAAGAGAAGAGAAGAGATGTGAAGAGAAGAAAACAGAAGCAAAGAAAAGAAGGGAAAATAAAAGAGAAGAGAAGAGGTGAGATGAGAAGACCAAAGTGGCATGACAGAGAGAGATGAGGTGGAGAGGAGAAGAGAAGAGAAGTTAATAAAGTTGGTGAGATTATGGTGTATTATTTGATGTATGTAACACTAGCTGAGTGTATGATTTCATTCTGAGTGCACTCAGTGTACCTGAAACTTACTGTGGAAGCAGCTGGAATCCGTCCAGAAAGCAACTGGAACAGGGTTTGCAGTGGATCACTAGGAGCCAGGCTGCCTGTAAACCTGCCATACACACACACACACACTCCAATTATACACATATCAGTGTGCGCATTTGAGGCGTTTCAGGGACAGATTCATTCATATTACACACAGATACAGATCACTTACATTTGTGAATGTAAATCTTCAAGATAGTCGGTCTGAGCAAAAAAATCAGATTTGAGCAATGTGGCTTGTAATGTGAACGTAGCCTAGGGTCATTTAATCAAAAATTTGGTGTGCTTATTGTATATAGTTGAACCTGTGGGCAATATCTTAACCCTTGTGTGGTGTTCATATTTTTGTTACTCGTTTACTTTGTTACTTGTGTTTAATTCAGCAAAATTAAGCAACTTTACATTAAAATGCTTTACACATGCTTGCTTCACCTAAATTGCAAACAATATAAACAGCTTACATGGTTAATATTTGCCTTTTACCTTTCTTATGTTACATTTCTTTCAAAAAGTGCTACTCTTTTTTTTATTAGTTTTTTTAATAAAATGTAAAAGAAAATAAATTTAACTCAAGATATGAGTAGAAAATTTGTTTAGTATCAAATTTACAAATGAAGAAATGTTTATTAGCCCTTGGCCAAACATACTGTATGTAATATAAATGTGTGTGTGGGGGGGGGGGGGGGGGGTGTACAGTGTGTGTTTATCGAAAATGTGTTTTGATATATGTTTTTCACAAAAAATGAGCCAATGCCAATGAGTTTGAGTTAGAAAAAACATTTTTTTAGTATCATTTGATGAAAAATGAAAACGGGTCCCACAGACCCGAACACCACACAAGGGTTAATCATGTTGATTTCTGAAATAAGTCAAAGCCCAACACTGCCAAGATTTTCACATCCCTTATGAGTGTTTACAAACTTTCTTCAGCCATTAAAGAGTGACTGCCACAAGCAGTAAAACCACAGACAGGGAGACACCAGTGCATTCACACACACACAAATTGTAAAACATGCATACTATGACACGCTTCCACACAAGACCCAAAAATAAAAGTTTGGCCTCTGGACGGACTCAGGTTCCCCAAGTTCACACATCACCCTGACTCACACGCTCACACGCTCACACACACACACACACACACACACACACAGTGCGCTCAGCACTTTGGTTGCTGGACTGGGTTTCTTTAAGAATCGGGTTTCATTCTGGCCGTGTTGATCAGGGGAATGGTCTCCCTGTAGTGCTGAGTCTTCCAGCTAGGTCATTTTGGATTGGGACCCAGCTCTGATAAATGAGATTTATTAGTGGAAGGTAGTTACAGTATCTACCAAAAGAGAGTAAATCCCTCACATTTCTGCAAAAAAAATATTATATACTTTCATAGGAGAGCACCATAAAAAAATACAACTTGGATATAATTTGGAGTAGTCAGTGTAGAACAGGGGTCAGCAATAGGCGGCTCGTAAGCATTAAAACATCTGGCCCATGAGGTTTTTGGAATTATAGTGAACGATCATGAAAAAAAAATTAATACTTCTTGAGCGAGCTTTTGTTTACATACCTCCCCTGTCTCTCTGTCGCACTCTGCGTGACTTTAGTTTCCGTCCGCTCTCGGGCTCCCTATCTACTTATAAGGGCGTTTTTTTCCAGGTCGTGTCCCAATTCACTAGCTTTGGCAGTGATAGTGTATTGGACCGTGACCCTGGTGACACGGGTTCGATTCTACAGGAGGAGCAGTGTGTTTACTTATTTATATATTCCTTTCTTCTTGGGTTTACATGCTTTGAGATCAACTGTTCTGCAGTTGGGTTCAACAACCCTCTGGGCTGGAGAGCTACTAGTCTGTAGCACTCACCAAACAGAAGGAGAAACTCATCAACTGGTTTGGACCATAGAAACGAATTACAGGCATGAAATCCAGACTTAAACCCAGTTGAGCATCTGTGGGGCATCCTCAAATGAAAGGTAGAGGAGTGCAAGGTATCTATCTAACATCCACCAGCTCTGTGATGTCACCATGGAGGAGTGAAAGAGAAATTCCAGTAGCATCCTGTGCAGCTTTGGTGAATTTCATGTTCACTGTACTCTGTACACTGTACTGTACTCACTTGTGTCACCAGCTATTTAGATATGATTGTATGTGTGTTGAGATATTTTCAGAGGACAGTAATCTATACTGATATACAAGCTGCACACTGACTACTCTAATTTATATCCACGTTTCATTTTTTTATAGCATTGCTCCATGAAAAGATATAATAAGATATCTGCAGAAATGTGACGGGTGTACACACTTCTGGGAGATACTGTATATATACAGTCAGGATGATGTAAATATACAGACAGCCCTGTTTAGATAAATCAAAAACACATCCTCTGCAGCAGTGGATTTCAGCCTGTGGGCTGTGGCCCCCTAGTGGTTTGCATTGGGACTACAAGGGGGGCTGTTGGCCAAAGATCAATTTTTTTTATGTTTTGGAGGGAGGATAAACACTGGCCAACCTGCTCAAGGCAATGTGAATTACTGAGAATAAGTAATAGAAGGCATTACCACCCACAGTGGACAATGAGTGCAGTGGGTGGTAATGATTGTGACCGGCAGTGTCTGGCTAGAATTATCCATGCAAACAGACCTGCGACATCCACAATCAATACAGGAGACATTACCCACATATCCCACAGGTCAGTGCAGCATCCATTAGCTACCACTGAAGATGGCAAAAGTCATGGAACACAATACAAGTTCCTGTCCAATGACTCAGCCTCAGTTCCATAATGGAGTCATTACCTGGAGTCCACAATATGTACAAAATACCACATTTGCAAATATACGGCTACAGTTAGGTTCAATAAATTCTGAAAAATTAAGTTCTAAAAATTCTTAAATTTTAACTTCTAAAAAATCCTGGTCACACTGCATTCCAGCATTAAAATCATATCCAATCTGTTAAACACCGAATATCCAGAAAACATGGGTCTTGCAGCAAGACAATGACCCTAAGCACTCAAGATCTACTATCAAATTTAATGCTTTGGAATGGGGCCATTAAAGTCCTGTTCTTAATCCAACAGAGATGGTGAAACAGAGGTAGGGGCTACATTCTTCCGAACCGATGTGCAGTTAATTCTGCACAAGGGGGTCACACATGATACTGATATAGGGCTGAACAATACTGGAAAAAAGTGTAAATATTTTCTTGTTCTGTAATATATGATAAACGACTAAAAAATCCAGACATTTTTGCATAATTTTGCCAGTCAATATCAATGACTTTACATGTCTAAACATTAAAAATGCAGTCTGTGCGTCAATCATTGAAGTAACAGTAATTATGTATTATGATGTAATCCTTAATCTGATAGACAGTATCATGCAAAATGAGAACAGGGTGAGCAAAAAGTTTAGAAAAATGTAATTAGATACATTAGAAACATTGCATGTCCTGCGATGTGATCATTGCACATATTTAAATTGTCATATCAATGCAAAAAATAATAATATACTGTGCAAACAATATACTGAAAGCAAAGATTCACATACTTTTGCCACACACAGATATGTCAGATAAGTCTCTTTTGTCTCTTTTGATTGATTGGCTTGGCTTTGTAGCCAATCAAATGTTTGCATAAGCTGAAGCAAATTATACTGGATTTATAAAATTTCAGGCACCACTGTAAGCCATTATGCACACTGTACTTTTCTAAGAACCCCCCCCCCCCTTCAAATATTTTGTTACAGTAATGGCAACCGATGGCCACTGAATATTTTTGATCAGTCTTTGAGGTGGGGAAATTCTGGATTGACAAACGTCTCCTTAAATAGGTGGCGAGAATTTAACACTGTCAATCAAGCGCTTTTGGATACGCCTGACTGTGCAGAAGAGCCAAAACCAATCCGTTTCCAGTAAGCTCAGTTCAGCAGCAGATGTAGATGTCGGTGCAGAACTGGAGAAGGCTGGAACAGAGACTGATATAGCTCTGACCTATGAATGGCTCAGCCGGCAGCTTCCCACAGTCAGCACTTGATCTCCTCCACTGCTACGGCGTTAATGGCCTGCAAAATGTGTCACTCCAAAGTGAAATCTCCCATTACAAGATCCAGGAACTTCAAACGCCTGAATGTGTTTCCTACTCACTCTTTGGTGTGGAAATAGAACTGCTGCTGTGAGAGATACGGTACTAAAATAATATTACGAGCATATGACAAAATATTGATTAAAAAAAATATATTTTAAGAATGTACTACTGCGAAAAAAAAAAATAATAAGTTTTGTTTAGTATAATAATATTTCATATATTCAGTAAAAACAAAAAACATATGAAAATTCGTCTGATTTTGTATAAAATATAATAGTGTAACAAAACAAAAAATGTACCATACCATAATAATAAAGTGCAGATATCTAAATGTGTTTCCTACTAATTCTTTGCTGTGGAAATAGAACTGCTGCTGTGAGCGATACGGTACTAAAATAATATTGCGAGTATATGACAAAATATTGATTTTTAAAAATAACTTTTACGAATGTACTACTGCAACAAAAAAAATAATATGTTTTGTCTAGTATAATAATATTTCATATATTCAGTCAAATAAAATATATCAAAATTCGTCTGATTTTGTATAAAATATAATAGTGTAATACAATAAAAAATGTTCCATACCATAATGATAAAGTGCAGAATATATAGTGCATGGATATAAATTCTATACAAACAATTGAAAGTAAATAAAGTAAACAGTAAAACAAATACAAAGCAGACAGCTTTCAAGAATACTGCTATTATTCTATTATTTTTTTATCATAAAAAAAAAGTTTGCGATATTATTGTGTATAATATGAAAAGACACACCTCTAAGAACTGCTGGCTCTATCTGCACCACAAAAATAAAATTAACCTGAATACTGATTCACACCAATGCTCTGCTTAGTGGACTGCATGGAGAGTACAGAAAGTTATTTTAACTATTTTAACAAATAAGCAGGTGTATCAACCCTTTTGTCCGTAAAGTTTATTACTAATGACTATTGGCATTGTAAAAACAGCATTTTTGAACACTGTGTTAGTTTCATAAACAAATGACCCATTGACTCTAACCATATTAGGTACATAGGTATTGTATAAAGCAGCTGAGCATAGATACACTTCGAGCCAAGATACTCAGTCAACATACTCAGTCTCAGCATCTACAGCATAACACACCTGGTCAGTACAGTGGTGTAGGCCCTGCTGTCCATCTTACTGGCCAGAAACAGGGCATGGCCCCAAAGTCCACTCTTCATGGCCGACTCCAAAGCCTCCTACAAAAGTGAGTGATAGTTTAGATCCAAGTGAAATCCATAAATAACAGTTTGATTAAATTATTTACAGTATATACAATAAAGTACAATAAAAATCCAATCATTCATTAACTGTTTGCATTGGCACTGCCTTTAAACTTTAAACAATAAAGAAAGATATAAAAAAAAATACTTGGACAGAGGAAAAATGTAAATGTAGAATGTATAAACAATTTTTTACATTTTTGTTTAACCCCTTGAAGCAAAGCAGAAAGTTCAATAACACTACATTTACATTTTTGTAACTCACTTATGTGATGTACAGCTGCAAAATGACAAGAACTGTTTCATGGTCCTATTACTAATGTATCATTCGACTGCAAAAAATAGTAAATCAGTTTTTCTCACACTAAATAAGTCACTAAATAAAATCACTGGCTTTATAAGCATGGATGTGGCTTTTCCATTTCCATCCATTTTATAGAAATAAAGTTATAACTTCTCCCAGAACAAGTGTCTCAGACTGCCTTCACTTAGTTCAGAGTGCAACCTAAAGGACCAGAAGCATTTTGGGTATTAAGTGTAATGCTTTAAAGATTTACTAAACCCCTAAACCATATTTTATCCATTAATACCTGAATGTGTTTCTTTGAAGTAATGAAACACACCAGTCCTTACCTTTAAAAAATGCTTTTATTGTGGTAACTTCCACCTTTGCAGCGCCCTCTCAAGTTCAACTGTGCTATAGGCGTATATGATGTGTCTGTGTACTTTGCTATGCATACACATCAGTCAATCAATAATACCTCCCCCCTGCTGACTTCCAACCATCTGCGTCTCACTGCTATCAGAAACACACTGCTGCTGCTGCAGCTCAGCCAATGAGCTCTCCTTCCTGCCCCGCCTCTAAACCCATAAATCATCCAGTGTCCCTCCCAAACAACTCCTCCCATTTTTTAGCCTTTTATAAATTTAAGATGAGGGAGGAGTCAGCAAAAATCAGAGGGTTTTGTTCCCCTTTATAGTGAAAGTGCAGTTAATGTTTGGAATGTAATTGATTGAAAAATGGGCATGACTCATGTCACTGAAACATATGGGGATGGGTGGAGCCAGACAACAGAAGTGCTAGACCTGTGATGGCGTCACTTTGAGAACACAGTGCATTTTTTTAGTTAAGACACAGCACAGACAGAGGGCTGACCTTTTTCCTGCCGGCGAGCAGGAGTCTGGTGTAGTTTTGGAGGTTTTGTTCAGAGGCTTGTTCCTCAGTGAGAGGGTTTCCGGTCAGCAGGTCTGCAGTGTTCAGGCTGTCCGTCTCTGGAGTCGGAGATCCACTCAGATCAATCAGACTCCCGACATCAGTCTGCTCACTGTCCCCCTCACACGCTCCTATAGACCGCCGGCCTCGCACCAGCAGCTCCGCTATATCAGAACCCACGATTCTCTGCACACAAAGACACACAAGATTATTATTATTATATACTGTGACAATATGAAATCAGATATGCAGTGTAAACTATATGGACAAAAGTATTGGGACACCAGCTTATTCATATTTTTTTTCTGAAATCAAAGGTATTAAGGTATTGAGCTACTGTTTTCACTGTCCAGGGAAGGCTTTTCCAAAAGTATTGAATGAAGCACCATAGCAATAGAGAGCACAGCTCGACTGCTCCACAACTTAATGGTTTGGGAGGGGGGTTTAGTTCCAACCCTGCAATGTGATTGGCTGAGAGGTGTTCTATGAGTGCCAATATCAGCTGATAATGCACTGTAACCGAAGCTCTCCATGTATTACTTTGCCACATACAGGTAACCTAGCAACGATGCAGCGCTTACAAGCCAAACAGCACAGCTACAAACATAGCAGCAATGGAACAATTTTAACTCGCGGAGTGTTTATAACCAAACAGATAGTATTTTCTCTTCCACTTTAACTCAAAATCTTTTAATAAGCAGTGCCAATATTACATGTTATAGCACTCCCTCTTGTGTATTTTTGCTTAAATATATTAAAAAATCGTTCCTGGACAGTGGAGACAGTTACAACAAAAGCGGAAAAACTCTTTAAAACACCCCTAATTTCAGAGAAACAATGAATATACATGTGTCCCAAAATTCTGTCCATAGTGTAAATAGTGTAGCAAGGATGCTTACACTATTAACTTATCCACCATATTGGACAGTATATTACCATCTGTGTTGGATCATTCACCGATTAACGGGCCAGCACATTTATATTTATATCAGCTGGGGCGTAAAGTAGCCTGGCAAGATTATACCTGACCGCTCTCACCCCAGGCCTCTGCTCTTTCACCTGCTTACACGAGTTTACTATGAAAACCATTAGAAACTCGTCTCGTGCCCCATAGAAGCTAAGGAATGCTACAGAGCTGAAGGTGGGTGGGGTCTCCTGCATTGAATGTGGATGTAATTTATAACAGAATTGCTTGTCTGTCTGCACAGACAGTCTGCTTTTAAACATATTCACGCAATTTGTTGTTTATTAGAGTTGTCATATACACTGTAAAGAGAAATGTATTAGGACACATAAATCTATATTCATTTGTGTGGAGTCAGTCCCCCTGTGCAGATCTAACAGCAGGTGTGGAAGACTGCATGGCTAGGTGCAGTCTTTTATACACCTTTGGCAACAGGACTAAATGAAAATGTAAAATTAAAGTGATGTTGTAAAATTGACAAAACACAATTATGGCTGCTTTTAGACACAAAAAACACCCAAATACAAAATATGGATTATAAAGCAGAATGGTTCTCAAATCACAGGTGGTACATGAAGTATCCCAAGGTGATACAAATGTGTTACTTATTGCATAGTGTCGCTGTCCAATGAAAAACAAGTGTCTCCATTTTTGTTGTTTTTTTAGTTTACTACATAATTTGAACAGACAAACTGTCTCTTACACTGTGCCAAAGTTTCCTGATAAATGGACCAATAGAATTACTTTAAAATGACCTGAAATAAACTCTTTTTACGTTGACTTCTACTAAAAGTGTAGATTTTTTTTCTCTCTCTTGTAAAGAAGCTCATTTGGAAATACTTGTTTTTCATTGGACAGCAATGATATACAAATATATTAATGACTAAAAATCGATCTTCCAGTTTTAGACTAGTTTTCATGTGTAATTTTCAGAACATGAGATTTGTTTGTGTTTATGTTTAAACCCACACTTTCACTTTCCTCACTTTCAAAACTATAGTATTATCATTTTTAAAATAATACCACCTATTAGCCCATCATTAATTCATTTGGGTAAACAAATTAGGGCAAAGTTGTCGGGTGAACTTTGCCAGCTCCAGGACATTAATATCAGCAGGGTCGTTCAGTACACTGGCAAGATTATACCTGGCCACCCTCACCCCAGCCATCACCTCCTCCAGCCACTTCTCTGGTTCTACTATCAGTGACAGGTTAGCTCAACAGATTTTTTCCTAGAGCTGTGGCACTCAACTAAGGCAGTTTGCACCTTTCACTTATAGAACCAAGTAAAACAGATTTTTGATTTTTAAAATACCTTACTGTGGTCCAGAACCCCACTATATGGCATAATTGTACCTTTACCCAATTACAAAAATATTCATATAATTCTGTAACAATATTTAAAAAGCACCAAATGTAAGGGTGGAGAAAGTAGCATTGTGTCCCATGACACTTCTAGTCCCATGGAAACTAAAGAGCGCTGTACTGTCCTGTCCTGTCCTGTGGGATACGCAGGTGAGACCTTAACTGAGCCTGCACTCAATGTGGATATTTAGACCTTACAGGCTCAAATCATCATCATATCAGCATTTATTTATGGAATAAATATATTATATTGGGACACCTATACCTCACACCTACGGAAGCTATTATGCCATTCCATTCTAAACCCATAGACATTAGTCAGGAGTCGCTCCCCCTTGTGGGTATAAAATAAAATCCAATTATAATTTAGCTAAATTCAACTCATTTAATTAATTTGGGTAAACATTAAATCAAAGTTTAAAGTTTAATGCAGTTTGACCCCACTGAGAACTTACCCCATTCTGTCTGCACAGCAATACCAACACCTGCCACAGAAGGGCAGCAGTGGCTGCATCTGCCAGAGTTTTATCCTTCAGACACTCATCAGCCATCTGAAGGGCGAAGTTGATGACATCCACCTTATGCAAATCCTCCCTAAACAAAAAAACAATTTGAGGTGAGAGAGAGACCATTTTTTTCAGGCAATGGAAAAAAAATCATTCTTATATTTGCTTTAAATAGATTAAAGCTACATTAATATAAACACAAGCAGTTCTGTAAAGTCAATAATGATTTTGTATCAGGATTATATACAATTGAGCCCTTTTAACAAATAAACATATATTAAGAATTTTATCCTAAGACATCTGTTATTTTATTTTTTTGTACTATTGTAATTAATTTTTTATTTGTATATTACAAATCCATCATTAATGAACAAACAGAAGTTTAAAGAAACCACATTTTAGTTTTTTTAATGTTAAAAAGTTGTCCATCCAATTATATAAAAAAAATAATAATACATTTCTTCAAAAAAGGAGTAATGGTTGATATATGGTTATTCATTGGAAGGGTACTACTACTAGTTATTATTTTAGGTCATTTTTTAACATAATTCATATACCAATTTTCTTCCCAAATTACACTTGCATGGCTCTAAACAAGCAAAAGGCATGAACTAATTATCTTAATTAATCATGCAGTGTGTCCTCACCTTGCCAACGGTCCAGGGAAATCTCTCATATCCTGATGCTCTCGTGTATCACTCAATATAACCTGACAAACAAATATGTACAATTTATTCACTGTCTTGTTCATTCTATACACTGTCTATACAGTATAACATGCCAAAAGTCATAGGACAGCATTACAGTATGTCAACTGAGTATGAGGTGCACTTCTTAAATTGTGTGGGTATTTAACTTTCCTCGACACACAGGATTATGTCTGTACCTGACACATATCCTACAGATCAGTGCAGTGTTCTTTAGCTTCTTTAGCAACACATGTTGTGACATTTGGTATGCCAGTGTATAAACTAGCATCAGCATCTCAGTAAAAACAATAACATAAAAGCAGTGTTAAGGGATATAAGCACTTATTTATTCCAGTGATTGCATCCTGATTTTTGTACAATACCTCCAGACTGTGGAGCTCCACCTGAGCAGGTTCACCATGAGAGGGCAGAGTCGGACTGACCCTGACCAGCTGCCCTGCAGGCCCAAAGCTCACTGCAACATGAGGAATGCAGAACTTCAGCGGAGCGACCGCTTTTGGCTCAGCCTCAGGTTCTAACGTTAGAAAAAATACATAATTATCACCATATCTTATAATTTAATGCCCCCAAAGTCTTAGACAAATCCGTTTACTTGACGACCATCTTTGAACATGGCCGGGCATGACTTATAGCCACTTATACAAGTACAACCTCCTATCTCTTTGGCAGAAGACACCAAAATATATTTTTGTACAATATATTATATAAACCTCATGAACAGTTTTTAGAATTTGACTCGATAACGCACCAAAAAAGTAATTTTTCAGCTTTTTGTGGCTACTGCACCTGCGCAAATCTCCACACTAAGATGCCCCACATGAACGATGGCTATGCTCCACCCACAGTATAAGCAGCAAACTGATTGGCTCTTTTTGTTGGTCTCCTCATTACTAAAGTCTCTGCTAACATTAATGCAACATCAGTGGACAGCTGAAATATTCAAGTTTTCTGAACTACTGACTTTTTGAACTGAATTACTGAAATAAAGTAACTTTTCACTGATATATTTTTTTTAAGATGCACCTAAACACAGTACATCTAAACAGAATTCACACAACTTTTGCACCAAGGAAAATAATAAAAGCAGTGAGGAGTAAAAATATTAGGACTAATGTCTCTTTACCAATAATACTAGAAGGCGATCAGGGCTAAAGTCTCTTAAAGCGTCTCTAAATAATGCATATTAATGCCAGGTGTGAATATGCTCTTGGACAGACGCACCACTTTGGGCCAGACAAAGTTAGTTTGAAACTAACTAGAGTTAACTAAGGGCTAGAGATTTTGCACACAAAAAAAATATGTAGAAATATATAAAAACTGCCCTTGTGAAAAAAGTGCATTTAAATATATTTAAAGTATACTTAACATTAAAAAGTACACACCTTTAGCATTAATTAATTTAGCATAGTTTAATAAGTACTAAAATACATACTAAATGTACTATTTAAGTATATTTCAATTGTAATTAAGCTATATTTAAATACAACATAAAAGCATTAGGTTGTGTTTTTGAGTGCTTTTTTTTCGTACAGATTCTACCTGAGCGAAATGCAGGTGCAGCGTCAGGCTGCTCCGCCCCGTTCATGTACTGGCTGAGCTCGTAGCTGCTGGACGACAGGCCGGACGCTTTAGAACTGGCCAGGGTTCCAGGTTCACACGCCTGCAGGTAAAACAGCAAGAGCAGTGTGAGCTGAACACTGAAGCAGAAAGAGATGCAGGATGCTTTACTTTGCTTTGGTTTATAACAGTGCTGCACAATATATCAGTTCAGCATCAGCATTGCAATGTATGCATGCACAGTAGTCACATTGCAGGGCATGCAATGTCACATGTAATTGTTAAAAATGTTCATGATATATTTACCTGAGGTAATGCTGGGTAAAATGGTGTTAAAATAATATAATAATTAATTTATTTTTTTTAGCTTGCTTATTTTAATGAAAAATGCACAGTGCATGACATTTTCTTGGAACAAGCAACATAGTACATAAACACACACACACACACACACACACACACACAAATACAGCAAAAATGTAAATCTTAGCAATCTTAGTTAATCTTGTCAAAAATATGACATTTCACTTTTTGCATTGTTTTCAGAATTGTATACAAATATTTGACTTAATTAAACCTTTTTTTGTTTTAGACAGTTTAATCTATTGAAAGTGCCTTGTTGCATTGGTAAAATTTAAATCATTTAAGCAAAATAAAAAAATCTGCCAATACAATAAGACACTTTTAGTAAATTTAATCACTTAGAACAAGTACAAGGAAGTTAGAAATAAGTCTTTTTATCAATTTAACAATCTCAAAATGAGAAACATTAGATATTTAGACTATATTTTGGAAGATTTCACTTGCTAAAATAATTGTTTGCAGTGCAAAGTGGGGAACACACTGATTTGTTGATTTTATTATTATTATTATTTTTATTACAGGGGCTCTTTGCAGTAAGATTGGATGCAGCTAACCTCCCCAGCTCCATTTCCATTGGCCATGCTTTCTCTGCGTTCCCTCACGCCCCCATCATACTGAGCGCTGTCTCTTCTGGGAGCATACCTGAGAGACAATAATCAGAGATAAATTAAAAATCTCACCGTATTCAAATATTAATGTCTTAAAAAGCATTATATTGTGCAAAAATGTGTGTATTGTCTGTGTCGATATATTATAGAACAATAAAATTACTACCACTACCATTCTGCCAGTTAAAAAGCCACTAAACCCTAAACCACATTTCTTTTTCTATTAATAGACTAAATGTGTTCCTTTGAGGTAATGAAACATACCAGTCCTGCTTAAAATAAAAAAAACATTTCCTAACCTTTAAAAAACACTTTTACTGTGGTAATTTCCGCCTTAGTAGTGCCTTTTTAGGCACTATGCTGACGTCCAATCATCTGCACTTCACCACTATCGGAGGCCAGGTCAGCTCCGCCAATCAGCTCTCCCTCCTGCCCCGCCCCTAAACCCATACATCATCCAGTGCCCTTCCCAAACTACCCCTCCCATCTTTTTGCCTTTTTTTATATTTGAGCTGAGTGTGGAGTCAGCTAAAATCAGGGAGTTTAGTGCCCCTTTAAAAGAGAAAAAGAGGAGATGGAAGATTAATAGAGATGCTGTGGGAGTTAATAAAGGATGTACTGACCCCTGCTGGTCTGTATATGTAGCTGCTGTCCATTCCTGCTCGTGCCCCCTGCCCTGATGCCCATCTGATCTCCAGCCTTCCTGCCCTGGCCATCCACTCGCATCTGAAATAAACCCATGAGAGATTATTTAGCTGGAATTTGGCCTGTTCACTGTTAATTTAACTCTAAAGAGAGGTGGATGATATGACAATACGATACAATACGATGCCTTCCTCTGTGTACTGTGGTAGGGGTGGAACGATTCCCCTTTTCATATCAGATACTGATATATAATTTTTCAATCTGGCGATACTAATTTTAAAAATCAGATCATTTTTGCTTATATGATATATCTATTAATTTATTTATTTGTTTGCTTATTCAATTTTTTTCCCAATTTAGCTTAGATAATTAACCCACACACCCTCTAAAGTCAAAATATTTCAGGGTAATTCTGCATTTACAATATTCTTGGCAGTAGGACCAAACACCTAAAAATATATATTTTTAAAGCCAATATCGCAATATTTCAGGGTATTTTTAAATAACAATATTTTTGGCAATATGACAAAATATTGTTTTTTTTTATTATGATAAAGAATATATAAAGTTTTATTTAGTATACATATAACAGTTTTATATATTCAGTAGATTCAGTAGTAAATATATAAACCATTAGCTACCTCTATACTATAATAATAATAATAATAATAATAATAATAATAGTAATAATAATAATAATAATAATAATAATAACATTACAATGTAACAATGTAACAAAATAAAATAAATACAAAAATAATGTATCAGAAGAATCTAGATAGATCTAGGTAGATATGGCTTTCAGGAATATCACTATTTTCATGATGTGGAGTTTTTTTTATCATGTCAATTTTTTATATATATATATATATATATATATATATATATTATTGCATACAATATGATATGACACATCCTTATACTACTGTAACAAAATTAAATACTAAAGTTTTACTTAGTATAACAGTTTCAATCATCAAGCAAATGATACACACACATCACATATGATTTGTATTATTAAATACCTGGGTATCCATAGTGGCCTCTGTAATAGCTGTGATCATAATATCCATAGTCATCCCTGTAGTCCCAGTAGCTCTGAGGAGGATAGTCATATGACTGTCTAAATAGATCACACCAATTAGATATACGTTGTTATAATGTCTTACAATGGCGCATAACACTGCATTAAAACCAATGCCATGAACACAACCATTCACTAGCTTGGAAATGGTGTATTATAAATATTAATATATATCCAACCTGCAATTTAGACTGGCAACACATTCCAGTAAAAAAATGGGACAGGGGCAATTTAGAGGTAGTATGAGGTTTACAAAATTAAAGTGTAAAAATTAAGTGTAAAAACAATTTATTGTAATCATGCTAATATGTGAACTGTGAGCAGTACTGGACGGCCCTGCCTGCATCCCAGCCCTTATCCCAATTGGAAATGTATGTAGAATTATTTTAAAGCAAAAAATATGACAATGAATGTCTTGTTTGGAAAAGAAAGTTCAATAAAAATTGTCAATCATTAAAAAAATTACACTTTTTCCCGTAGTTACCTTGAAAGTGGGCGAGCATGGTTCGGTCCGTAGCCGTGGCTGGGCTGTGGAGTGCTGGTATACCCAGGGATAAACTCAGGCCTCGGTAGAGGACTGGTCAAAAACTGCCGGTACCGTGGGTCCGGAGGGTACCACTGTTTCTCTCGCTCTCTCTCTCTGGGGTCTGCAGGAGGGTAATGGCCTTGTCCGGGGTAAGGAGGCGTGTAGGGGTCATGTCTGTCTCTGTGGCGTGGGGTGTGGCCTGAGGGGTGGTACTGTTGGCCAGGTCCGTACCAACCGTGCCCTCTGGAATCCATAATTAGCTTAGTGCTAAAGCTAACTGCTCACACTAGAGAGACACAGAGACACTCCTAAATAAAGAAACGAGGAAAAAAAGATGAGAGAGCTATGAGATATGTTGCTCCATATGTACACAATAGTGATAAAAGTAAAAACATACAATATATAGACAAAAGTAATGAGACACCTGTTCATTTATTGTTTCTTATCCTGCTTTGAGTGTCTCTGATTTTAGGTCTCTATTGTCCAGGGAGGGCTTCCTATTACATTTTGGAGCATTGCTCTGAGGATTAGATTACATTCAGAGACAAGAGCTAGTTAGCAATTCAGTGAGGTCAGGATGTTTTTTGTTATTTTTGAAACAATGAAAATATTTCTATAGTCATAACAGGGATATTCTGTATTATGTTATAAATATATAAATTATATAATGTTTTTATTTGTTATTTACTATAAAGAATTAATATATATAATTGTAGTTGATATGCATAAACAAAATGTTCTGCAAAGTTCTATTGTGGTATTATTATATATGTGGCTATTCACTATTTATATTTACTATAAATAGCCAATCCGCAATGAGTGCACTCACAAAAATACAAGGAAGTTCTTTAATCGATTGGGACCACAAAAAACAGGTTTCTGTCAGTAACTGGCTGAATGATAAATGAATCACTACAAAGAGAACCAATAGATACCAATATAAAGGTTTCTATAATAAGAATGACACTGCAGTTTGATTAGGAGAATATTGCCTCAGCTTTAGCCTAAAAGTTATCTGGGTCATTCCTTATCAGTTGTTTTGTGAGTGCAGAGACTGTTTATGGAGCAGAGAAAGGCTCAGTACTTTTGATTGCATTACCAGGTGTGAATCAATTAGAAAGAAAGAAAGAAAGAAAGAAAGAAAGAAAGAAAGAAAGAAAGAAAGAAAGAAAGAAAGAAAGAAAGAGGGACAAAATATTGATGGAGAGACTAATTTATCTTACTAAAAAGCTCTAAAACAGTATATAAAATTAAAAACTTGGTGTTCCTGGTAGCAAATGACTGACCATTAAAAATCTATAGAAATTAACAGACAACTGTAATATTTCAAATATAAAAACTTTTTATTGTATTACTTAATTTCTGCTATATAAATATACATTGTTTACAGCAGATGTAACTGACTGGTGGTCATTAAAGTACATCATGTTTTAAAGTTGTTGTTTTTTTAGTAGCCTTTGTTCTGAATCTGAATTATATTGTGTCAAAGGAAATGAACATATATATTGCCATACAAATGTTTGGTCATATCATCCAGCCCTTAGTATACATGATTTCACAATTCTTCTTCTTGCTGTTGTTGCAAACTTAAAAATACATTTTAACCTCAAACTCAATATTAAGAATATTTTGAAAAATTACAAATTTGTACAGACCTGCCGCTGAGCTTCTTCTCCACTGATTGAAAAGACAAAATTGCAATAATAAGCTCTCTGAACTTCATCAGCCTCCACTAAATCACAACAGCCCACTGTTTAAATCACAGCTGATCAAAAGCTGCTTCTGTTTCCTGTCTCAAAGTACACACTGCCACATCATTACACACAAACACACACCAGTGACAGCACTGACCCATGGACCTGCCCAAAGTACAGACTATATACACTCTGCCTCTACTGCCGCTACTTCTACTGCACTAACTAACTAATTCAGGAGGTCTGAACGTTTTAAACCTGTTTTTTTTTTTTACTTTAGAACTTCATAACTTCATCCAGCTGTGGAGGCTTTACTCCAGACAGCAGTACAGCTGTGGAAACCGCTGGAATACATTATAAACATCTATGAACTGAACTAATACAATACAGTACAGAGTAAATAAATAAGTTAGACAAACACAAGCACACCTATTGTTTTGTGACTGAGACTAAAATAAAGTTAATATTAAAGTAAATTAACTGAATTAGAGTAACTTACATTATCCAGCATGCATCACTACACAGCACAGCAGCGGTGATTCTCTCTCTCTCTCTCTCTCTCTCTCTCATACACACACCCTCTCACTCTCACTCTTCCTATCTCTCCCTCCCTCCCTCTCTTTCTCTCATACCATTAGAGGCGCTGTATTGCCACGTTGTGCGGAACCACTGAGCGCTGGAGCGGTGTAGCAGTCCGGAACATTTACAGGACATACCCTAAAAAGGAAGGCTGAAAGCTCCATTTTGAAAAGGGCATTAAAAAATTAAATTAAAATAAAATAAAATAAAATAAGCCACTAGGGCTGTGTATTGGCAGGGACTTGGAGATAGAATATCAACATACAGGGGTTACGATTCAATATATCGCAATACTGTAAGCAAAGTGATTTATTGCGATTTTTAAAATACATTAAAAAAATTAACTAAACTATCATGGTACAAAAAGTGATCCAAGAAATTGGTTATTTTGTCGGGCCAAGTCAAATTATTTCACTGCATTTTTTTCAACCAAGGTGGATTTTTTTTTTCAACCAAGGTTGATGTGTTTGTGCAGTTTAGTGATTAAACGTACAAAAGAACTTTACTTTACTTTATGTCTTTGCATTTTCTATTTTTCACACTGATTGGTTTGTAGAATAGTGGGAGTTTAGAAAGTTGGCTTTCTGGGTGTTGTGCTAATTTCTGCCTTACTGACGGAATCAAGTAAAGTTAGCCATACGTTCATATTGCAGTAGAATGGCATTTATTTTATAATGGTAATTTTTTTTTCAATAATAATTAGTTTTGTGAATTAATGCATAATATCTTGCTCATTTAAAATAAATGTACGAGTGACCCTCAGTGAACACTAAAGTATTTTGAGAAGAGCAACCGTGCGCTTTCATAAACCGCCACACGGGGACGCCGTTGCTTTACACAAATCGCCACTTCACTAAAGCGCTTTCTATGGCCATTGTGCTCTAATAATATATGATAAAAATGTATATTATTTTAAATTTTAAAGGCAGTTTCAAAAGGTCAATCGCGTAAACAGATATTGGTTAAATCATATATTATAAAACAAAAATATATAATTTGCAAATATTTTATATCTAATAGAACATTAATGTATTGGCATAAATATGCACTGGATATTATGAAGTAAATGTAATGCACAATTTAAAAAAGTTAGTTGTTTTTTCTCTAGATGACCAGCTAGAATTTGTTTACAGGGTAATCACTTATAATTTGTAAATATAATAATAACCATCTTTATATTTCAAAGATAATAGTTTATATATTAAAAAATGCACATTACAAAACCTTGTAAAATCGTCTGGTAAAAAATAATAAGCTCAAGACCAGTCTGTGCTGGTAACTGGTTTTAGAAGCTGGTCCTAAGCTGGTCTTTAATGGTCAAGCTGGTTCTGCAGGTCAACAAGCTTGGTCTTGCTTTTTTCATATTGCTCAACCAGCATGGCCTGGCTCTGTCATACTAGCTTTTAAACTTGGTGGAGTTGATCATGCTTGCAGACCACCTAAACCATCAATTACAAACACATTTTATTTTTTTGTGCAATGAGTATATATTATATACTTTTCATTGAATAAATCATGATAGTACTACGCACCTGTACACCTGTGAAAATGTGAAATGTGAAAATAACCCTGATGTTTATTTCATTTTGATTTGATCCAGAGATCAGATTTTGCAGTTTTAGGTGCAATGCAATTCACAGCCGCTTGTGCCGCTGTTGAGCCACTTAGTCTCGATACCCCAGCCGTCCAATGAGAGCCCGGTATGCAAATAGAGAAGTGGGTATCGCTCCTCCCACTCGGGGCTCGCGCTCTCACTACGCGCTCACGAGCTGAGTTGAGTCAGTCACTGGAGCTGCAGCCTGATGTGCAGGATGACACTGGAGGAGCTCAGCGGGGAAAACGCCTCAGAAAGGTACGAATTTCTACATTTATGCATGTAAAATGCGGTAAACACTTTATTTTAGACATGCTCTGTCGTTTTACATCGATTTAGATCGTTTTAAAACAGCAGAAAGTATATTAATGTAATAAATGTTGCAAGTTTCACTGCTGATGCTTTATGTGTAGCTAAGGTTGCTGCAGCATGTGATAATTTCTGGCTCAATATAATAATATTATTATAATTTAGTTAATCTATGCGCTTTATTTATAAAGCATCTTACATTTCAGTAACAAACAACGCAAGCAAACCTGATAGCTAATAAGAGAGTAGTGAAATTAGTACAGTACAGTTTAAAATAATACAAATAATTAAAAAAAAAAAAAAAAAATAGCACAATTGTAAAGACTATTTCATAAAAACTAATTAGCTAAATGCAAAAATGCATTTTAGCAAAGCGCAAAATTATGTTACATTTAAAGTGAAAATATAATTAATAAAACATTAAAATATAAAACAAGTTTCCTCAAGTTTACCAAACCTTTTTTAATGCATTTTATTTAAATGTTCCAAAAATGTAACTACCTTGTTTTACCGTATGTACCGTATGTTGCATGCTCACGACGAGCTTACTTACAGTCACACACCGGCGTCACGAGGCTACAGCACGCTAAGCTCACGAGGCATCAGCACCAGTTTAGCTTGCTAACCACAGTAGATGCACAGCTGAGTTACCCAACATCCTATGTGGGGCTTATATGGGTGCAGCATGGGCTGTGTGGGTTCCAAATGGGTCTGGGTGTTGGGCTCTCAGTGACTTTGTTAAGCTATCGATATGTGTTGTAACTGGGACCTAGTTAAGCTTCTGAGATGGCTCCATCATTACAGCTCATGTGGGTTCCATGTGGGAGCTCATATCCAGTTTACAGTAGCAGTGTTCTGGTACCCAGTTGGGATACTTGTAGGGACTCCACATGGGCATGTCATCTGACTACATTTTCCTCATTTATCTGCAATAATGCTGTTATAAAACTGTTATAAACTGTTATTAGTTCAGCATATATGTACTTTGTTACTCCAGAGATTCAAATGCTGTGATTTGCATGTTTTACTTCATGTCAAGCCAAGTGTGAGGATGAACAAGCTGGTTAACAAATCATTTGACATGTGATTGTATTCTTTTGTCTGCAGGATGGCCTCAGTGGTCAAAGCGCTAGAAGAGGTGCTGACTGCAGCTCTGCCTCAGGGCTGCATTACAGTGGGGGTCTATGAGGCTGCAAAGTCACTAAATGTGTAAGTGGACTAATTGTAACCAGTAGTTTTATGCTATTTAAAGTGCATAAGCACATTCTAGGAGGATTTTACTGTGATCATTTTTAACCTTTGGCCCTCCTTCTATTGTTGTCTCTTTCAGGGATCCAGACAACGTGGTGTTGTGCCTGTTGGCTACAGACGAGGACGATGTCCACGATGTCGCCCTTCAGATCCACTTCACTCTGATCCAGGCCTTCTGCTGCGAGAACGACATCAATATCCTGCGGGTGAACAACATGAGACGCCTGGCTGAGATCCTGGAGGGGGTGAAACCTGGAGGAGAGCCCATGGACCTGCACTGTGTATTAGTCACTGTACGTTTCTCACCGTTTCGTTTGATTTTTTTTTTTTTTTTTTCCTCTCACCCCTGACTCATCCATCCTGCAGTAGTAACCACAGGGGAGTGTAGATCGATTAAAGATTAGCCTTTTCTCAGAGCCTCAGATCTCACGTGTACACGGCTCATCTCGTTCATTCGCACCTCACGCCTCCTTCCTGCACTTGCACTAAAACGTGGATTGATGGGAGTGCATTGTGTCGGTTCGGCTGCAGCTGCTCTTGGATTGGAGGTTTCTTGGAAATTCCTGGCACTGCAAGCTTTCGCGCTGCCAGGAGACTGACTGGGCTGATAGAGCTTAGCTTTAGCCACAGCCTTTGAAGACGGCCGGCTTTCAGTAGTTAAGTTCCCTGATCTGCCCCACTGTCTGTGATGTGGAATTCCAGTCAGTCTGGAGCTGTGCTAAATTGGCAGCCGTACACAGCGATCTGCCTCCAGTTAGCGAGCTTGTGTGGCCGCCCTCGACAGACTTCACAGCACTTCCTGTGGGGCCACTTGTGCAAACAGCTCTTCCTGGAAGAACAGCTCTGTGAAGTGACCACCTTTTTTGCAAATTAGAATGGGATCTTGTGAAAACAACTTCCTGTAAGTTGTTGTACGCAAGCGGTTGTTGAGTCACTCCTTGCCAGACGTGCTGTGTGGGCCAAGATTATTAGTAAAACGTGTAGTTCCCCTAGCTGCTGCAGGAGTTTGGGTGAAATGGATGTAGAAATGGGTGCAACATGTGCTTTTCTGTAGGGAGGTCATGAAATTAATTTAATGTAATGTGCAACTTTTTTCATCATTGCAGAAATGAAATAGCCTTAATATATATATTTATTTTGTTTTTTAAAGAAATAATTTTTACATCCCATATTCTGGCCTTTTAACCTTTGTGTTTTTGCAATTTTTAGCCACTTTAAGCCAACTCTTTACAAATATTTACAAATATTCATTGCATTTCTAATTTTCTGCAAGTGTTTTTCATCTAGTTTACAGTTATTCATTTATACAGTGTTCAAGTTTTATGCATTTTGCTACTTTTTCATCATTACATACGTGCATTAGCCTAAATGTATTTTTGTTTGAAAAAAAACAAACTACAATTTAATATGTAGAATAGTTATTGAACACTAAACATCTGACATACCAAAAAAGCACAGTATGATTTGAATGTCAAAAACATCATTGTTCAGTTTTGGTTGCCAAATATTCAGTGCATCCCGTGCCTCATATACAGTTTATAACAGTGAATTAATGTATTTGCATTTTGTTGTTTGTTTGTTATACAGAAACCGCAGTCCTCAGCCTGCAAAGACCCGGCCCTCAGCAAGCTCAACCGCTTCTGCCAGGACAGCCGCTGTCTGGACCAGTGGGTGCCGGTCATCAACCTGCCTGAGCGATGAGACAAAGAGCAGCATGTCGTCACTCACGTCACACGTTGCACAAGCTACTGCACTGTATTTGCATACTGCCTCGGCCAAACGGCCCTCGCCCTGGATCTCCACCTTAACGCCAGCGCAGAGGGGAACGGCAGATTGTGTAAGGAACACGGGAAAGTAATCCAAATCCAAAGACAAGGAAGAGGAGGAGTGTGGATTTTTCCTTCAGGCCGGCTGGAGGAGGGGCTGGTACGGTGGGTCGAGAGCAGGCAGCATGACTCAGCAGTGTGTTAACTGCCGCTGCCGCTGCTGCTGCCAGGGAATGACACTGCCTGCCTTTAGCCGGGAAACAGGAAGACTGTACCGAAAACTGAATCATGTGAGTGCTCGCTCAATCGCTGGCGCTCGCTGACACTCGTTGGCACTGGATGTGCAGGAAGAGAACAGTATGAACTCAGTACGAACTGAAAGAATGGAGTGTACCCGGTCAGGCCGGACTGGACTGGACAAGCCTGAGCTGCACAGCTCAGCATGAGCAGACTAACAGATGGACGATAGACTGCAGAACTGCTGAATTTCACAGTTCACAGCAACAGTTTTGGGTTTTTGTTTGTTTTGTTTTGTTTTTTTACATTTTTGGAATTCAGAGAGGATGTTTAAAATATATATATATATTATAACTTATGACCTTAATATTATTACCATTAATTATTATTATTATTTGAACTATTTAAAAAAAATTCTTCACTCGTGTCCACTTGTGTCAGTTAAATGGGACGAAATGGGAAGTGTTACTATTTTATGTTTTTAGAGCTTTTTAATGTTCTGTGGATGTTTGCTTGTCTGTTTGTCAGATTTCTCAGTTGTTTTCAGTGTTAATTTAATGATTTGTATTTATGATGAAATGTGAAACATGTTTTGTAATAATTTTGAGAATTTGAATAAAAAAACTTGCAATGCAACCAAAGTTGCAGACTTGAGTACTTTGAGCAGCATTTAAATGTAGTATGTGGGATTGGGACAGGAACTCTGATGTAATGTTAAAAGGAAATGGTGGTGCACAGCGTGGCCGTACTTGCTGCTCAGATTGACGTATTGCAGCGTAATTACTGGCTTTGTTTCCTCAGTTACAGTAACTGCGATTTGGCGAAATTAGCTAACAAAGACACACAGTGCCATCAAACTCCGCCTACTTTGGCTTTAGTACAAGCTGGAAATAGAAAAGATACTAGAAATAAAATTGCAATATCCCACAGCATTACACAAAAACAGGTTATAGTTATAGTAAAAACAGTTATTTCTCATGCATATTGTAGCTTCTGCAAATATAAAAAATCACTAATAACAAGCACAAAGAGACCTATATTTACTATACACATGTCCACATGTTTGTGGACACTCACTCCTTCTAATGAATGCATTCATTCACTTTGACTGCCTTTACTGACACCCACTGCTAACATTTAACATAGGATGTGTTGGCATCATGCCTAACCCAGTTGTGAGGTGAATATATATATGTATATCTTGACTTTGCTGACACAGATATGCAAATGTACACACATTCACAGCCTGTCCATTCCTGTAGAGACTAGTTATTACTCCAATAGAATAGCACTATGATGCAGATACACAAACATGAACCTATTGGCACCATGCCTAATGCCAGCCATGGGTTAGATAGAAGGCTGTAAAGCCCCTCAGCTTTGAGCTGTTGAGCAGTGGTTGAGCAACTGTGTTCTCTGGGATGATGGAGCTCCATCCAATACCTCACTTGATGCTGAACTCTCTTGATGCTGAATGCAATCAAACCAAATCCGCACAGCCATGCTCTAAAATCTATTAAAAAGCCTCATCTAGACATTAAAGAGAGTTACTCCAACAAAAGCAGGTTAAACTATTTTTAATACCCTTGATTTTAGAAGAAAATGCATAAGCAAGTGTCTTAATACTTTTGTCCATTTTGGGTACCACTTTAAAATAAGAGTACCTTTATAAAGGGTTTATAAATGGTTTACAATCAGTTTATTAATAGTTACTAATTAGAGTGTAAATGCCTTAAAAATCATTAATAATCAGTTATAACACATACGTAGAAAGGGCAACAATATAGATGGCTGCGGGTTCACTATTTAGCAAACAACAGGGCATTGTTGCCCTTTCTACGTATGTGTTACAACTGATTATTAATGATTTTTAAGGCTTTACAACCTAATTAGTAACCATTAATAAACTAATTGTAAACCATTTATAAACTCTTTATAAAGGTAGTCTTATTTTAAAGTGGTACCCCATTTTGTATTGTCTTCAAGCATGAAAAGCATATTACAGTCCTTTAAAAGCTCAAAGACTCATCATTATGGTAGTGTTAAAGCTTGACGTGACGCTGGCTGATCATGTGTAGTCTAGTCCCTGTGGATTTCCAATAGAATAGGATGTGAAACTGGTCCTGTCTTATGACATGGTGCATGTCATTTTATGCTACAGTATATAACAACATATAAAACATCAATATTAAACCACCATTGAATTGCAGACTATTTGTCTATTTCCTATAGAGAGGCATTATTGCCTAAAACAGGGGTGTCCAAACTTTTTTTGTTGGGGGCCAGAAGGAGAAATATATTTGTCACGGGCCACAGACTCTGTAATAAAACAAATAATGAAATATACCACTTTAAATAATACATTTTCCTGATTAACTTACTTTCATTTACACACCATTTTACTTGACTTACTATCTTTGACAGTGTTGTGTAAACTAAGATTTTTTCTAAACTAAGATTAGAAATGCGCATCCTCTCCGCTTTTACACTCTTTGGCCCGTTTTTCTGAGCTAGAAATGCGCACTCTCTCCGCTTTTAGACTCTTTGGCTCGTTTTTCTGCGCTAGAAATTCGCACCCTCTACGCTTTTACACTCTTTGGCCCGTTTTTCTGAGCTAGAAATGCGCACTCTCTCCGCTTTTAGACTCTTTGGCCTGTTTTCTGCGCTAGAAATGCACACTCTCTCCGCTTTTAGACTCTTTGCCCCTTTTTTTGCGCTAGAAATGCGCACTCTCTCCGCTTTTAGACTCTTTGGCCCAATTTTCTGTGCTAAAACTTCACTCTCGCCGCTTTTAGACTCTTTGGCCTGTTTCTGACACCTAGCGTTCAAATTTTGAATCTCACATTATAAAAACCTGCTTAACAGCGGGCCAACTTTCATTCTATTTCTAAAATACCTCGCAGGCCGCTCCAAAAAAGGAAACGGGCCGCAAATGGCCCGCGGGCCGTAGTTTGGGCACCCCTGGCCTAAAGAATAGGACTCTCTGAAGCACATTAACAAACATGAATCTATTGACACCATGCCTAATGTCAGCTGGAGGAGTGTAAAACCCCACAGAGCATTGAGCTGTGGAGCAGCGGAGCTGTGCTCACTGGAACAATGATCAATGATCCATCTAATATTTTTGGATAGGATCAGTCGAGGAGTCAGGATAAGGGGATGGATGTTCTTGTCACTCAATGCAATCAAATCCTCACAGCACGAACAACCAATGATTTATAAAGGAAAATAATAAAAATGATCAGGGGTGCCCAAATCTTTTCATACCACTATAAATAAAAAAAATGTGAACCAGTTGGCACTATGCCTAATGCAGGATTTGCAGTGTGTTCTCTGAAATCCTGATATCCCTAAATGCAATCAAATCCTCACAGCAATGCTAAATGCTATAATACAAAATGTAATACGTAGTAGAAGTCCTTCTGCCTGGACAGTAGAAGAGACAGTAGAGAGAGTTACTCTAACAAAAGCAGAATTAAATAGGTTAAAATTATAAATATGTCCATGTACATCCTATGCATTGCATTTTTTTTGCAACTAAAGCAAGTCTCAGCATGATATATTATCAGGGTATCACCATTAAAGCTGACCGACTTTTTTTTTTTTACAGTAACAGTACATCAACAACATACTGTAAGGAACAAACTGTATTGGGAACAAAGCGTACCAATTCCACTGTGTGTGCCAGCGAGTTTTGTCATGTTGCAATTCCACTGTTTGATAAAAAAACATGCGCCGTAAGCAAAATGTTCTGTACTATAAGCAAATGGGGGTGAGATGGGAGATGATAGGGTTTTCCAACCTCGTCTGCTTTGTTTTGCCAACACAGTAAGACACTGGGCTCAGTGAAAACAGCCCACACCCCGGGTTTCCAACCCTGACCAAAAATAGACGACGTGCAGTCATGTGCTCTGACAACAGGAGAATTCTGTTCCGGTCCCTACGGCAGCTGCGCTCCGCCTGGCGATCTGGCCTCCGGGGGCTTGTGTCTTTACACAAAACAGGAGATAACAAGGGCCCTCCTCACTGAGCCAGAAATAGCAGCAGCTCTGAGAGCGAGAGTGAGCCACGGGCTAGCTACAGCGTCAACGACGCACGCGGCTAACTGCTGGCTGTGCGTAAAAACCAGGAGACAAAGCAATGAAAGAAACGCTGATAGCATGAGTCAAGGCCATTCAGCCCTGCAGCAAGAGGCTAAATATAGCTCCAAGCCCCGGCCCTGTAGGCCCGTCGGAGAATAAAACAAGAAAAGGTTGGCACCAGCCAGCCCTCAAAGACCCCCACTGTAAATCAGAGTAAGTGGCGCATAAAGAGCACTAAAGAGGCAAAGGTCATCGCCACTTGACCCAACAAACAAAAGTGAGCAAATATTTCTTTCCAAACGGACACTTACTTTTACACCCCCTCCTTTATTACATTAACTCCACCGACCCCGAGGCAGAAAACGAGCTTCAGATCAGCTCAGGGTCAACAAAGAACCAGGTCAACCAGCTCCCTTAGTGAACAATCTGTGTTTAGTAGAACGTTTCCTGAACGTTACAAGTACGTTTTTACAATTCAGATTGTTAAATCTGTAAATTTTTCTAGATATTTCTGGATGTTGTTATTTAACTTTTGTAAACGCCACTTATGTCAAAGTTTTAATTATTAGTTTTGGGAATGTTTCTTTTAACATTTCTATAAAAAGCTGGGAACGTTATTTTAGAATAGTTCCAATAAAGTTGGGATGTTTAAACCTTCCTGGAACATTATTTCTGTAATGTTACAAGCTAACATTTCTGGAATCTTTTTTAAATGTTGCTAAACATTCTTATAATGTTCTCTGTTAGCTGGGTCAGTTCGATTATGGTGGCCCAGAAAGGCACATTACAACATTTACAAAGCAAACAAAAAGATGACAATGCAACCACAAGCTTCTGGCACGGGTTTCTGGTAACAATGTCAACAGCGAAACAGCGCCCTCTAGAGTCCGGGAGCATTTCCTGTTTGGCAAATGTTTTTGCCTTCCCTTAAATGCTGCGGTTCCAAAATGCTACATTTTCTTAATGTAGCGGTGTTGTCATCTTTTTGTTTGCTGCGTTTTTTTAATGTAGTTGTGTTGTCATCTTTTTGTTTGCTGCGTTCTCTTAATGTAGTTATGTTATCATCTTTTTGTTTGCTGCATTTTCTTAACTCAGTTGAGTTGTTATCTTTTTGTTTGCTGCGTTTTCTTAACGTAGTTGCGTTGTCATCTTTTTTGTTTGCTGCGCTTTCTTAATTTAGTTGCGTTATCATCTTTTTGTTTGTTGCATTTTCTTAATGAAGTTATGTTGTCATCTTTTTTGTTTGCTGCCTTTTCTCAACGTAGCAGTGTTCTCATCTTTTTGTTTGCTGCGTTTTCTTAATGTATTTGCATTGTCATCTTTTCTGTTTGCTGCGTTTTCTTAGTTTGGTTGTGTTGTCATCTTTTTGTTTGCTGTGTTTTCTTAATGTAGTTGCGTTGTCATCTTTTTGTTTGTTGCATTTTCTTAATGAAGTTATGTTGTCATCTTTTTTGTTTGCTGCCTTTTCTCAACGTAGCAGTGTTCTCATCTTTTTGTTTGCTGCGTTTTCTTAATTTGGTTGCGTTGTCAACTTTTTGTTTGCTGCGTTTTCCTAATGTAGTTGCGTTGTCATCTTTTTGTTTGCTTTGTAAGTTTTGTTGTGATGTGTCTTTTTGAGCCACTGTAAGAATGTATGGAGGACTCAGAAAAAATTAAAATGCAACAACAATGACCTGAATTATTGCTTAGCTTAAAATGTGTTTTCAGGAAAATATGGATAAAATTAATACCTGAAACACTTTATCACTTGTCAACTTTAAGTTGAGCTGGGACAGAATTATTCAGGCTGCAGTGGAGTCAGTATTAAGCACTGCAGCTCAACACTGTGCACATTATCTGCCCCTACACTGTGCACTGTGAATTTTTCCGGGCCGGGCCTGCCGTTAGTGTCGCCCTGCAGACGTCAGGAATGCGGTGCGGAGAAAGGGGGTGGGGGCAGTGAGATTCTTGGACAGAGCGAGGCTTTATTTCCACTGCTCTGCCCCAGAGTGTGAGCATTAACATTTACGTATTTAGCAGCGTGCAGCTGGGAACTGACTCGGGCGGTTTGTGGACCGCGACTCAGTGGAAGCGCCAAACTGGCTGTTCCCATGGCCTGGGGTATGCAAATGTTTTAGGGAGGAACGACCACAACACTGGAGGTCAAACCATGAAACTGCAGGGCATGTAAAGGCCAGAAATATACAAAATGCAGTTTGTATTGTAAATGCTGTAACTTATTTATCTGATTTAGGAACTATTGCAATCTTTTCTCATTGGTTTCCAGTTGGGAGCTATTTTGTAATGCAAAGAAGAAACACTGTTTTGTTGGGATTACTTAACACTTTAAATACTGCACAAGCTTTGCTTGACCATGCTGCAGTGGCATGGTTAGGTCTCAATTAGGCCTTAATGTTTGGGCTATATTTACTTCAATAATCTTTAGTAAATGCCAAGTAATGCAAATTTTAAAGCTTTATAAATGCGCCTCAAACCTCTTCCCAACAATCAGCAGCCATAAGCTAAAAATAACTGACATTTGGATGCTCCCTTATTGGGATGTTACAATTAGAAAACCTGCATAGAAACACCCTGGCACCACCCTTCACCCCTTAACCCCCACCAGAACCCCACATCCATTAGATCAGTTACAGATTTGCCAATTCATTCTGCTGGTTGAGAACCTCAGACAGTACACAGCAGAAGTAGTCAACAGACTTCTTCTGAGGGTGGGATCTGTATCTGCTGTCCGTGTCAAGTCAGAAGATGAAGAAGATGTAAGTGCTTTCAAATAATAATTATATGGTTCTTACTTTAATATATGCAATATTTTAAACACAGGTAGCACTTTAAAGTAATTATATTTAATGTTATTTTATTTTGCACTACTTTGTCTTATTGTGCAGTTATTTTTTATACAAACAAGTTTAATAAATACACATTTTGCAAGAATGATGTTCTTTATTGCATTAATTATATCTAAAACAAAGACAAATGTATAGCAGTGAAATTAGAATTCTTTGCTAAACAAGGTTGTAGCAAAAAAAAGGGCGGGGGGAGAAGCCTTTAAGGCAAAATTGAACAGAAAATCTCTGATAAATCGTAGTATTGATATACACATTTTACATATTTGTAACCTTGTATGTAAACTTCACCAGAAGCATGATGGGAAATAATCTTGGAAAGAATCTAGTTGCAGTCGTGCAAATAGTGATCCCCAGTCTTTGCAAAATCTTAGTCTGTGACTAAAAATCTGTGACTTTTCTTTAGATGTGAGAGGGTGTCAGACTTTATAAGTCTTTTCATAGTGGTGTAGTGTATAGACAGCATTATTTGCATAAAAGTGACAGAGCCCTTAAATGGCTCATTCTGAAAGGGACGAAAACTGGCACAAAGCTAGTGAGATCTTTTTATGTAAGAGTGATTTTGTTCACATAAACTTCATGAACATGTTTTGTCCCACAGCACATAGGCCTATTCTATCTAGTGTAAACAGTAGTATAATATGTCCCCATTTAACAGTTAAAAGTTAATCAAAGTTGAGTATTGTTTTAATTTTGGATATGTAATACAGTAACAAAGAGAAAATACCAGCCTGCCAAAACTGTTGTTGGGCAGAGTGTAGCTATCAATTCAGAGCTGCTGGAGAGGAAGTCTGGTTTTATTTGTCCCAGGAGGATGGAAACACAAGACAAAAAGCTTAGCTGCAATACCAGGGCACACATTAGGACGCCCTGCCCATCATTAGCGGGCACTTACTCTGCAGCCGGACAAAAGGTCTTCCTGCAACACTCCTTTACTGCAGTGCACATCAAGCAGAGTTTAAAAAAACACACACAATGAAAAATAGGTGAGATATCAAATACATCCTGCATACTGGATTACGGGGGGTGGTGGTGGATGGGGGGCTTGGCCTGAAGTTTAGCGGATGAGTAACTCGATCATTACAGGCAGCGAGACCACAAAGCCGTGCCCATCACTCACTGGCAGAATTCAGTGCTGATTACATCAATGTGGGCCAACAAATATGGCCTGACCTGATTACTGTAGTAAGAGAGTGGCTGAGGGAAGTGTGGGGGGGTGGGGGTGGGGGGTGGACTGAGGAGTCGGTTTCAGTATTGCATAAGATCTGCCCCCGGGGGTTTAAACAAAGTGATTCTCTGGGAAAGTGGTCCTGGTGGAAATATTTACATGACCTACTAAGACTAAAGTGGCATGAACACCTGGGAGCTGCTGTTTTGTTGAGTCTGCAGCAGAGCTTTCTGTGTAATATGAACACCTGTAGAGTACATACTGAAGATTATTAAGATCTAAAACAGTGGTCTCAAACTCATCTTACCTGGGGGCCGCTGGAGGTAGAGTCTGGGTGAGGCTGGGCCGCATCAGGACAAGGACTCACGGTACCGGTACCGTGTTGTGCCGAATTCAGCGTCCCCGCCAGAAAAAGCACCTCCTCTCAGGAGTGCGCACGTTCAGCTTATTGGCTTTAACTTTTTTTAGAAAATGAAAAAACGATAATGTTCTAAGCTACGCTGACTCCTAAGAAATAATGAAAAATAGTCACGTCACCTGCAGCCTCTCCTGTCAGGGGGTGCTTTTCCCGCGGGGGAGCTGAATTCGGCAACATAGTAGTGCCAAAATCTGCACCGCCACCATGAAAAGCACCCTCTTTCCGCATTGCATACGCACCGTCATCTTCCTGACAAAAGTGCTTTAACTTTACTTAGAATTACGCTTTGAGAGGGGGTGCTTTTCCTGGCGGAGGTGCCGAAATCTGCACCCCCACCATGTAAAGCACCCCCTCTCGGCATCGCGTACACACCATCTTCTTGACAAAAGTGCTTTAATATTAACTTAGAAATATGCGTTGAGAGGGGGTGCTTTTCCTGGCGGAGGTGCTTAATTCTGCACCATAGTTGTGCCGAAATCTGCACCCCCGCCATGAAAAGCACCCCCTCTCGGCATCGTGTAAGCACCATCATCTTCTTGACGAAAGTGCTTTAAATTTACTTATAAATATGCTTAGAGAGGGGGTGCTTTTTCTGGAGGGGGTGCCAAATTCGACACAACACCGGACCTCTCGGCTCGCCATGTGGGCGTATCCGTATCAATTTTTAATTCAAATAAGGCAACAGATGTAGCCATTGTGAGTTTATGTTCATGTGTCTTTAATTTTTCATCAACCTCACTGTGATCTATAGATCGATAAATCCATATTTTGCTGTTTTCATTTTTTCTTCCGTGGTTGAAAGGCAGCTGTTCTGTGTGTGTGAGGCTCATAGGTGTATGTAAATTCACAGCCAGCTGTTCCCTGATTGGCTGGATGCAGCATGGTGGTCGGATTCAGTTAAATAAATCTGAGCTCTGCTGAACTTTTTTGCCAGAGAGAGGGCTGCGTTCAACACAACGCAAGCCAGCATGCACCACAGCATGCAGCCGCTCTCCCCGTTGAAATGAATAGTATGTGTAATATTAATGATATGTAATATTAGACTGTGATATTAGTAAATGGAACTGTAATGTGAAGGTAATCCCTTGCACATGTGGTTCCATTAGTTATTATACTGTCTACAATATTATTTTTTACTTTTCTATTTTTTTTACTACAATAACAACTATAAATTGTAATTGTGTTTCAGAAATATGTAAATAAATAAAAAAATAAATAAATATCACTTTATATCAAAATATAAAGTAAACATAAAAATATAAAGAATGCTTTTTACATTCACCTATTTTTTAAACAAGTTTTATCTACTCTACAAAATATCTAGGTAAATATTCCACTTTAAGCAAGACTTTTTTGAAGTAATTGTGCAGAGCACTATTTTTCTTAGAAAGTATTGACAATACTTGCAGTAAAAACTGATGCAGCTGGTCAGGTCTGGGTTCAGCAACAGTATGTGCTGAAAGGATGAGGTCACCTGACTACCTGAATATACTGAATATAGACCAGGTTATTCCATCAAAGGATTTTTTTCTTCTCTGATGGCACGGCCATATTCCAAGATGGTAATGCCAGGATTCATGAGTCTGGAATTGTGAAAGAGTTCAGGGTTCAGGGAGCATGAGATCATCATTTTCACACATGGATTGAGAGAGTTCACCGCAGAGTTTAGACCTTAACCTCATTGAGAATCTTTGGGATGTGCTGGAGAAGATTTAATGCAACATTGGATTGAAATAAATCTTGTGACATTGCAGAAGCTTATAGAAACAGTGCCACAGTTCAATCAAATATTATTGACCTTTTTTTTTGTGGCAGTGTATATGGTACTATTACATTTTAAAAAGTAATGGTGCAAAACCAATACTATTTTCAAGATTGTATTAACAATTGTAAGTAATTGCAAAGTAAATATTCCATTTAAGCAAAGAATTGTGAATACTATATCCTCCAAAGGATGGGAGGGGAAAGGGGAAGTGTGCCTGTATAATGAAGAAACGAATCAAGAAATAAATCCAGAGGAGGCAGGAGAGTTGAGAATAAAATTATATTTCACTTTAGCTGGAAAATAAAGACATTTGCAACACCAGAATATGGGTTGGTTGTTTGTTTGTTTTTCACAGGTAAAAGTTTCTTTCTAAAAGAACAATCCACACGAAACGGTGAGAATGAGAATGAGTGCACTTCATATTAAAATAAAAGTTTTCTTTTAATGAAAAGGCAACAAAAGATTAAAGGCAAAGACGATAAACAGAGAGAGGGAAAGACTGAAGAGCTCCAGCAAGTTCATCACACAGTTGATACAGAATCATCTTCAGGAACGAGTGACCACGGTACAGAGAAAACGCAATTAACAACACGCAACGATAGCGAAACATCGGCCTGCCAACATAATTATGTCATTTATTTATCGTATTGACAATATATGGGCATGACACTATGCTCATATGCCCTGTATTTTCCTGCAATTTTTGCAGGAAAAATACAGAATATCATCCTGACAGGCCATGCAGGCAGAAAAAAAACCTGTAACAAATTACTCAGCAGACAACAGGTAAAGTTGCTTAGTGATTAAAATACTCAGATCTGATTATAATTCTATATCTGCTTCATACTGTACTGTGCAGTATGGCACTAAATATGTGTTCTAAATATGTGCATCACTGCATCCAGAAAAATTATTAAAATTAAAACCTTTCGTTAACCTTTTATTATTAATCAGAGAAATTTAAAACGCACAATAAGAGAGATGATGGTTCATGAAAAAAATAATAATAAAAAAACATAATAGCTAAAGTAGTGACGGCTAGATTTATTAGCATTAGCGTCAAGCCGGAGGCTTCACTACGTCCATCCTGAGGCTTGGTCAGTATAAGGCCACAGCACTGGCAGAGACGCAGGCGGCCAGAACACAGTGAGCTGGACTGCAGGCTGCTAGTTCACAGTAGACGAACCCGAGAGTGTGTGTGTGTGTGTGTGTGAGAGAGTGTGTGTGTGTGTGTGTGTGATCAGGTGCTTAAAGACTGAGAAGCAGAAACACTGGATTAAGGCCTTCGCTGGTTCAGATGGTCACTGGCTTGGTTCTGCCAGCTGTGTGTGTGTTGTGTGTGATGAGCAAATACGGTAAAAGTGAGGGTGCACAGTCAGAATAAATTTGTAATGCATATAATTAATTAATGACATATGTGCTTTTATTTTGGCGGCGTAAGTTTTTAATGATGTATGTAAAAATAATTGATGTATATTTTACAATGGTGCTCTTCCAATATTTCTCATTTTCAGATTGCTGTACTATTATTAGGTAACACTGTACTAAAGGGCACAATTCCTAAGGCTTAATAACACTGACAGGAGACTTTAATAACTGTCAATTATAGATTATAGACTTACTATAATTTCCATCCACTGCACTGTCCACTGTGAGTGGTAATGTCTTCTATAATGTATTCCTGGCACACGTGACATTGTGCCACGAGCAATCTTACTCACATAAGAACACCTCACAACTTATATAGATAGGTGTATCCAAGCCAAGCCGCCCTCTGAGGTACCAACTAGACCAATAAAATTGCATTAAATTACTCTGAATAAAATTATTTATATTGACTTCCACTGAATGTTAAAAAAAGGTTGTAGCATCAAAGCAACTACAAGAGAAGGACAAGACTTTCAATAACTTTCAATCTCTAAGCTTTTAATGGAAGTCAATGTAAAACTATTTTTATTGGTCTATTGGTTCTATTACTTTATTTATTATTTTGTGTGTGTGAATTTTGAGCAAAATGCAAATAACCTCTATAATTTGCTTTCAGAACTGGAAAAACGCACAGGCCTAAAAAATTATGATCAGTGCACCCTCACCATAAAGAGCTAATAAAATCATAATAACAAAATAACCAGAAAAAGAAAAAAATACACTCACGAACACATACACACATGCACATCAACAACATTATGCATGGCATTACGAAGCACACAGAGGGTTAATAACAGCAGCTGTTGTAAACATGGAATGTCAAAATTCACAATAACAGTCACCACAGTAATTCGGAGGAACGCTGTCGTGTGGTTTAGTCACTCGTCTGCTGGAGTTCAGAGAGGAGCTGCACAGGAGCGCTGGCAGTGACCCTACAGGATTAACTATTGCTGGTCAGATCAGACGCGACGGGATGGCACGAAGAAGAGAGTTACAGATCAGTTCTTATCATTCAGAAGAAAATACTATTTCATTAGAAATCAACTGATAAAACAATCAAAAAAAGCATTGTCTTTAACATGAAAATAAGGCATAGAATCATTAAAGGGTTACAATATATTACTGTACCATGTTCTGCAATGGATTACCTATTGCTACTGTATCTACTATAAACAAGGCAACAACAACGACGACGACAACAACACGTCCGGGGGTTGGTTATTCTCTAAGGCAGAGGCGATGACTCGGCAGGCGGGGGAAACTGGGTCAAACTTTCTGTCTATTAAAAAAAAAAATTTTTTGGCACGGTGTATGAAATATAATCCAGGTAGGCCCTGGCAGTGCTGTTGATGGTAAGTGGACACTGCAAAACAGCAGATGAGAACAAGTTTTCTCTCATTTTCACATTAAAAGTCTCGAGTTCACTCTGATCATAAACCAGGGGTGCAGAAATATGTACCAGTCTGAAGGTAATGATTCAACCGCATCAATTTTGAATTGTAATAATGATATAATGAGCAGTATTTAACAAAGCTTGTGCTCAATTTGTTGGCCAAAAAAAAGGAATAAGCAAATAACACTTTTTATAAAAAAATTCTTTATAATTTTATTTTATTTTTTTGGAGTCACAAAAATATCATAAAACATTTATTTCTTAAAAAAAATCAACATTAAGAAGCTTGAGTATTGTCTGTATTTCGTATTCTAAATGCCACTACACTTTAACAAATTAAGGTGCTTTAAATGGGTTATTTAAGCACTGCAATATAATATAAACACTTTTGGTTTTTATTAAGCTTATGTAAGAACTTTTAAAATGATTTAAATATTTATTCATTTTTAGCCCTTTTTTCAATTCAGCAGAGCTAAATTAAGCCTCTAGTTAAGCCTCTCTCACAACTCCCCCTATCACTAGCAATATTCCCGACAGTAGGAGGTTCAGGACAAGCACACGCCCCCTCCGAAAAATTTGATGCAGCATTACTAGGCAGCCAATGCGCTCAGAGGAAAGCACCAGATCCCCAGCTCTGATGCATCAGCCAACAGATGCCTGTGCCAGCCAGCATCACAATGGGAGTGATGAGGGGAGAAATGCTTTAGACATAGACAATTGTGCTTTCTCTGACTCTGGCTGCTGATGCAACATGACCCGAGATTTCAACTTGTGATAATTAGACCCTAACGTCAGTGAAGCCTTGATGAGTAGTTATAGTAAGCAATGGGAATTAAAGTAGGCAGACATTCCTTAAATATCCCTTTTAAGACCCTTTATTTTTAGGACTGCACCTTACAAATAGTTCCTAAAGTCACAGTGCTCATGTTCAAAATTATTCTGAATTAAAAATTAATCAAACTATGATAATTCTTGAGATTTCACGATGCACTGAATCACTTCCTTCAAGACTAATTAAAGAGTGTAAGTGAGGCCAGAGCTGTACACCCCTAATAAAACCCAGAGTGACCCAGAGACAGAGCGAGAGTGTTCTGCAGGACCTCACACTGCTGCTGAAAGGCTGGTGTGTGGTGTATGGCATGCTCTCTGATTCACGACAAGCGTAAAGTCGTTCACTAAACAGGAGGAGAGAGAGAGAGAGAGAAAGGGAAAGAAAGGGCACGGCTGGTTTAGTGCTCTGTAAGAGGAGGTGACCTCTCGCTGACCCGAGCAAAGCCCTCCATTGTTCAGACATGGCGAATTAAAGAGGGAGTGATGGTGCTGATGAAGACGGTATACGTCACAGTGACGCAACTGTCCGACACCTGCTTCCTCTTCACTGAGCAACAGAGCCATTCACAGTGTCTGGCTGCATTCCAAATGGCTCTCTATTGGACATATAGTGCCTTACTTGGATGTCAAGGACTATTGTTTCATACCTAAGTAAAGGGCTGCACATTTTAATGGCTAATCGGCAGGGGCGATACATTGTGACAATACATCACAATGCAATAGTGGCACTGATGTTGTTAATAGGTTTTGCAAATACATAAATTCAAATTTAGTGAGAATACTGATTCATAATCCTGGTATAGACAATTAAAAGCTGTATTAAGAATACTGTGAATTAAATTGAAAACTCTGAGAAGTGAGAATTGAGTTTAATGAAAGGGAAAGATCTATACACAATATTGTGAACTGAATTAAGAGCTAATAACATATAAAATATTATTATTATTTAAACAGGATCTTGAATCAAATTGGGAACTCTACTAACAGATTGTGAATTTAACTGAAAGCTCAATAAAAGCATAAATTGAACTGAGAGTTCTAGTTACAGAATTATGAATTGAACCAAGAGCTTTATTAACAAGTTTGTCCATTCAACTCAGAGCTCTATTAACAATAACATAAGTCGAATTCAGACCTTTGAAAATACTTAAAATTAAAGTAAGAGTCCTAAACAACACCATGAATGGAACTGAGTGCAGTACTAACATTAACTGAAAATTAACATTAACTGAATTGAGCGCTCTATCAAAAATATTATGAATTGAATTGAGACCTCTATTAACTGTGCATCAAATTTAAGGCTGTATTAACAGTATTATGAATCAAAATGAGAGCTCAGATAATCAGTATCCTAATAGCTGGCCTTAGCAATGATAATGTAGTAGAAGGCTTCTTAATATTATTATTATTTATTTATTTATTTTTTACTGTAGTCCAACCAGTACATTACTATATATGGCTAATTAGTACAGTTGTGTGCTATTGGGCTGATATCAGCATAAAATCCAACTTGAAACTGCACACAATCACACTGTTTGTGCAGTTTGAGCACTTTAAAGAAGACAACATTTACTTTACTATAGGAAATACTGCTGGAAATACTTCAGGGAATACATACATAAAATACTAGCATGGCCAGTTGGAAAATGAATGAACCAACAAAATACATAGAGGTAAACAAGATTAGAACCTCCCAGTTTATCCCAAAAATGAAGAAATATAGCAAAATATATATTTATAAAGCTAATATTTGGTAGATACAAATCTATTAACAGGGCATGATTTGCAGAGAGCACAATTACAAATTTTGGCTCTCTAGAGATTTTAAGGAAAATATTGTATTTGCATTAGTGGATACTTAAGGTTTTAACATAGGCATAATAAAAAGTGTAATTAAGCCATTAATGATTGCAGTAGTAAGTATAGTAACAGTGTGCAATGTTACTTTTCTGCTATGCAGCCCATGGCCAAGCTAGTGCACTACATAGGGAATAGGGAGCCATGTGAAATTTACACTCTTCAGTCCCTCCCCTCCACACGACTCACTGAATCCTAAGATCCAGTTAACAGAGTCATCACAGCCTCAAAGAGCTATCTTTTATCTACAGCCACCAATCAGAGCGGAGTTTAAAAGACATTAAGAGAGTGTGATGATCAAAGGCAGTTATTTGAGCTTGATGAGACGAGCACCTGTCTGGGATCTTCTCAACTGAGGCCTCAGCCTTTATTTGCAGATGAGGCGGGTCTAGACCACATCAGTTAACCCACTCACTGCAAAGAGCTCTCTCTCCAGTGTTGAGAATAAAAGAGGGGTGGGGGTAGGGGGGGGGGGGGGGTCTTCCTTTATCTTCACATCGCAAATCTTGATTACTCAGTGGTTTTTGGTCTCCTTTGGATCTGGACATGAATGAAATAAGAGAGGAACGTGTATAAAGTGTAGAGTTCTGCATCAGGAGAATTTAAAGGGACAGTGAAGATGAGCGGTTAGCTGATGTTTTTTTTTTTTTAAGGCGACTAGTGAATGAATGCTTTAAGGTAAAATTCTTTCTATAAAAAAGGATGCATTAAAGAGCACAGATTGAAGCATGGGGGGGGCGTCCCACTACAATATAGTGCAGGGCTTCTTGTCCTTAAATGGGTTTTCTGAGGCTGGAATCCCCATCAGGAGTGGATCGTACCTGGCATGCTCGCCACAGTAATGCATGAGGTCCGCAGAGGCTTTAGACACCTAGAGATAGATAGATTAAAAGAGAGAAAGAGAGAGAGAGAGAAGTCATTGACGTGCAAAAATATATTGAACAATCCACACCAGTGATTAAACAACAGTGCTGTACTGTGTATCAAAGTTCAAGTTAAAGTTCATTTTTTATGGTCTATTTACATAAATTAAATTAAATAATGCATTTTCCATTTTAAATATACGAGCTGTACAGGACTAGGCTAGTAACATTACCCGAGCTAACTTACAGTATTCTTAGCATTTTGGTATCTACCACCACATCTTCACATTCTCGTATTAGTCATTCCAAATTATATAAAAAAAATAATAATTTTTTGTAATTGCACCTGCTTTCATTTTTTTTTATTGTGAAGCAGTGGCAGGAATAATGTTATTGAAAAATCGAAATAAAGTAAACTGTCTAGAAAGAGAGAGACAAGCAAGTCAAGACATGCAATAATATGTAGAACACCAGTGTACCAATCTACACCAGTGATTAAACAACAGCCTACTGTAGTATTGCACATCAAAGATAAATAATGATAAATAGCAGGTTCAAGTTCATTTTTAATCTACTTGCACAAATTAAATTAAATAAAGCAAATGAAAAGCCCTCTGCAGAGTTTTGTAATTGTGATTTGATGACATTTCAGAACATTTTAAAGTAGCGCAGCAGCTTAATTATATTTAAAAATATATGTAAGCGAAAACATTGAACACTTGTAAAACTCTTTAAAAAACTACACTTAGTTTTATAAAGAAGCTCCTTGTTTGCAATAGAGATGTATGAGATGTAAGACTGTATACGTATAAGTATAAGTTCAGGTCTGCAAACCCTCCCAGTATCTTGCGGACTAAATGCACAGGAGCAGGTGGTTAACCAATGCAGTAAGTACTGGAGTAGGACAATGTATATGCGGAATACAACATATATGTTGGATTTTTCTTATATATAAATATACAAATAAATCCCAAAAAGTAATAAATAGTCTATAGACAAAATACCAAAAGGGAAAACAACTACATAATCCATAAAAAACTATTTCTAAATATTTACAAAACAGCTAATCACGTGAAATGTGTGTGTCATGGTGCTACACAAATGGTGGAGTATACAGTAATCTTTTTATATGTAGGTTATGTGTTTATAGAGGCTATTTATTTTTATTACTATGCTGTCTGCAGCAATATCATTTAATTCTCACTTAGTGTTTAATTTTATTGTTCATCATGCTATGTATTTTTATGTGCACTACCAACTTTATTTAAGAAGAAAATGATTTATTTGTGTGTGTAAATTAAAGTTAGAACAGTGTGGTTTCCAGACCTTTAAAATGTTTATTACGAACAAATAAAAATGTGTTCTTCTATGTAAGAGGTTATTAAAATCTGGACCTTGAATCCAGTTTCCAGGAACAGCGGATGTAATTATTCAGCCACGTAATGTCACAACTAGCAAGAATCCCAAAGTCCAGGACTGGATACTGGATTCAAGGTGCAGATTTGAAGATGTCTGTTCTAGGGTTGGGCAGGATTCACTTTTTTAAACAGTCATATATCACCACAATATAGGGTATTACTGGGGGCAAGGATTTACATAAACAGTGCAATTCCTAAGTGTATGTGGCTACAATAACATCAAACTCTATTCTATTTTCTTAACTGAAAATTACATTTACATTTCAGTTTACAGAAATTTAAGTGAACACTGCACATTTTAAAATCAGAACTAACATAAATGTTAAACCATCAGTCTGACAAATAAACAATCTTTAGCACAGCTAATCAGAGGACTACCTAAAGCTAGCATAGATAGCAAAGATAGCTAGCATTTTGTATACCACAGAACACACTTAAATCTGTCTGACTAAAACTCCACTTACAAACTTTTAGACTAGAGTTATAGATTAACTAGACGGACATATAACACAGAAATTGCAGTTTTTTCCCATGGTGTTTGGTTCTGAAGCTCCCATGCTAAGCTAGCCTCTGGTACAGATGCACAGAGTATTACACAGCTCAGTACAGCTATTTTAGACTAACTAACCTGAGTACTGATGATAAAGACTTGTGTCTTGCGAGAGTGCAGTCTTAGCTAGTTAGCTAGATAATGTTTGCTAACATACTAACACTAACATCACAGCACAGACAATGTTAGCAAACAGGCTAACTGCTAACACCACTAAATAAGGCTAAAAATACTGATTTCTAGAAGATAAAGCTACACATCTGTGCACACACTTAAGTGAATAATCTTAAGAGTGTTTTAAAGCACACTGTGCAGACTCCATTGCTTAAAACAACAACAACTACAGTAGGCCTGTGTTTTTTTTTTTCCCTAATCGTTTTCAGAGAGCAACTCAAATTTAGTACATTTAGAGTCTTGTGGCACATGATGAAATTAGCTATTTTGGTCTATATTAGTTAGAAATTTGGTACGTCAGACACTTCCCTTTATGTAAAATATCCTTCTCGTTTGAAGATAACATTTTAAAATTCTGTTCTATGGCTTCACTTTTATTACACAGAATTATTAGAAGAATCTTTAACACTTTCTACAAATGTCATGTCCATCAGAGTCTATAAACATACTTAGAACATATAAAAACAATGCATCCATAAGACACTTAAAACATGGCTATACTTATATTTTCAAAATGTATAACACATTATAGCTAGGTTTATTCTGCATTATGAATTGTGCTCATATTGTATTATCAGTGGTGTTCATAAGATGTTATATGTCTATACCAAGAATCTTAACGCTTACAGTTGTTTTAACACAACATGCTATAATTACTTTTAATCACTAATCAATTATATTTATGTTAACTATTATAACAGTTTATATTAATTTTAATGTATTACATTGTGTCGTTTAGCACTCCAAGTAAAGTGACACATGCCTATCATGGAAATATATTAATAGTGACAAATATATGTTATTTTAATCCAGATGTGATAAATGTTACAAGCACAGCTTATGATGCATTAAGAATTCATCAGAAATCATAATGCATAGAAAACAAACATGAATGTTATATATTTTTATAAATATGTATAATCACATATATAATGCTTTATGAATGCATTATAATGTGTTTTAATTATATTATCGACTTATCGTACAATAAATGGATATGAGCTTAAAAATATTTGATAATCGTGATATCCTCTATTGTGTATATTTGTATGTTTGTTCACATATATAACCTTAAATATTTTAATAACTGTACCTCCATTCAAACATAGTGGACTGCAGTAGGTGAAGAAAAAACTAAATATTTCCCAAACTATGTTTTATTAAAGTTGTATTGTCTTTAAAAGTGTATAATTGCTATGTTATGCTGTTGTATCATTATGTCAAAAATGACAGTCTTAAAATGACAATAATACCATTTATCACAATTATTTCTGGGATATATCATTCACAAACTATTGTTATTGTGACAGGACTAGTTATGAGCATGTTTATAGAGTCTAACAGACATGACATTCATAAAAAAGTGTTACTAAAGAATTTTAAATTACAAGAGTGTTCTCTTTAATGCTACAGATTGTTCTGATTACGTTTAACGTAAGGATCACTGCTTACACACACTGTATGTCTACACAATGCAAGGTCTGTCTGTTGCCATCACAATACCAGCCTCTTCAGCAGTACAGTCCTCGGGGCTTGCGACATGTCAATAAGCCCATGAACAGCCCACTATCTGTTTTATTATGGGCTGTGCGCATCCTGACCAATTCTCAAACGTCCCGAATGAGTGATTCTCTGGCTGATTGGAGAAAATCCAGGCATTCACATCAACCAACACACGTACCTAAATTAGGTCAAAATAATTCAGGCCAGTCTTTAACTGTGTCACAAGAACGACTCAGCAAGAATGTGTTTAGCAATTTAAAGGTGCACCTATTGCTGACACAGATGCACAAATGCAGACAATTAGCACAGCTTGTGAAGTCTCCAATAGAAAAGTACTACCTGTAGAATAGGATAAATGATAAAGATAAATCTTTTGGCACCATGCCTAATGCAAGATGCAAGGCTATAGAGACTAAGAACTTTGGACAAAGAACCACAAAGAAATACCCCTGGTCAACATTAAAATTGTAATAATGCAATATTTTCTAGACATTAGATATACATGTTTAAAACAAATTTTATAAAATGTTATGTATGATCTGTTTTTGTTGATTATGATGTAAATGTATAATTTACATTTGTAATGTACTCTGAAAGCATTAATAAAGTTTATTTTAAAAAGGCTGTAGAGGGGCAAAAAGGGGTTTACACACTACCTGGCCATAAAAAGTCTCCATCTGGATTTAACTAAGCAAATGATGTGGGGTTGATGCTGCAGTTGGTCTGCAGGTCTAGGTTCAGCAACAGTATGTGCTGAAAGAATGAGGTCAGCTGACTACTTGAATATACTGAATATAAACCAGGTTACTCCATCAATGGATTTTTTCTTCCCTGATGATAAACACGGCCATATTCCAAGATGACAATGTCAGGATTCATGGGGCTGGAATTGTGAAAGAGTTCAGGGTTCAGGGAGCATGAGATCATCTTTTTCACACATGGATTGAGAGAGAGTTCACCACAGAGTCCAGATCTTAACCTCATTGAGAATCTTTGGGATGTGCTGGAGAAGGCTTTGTGAAGCGGTCAGACTCTACCATGATCAATGCTGCTGCAAGATCTTGGTGAAAAATGAATCCAGCAACACTGGATAAAGTTATCAAGAAGATAACTGGATAAAGTTATCAAATTCTGGACAGTAGAGCCAGTTTCTCCAATAAAAGCAGAATTCATCTTAATAGCCTATTTTAATAGCCTTGATTTTGCAATAAACAATGAATGAATGAATACGGAGGTGTCCCAATACTTATGTCCACATAGGTAAATAAAACCGCAGCAGCCACAAAATAAAATACCAAAAAACAACAATAATAATATAATATAAAATAATATTTGATTTGTTTTATGCATCTTTAACACACACACACTATTTTTTAATAAAGCCAAGTGGCATTTCTAGCAATGCTGTATGCAATATATGTGGCCAATTAATTTAGTAGTATGTGTGTGTAAGTCTTTACCTTTATCCTCTCTATGTTGGCCTCTATCCGTAGCTGCTGTACGATTCTCCGTGCCTGCGCTATGTTATTTGAACTCTGCATCTTTGACGACATTGTTGGTGGAAATATCTGCACACCTGCAGGAAACACAGAGACAAAAAACAGTTAAAACTTGATGCATGTGATTCAGAAGAACAGTTTGTCACTTTACATTTTCACATTACATTTCACATGTCACAGGGAGATATCAATTAGCAGAATTATGCATGTTCATCAATCTTCCTGAATAATTAAACTCTCATGACGTAAAATAAAAAGTCGTAAGATAGTAGCAATGTGTAGATTGATCAGTTACTGTAAAGTTAGCAAAGGGTATGGCTTGTGTAAGTTGTGAGGGGCTATCTTGTGAGTGTGGTTAAACACTGGTCAGTGTGCTTGTGGCAAAGCGATATGAATTATGGGAGATGGAGTGAGATCTGATAGTGGGTGCAGATGGATGGGCATTGGATTTTTCAAAAGTTGTGTGGGTATTTAATACGTGTGTACCAGAAATATGCCAAAGAAGGGTGGTCATGATCGTGACCGGCAGCATCTGGCTGGAACTGTCTTTGTAAACGTAACTCCAGCAGAAATCACAAGACTAAAATGTATTAGACCAGATCTGGGTTTAGTAATAAACAGTGTGTATGTGAAAAAATTCAACAGAATATGGCTTTAGGATATGTTCACAATAGAACTCTAATTGTTTGATTTTGGTGATGATTCATGTTTATATGGAGAAGAGACGTAGCTATCTTTAATGCAAACATCTCTCAAAAAACAAGGAATTCCAGAAACACTAATAATACAGACATCCTATGTATTACAACACATCTGGAAACACATTTGCCTTAAATCAGAGCCAGTGTAAAGCTTAATCACTACTGCATGGGTGTGCACAAAACAGAAGCCACACTGTAACGATGTCTACACACGTACACCACCAGCTTACTCACACGCCTACAGTCAGCCCCATACACTCACACACACACACACACACACACACACACACACACACATACACACACACACACAAACACAAACACACACACACACACAAACAATAGGTAGCATGCTTTTTGCAGAGACTGGGGGGGCCCTGTGTTTCCGCAGTGGTGGGTGGGGATGGATTGTGCATCAGAATGGGCTCAGTATGGGGCTTTAGACTGGTGTAGAAACTTCTTTTAGCTTAAAAACAATCAAATCTACACACTATCCCACAATTTAGCCCACAGTTATGTCAAGTATGCAAAGTTAGTATTGCACTGGAGCTGTAAGGTACATGATTTAGCAGTGTGTAAACTTGGGGTTTTGTCTGTGTGTGTGTGTGTGTGTGTGTCAAAGAGAATTAGAAACAAACTGAGTGGCCAAAACCAGACTAGGTTTGTACAAACTGAAGCCAACCTACTCCTTCCTGCAGCTACTATTACTACTACTACTACATCTAGTATCGTGTCCCATGACTTTTGACCTGTCCCATGAAAGCTAAAGAATAATGCACTGATCTGTTGGATATGTGGGTGTGGTCTCCTGCACTGAAGGTCGATGTGGTTTCAGCCAGTGTAGCTTGTGTGTTAACATGGGCAATTCTAGCCAGACAGACTTCAGACTTCAAAAACTCTGCATTAAACAAAAAAATTTATGCCGAAGTGAAAAGCATAGCCAGTCTGTGCACATAAGCATGCCATTTGGATCTGTATGATACAAACTATATACATATATATAAATATTAATAATGCACTTTACTGCAATTATGATATGACCTGCTATATATGAAAAACCACACTGATGAATCAATAATGTGATGTGATTAAAGACTAGGACACATTACGCATTTTGACCAAAATTAGAATGGTTAAGTGTACGACCACTACTAAGAGTACAACACCACATTAAAGAAGCCACAGAAACACTCTAGAAGTGTGACTGGCCAGGATACCCACAACACACACGATAAAACATTTAGGCTGTGTCCCAATTGTATACTACACACTAACATTAACAATATGGTTTGGATATGGCTAAAATTAATATTAACATATGTTTGTTCAATTTAGTCGACGCAACTTAATTCCGACATTAATATAAATAGTCCATCTCTACTCTCAGGCACTGCCAGCCTATGGTGTTCTGGGAAGATGTAAACTGTTGAGAAACTTAAATAAGGTGCGTCTTCCCTTCTATTTCACATTGCATTGTGGGATAATAGTGTCCATTGTAACCATTCTCATAAATGACTGCATTGATATGGAAATTTGTTAAAACTCAACTCACTGTTATGATAAGTTTATCTATACTACATACTTTATACTTAATAACTAGTAAGCAAATTCATATGGAAATTTTACATCAAGCAGAAAGGTAACACAACTTATAAGTGCGGTCTCTGTTGAAAAAAAAATGTTACATGTTACAACTGTTTAAGTCTTAAGAAAACAAAGATAAAACCCAATTAGTGAGGGAGATCTAAAAAGGTGCCCTTTTATAGTGGCCTGGAATGCATTCTCAATTATAAGCCCAGCTGTCAATCACTGTATCAGCTTCATAGCTCCTGTGATGCTGGAGAAGTTGAAACTGAAACTTCACATGAAGTTTTGCTCTTTAGTGCATTAGCGCCAGTTTAGGAGTGTGAACTGTGCGAGTCAGCTTTACCGGCAGATGTTTAGACACGCCTCTAAAGCACTAAACATGCTGTTCTCCCACTTCCTGAGAAACACAGCACTGTTATCAGGGATTCAGAGGAAATGCACTAGAAGACCCTGACCGCCCTCCTATTCTCTCTCTCTCTCTCTCTCTCTCTCTCTCTCTCTCACTCTGGGAGCATTCTCCTATCTCTGCAGAAAGCCACGCCCCAAACGAGCAGGCAGCTGAAAGAGCAGAGAGCAGTGGGGGGGGGGGGAGATAAAGCTGATTGGATGGCCTCATAAATCCTCCTGTCGGAATAATCTGGATCTGTAACGCCGGATACACACACTCTCAGAGGGGTTAAGAGGGGCCTCATCACACTCACACACACACACACACACACACACACACACACACACACACACACGGCAGCAGAATATAATGTGGTTTGAGCATGCCCTGTGCGTACTAGGAAAGCATGGGCTGCACGTGGGATAGGGTTGCATGATGCACTGTTCATAAATCAGTACTGCACTAACCACAATAATGATACTGATCTTGCAGACATTAAGGCTGACTATGATATAAATCATGCTACATTATTTATTCACCAGTGTATTTGTGTATTGTCTCATAATACCTGTGACCTCTTACTCTTACTATTACTGCAACACCTTCTCATTTATTGTTTCTTTCAAAATCAAGAATATTATTAAGAGTTGATTATAAAGACTCTGCTTTTGTATTTGCATTCAGAAACAAAAGCAAAAAATTAGGTCTCAAATTCAACCCAATAGTATATAACAAAGCACCATCATTCTAGAGAACACAGATCTGCTACTACACAGCTCAATGCTGGGGTGTTTTATACACCTCCAGCACACACTTGGCAACTCGCATAGTGTTTATGTTCATCTGTACCTGCTCTAATGGGAATAGTTCTTTGCAACAATTAAGGCGTTTTCACACTAGCACTCTTTGGTCCCGTTAAAATGGCTTGTTTGTACCTCTAGTGCGGCTCGATTGAGCAGGTGTAAAAACAGCAATTGCACTCTGGTCCAGATTAAAACAACCAAACCAAAACCAGTCAGTGGATGTGGTCTGAGTCCGGTCCCAAACAAACTCTGGTGAGAGCGTAATCCGGTCACAGCTAAATATACTCTTTAATTTGAGCTAAACTGCTGATAAAGTGCCGTTTAATCTGATATATTAGCCACATAATGCTAATTACCACAGCTATGAACAAATGCTATCTCTGCTTCATGCTGTTTACACATACGGTATGTGCAGTGTTCACTGCTTGCAGCCATGCGACTGCGTTTACTACATAAACATCTGCGCTGCATGTCTCATTGAAAACACTGTTTAAAAGCAGCAAATTTGCCAGCTTTACACTGCACAGATACGTGGGCTGAAACACAGAATCTTCTCACTACATTTAATTAAACTCATCAACTGATTTGGGCCATAAAAAAATTACTACATGTGTAAAAACGCCATTAGATTTGCATTCTGAGTGGAGTGTATTTTCCCCAGAAATTTCTAAATTGCAAGTACCTGCAAGTGTAATTAGAGCAATATCGGCAGGAAATTTGGCTGAAAGTCAAAGTCAAGTCAAAGTCAAAGTGTTTTTTATTGTCATTTCAGCTATATACAGAGTACACACTGAAACGAAACAACGTTCCTCCAGGGACCATGGTGCACATAAACACAGTGTAGACAGAACAATAAGTGCAACAGTACAAAAGTGCAGACAGACAATACAACACAATACAGACAAAGAATAATAAATAACAAGACAGTGTGCAAATTATGCAGTGTGCAAAAAAGACCAGTGAGGTAGTAATTACCTCTATTTCACAGTGTGCAATAGAGTCCAGTGAGGTAGTAGGGTTTTTAGTGCTTTTTAGTTTTTAGTGTTTTTAGTGTTTTCCAGTTATCTAATACCTAAACACTGCTACCGGATCATCACATCTCCAATTGTGAGCTTCACAGAGCAGTTTAAAAAAGTTTAAACTTAATTGATTCCAAAATGTAAAGTACATCTCATCTTCAGAAACACTGCAGAACAATACAGAAGCCTTGCACGATAATGCACGACCACGTTTGTGTGGAAAGGTTAAGGTGGTATTCTGCACCACCCTCAAATTTTATTGTTAGCAAGACTAATCATGCATTAAGACAATAGACGACTGGTATCAACCTTACAAATCCATGGTTAGTGCATGCTTATGTCATCCAGTGTCCTCTTTTGTTTTTCAGTAAAAAAAAAAAAAAAAAAAAACAGTATGGACAATAGTGGGAGTACTAGTGTGGGAATATTTTCCCCCACAGTATTTTCTGTAGCTGTAATGCAGGTCTCCAGTACAGCACTAAGAAGAGAACAAGGAAAAATAGCACACATAGCATTCTATTCAGCTGATCAGGAACAAAAAAAAAATTACATAACATTTCTCACGAAAGCTAAAGAGAAGCTGAGTTACGCCGAAAGCAGCTTGAGCTCCTCTGCAGGAAATTAAACAGAAGAACTCAACACAGACTACTGTATTTCCTGCACACGCATGCAATGGGATTTCGGCAGAAATCAGTCAGAAGGGACAAAATGACCGAGAACCAGCAATAAAAACAAAATCACACGACTAATTCACTGATTTACTGAAGCGCTGGCAAGGCAAACTTCACACTGCATCCTCGAGAGATAACAGATGACATCAAGGTTGTTACAGTGAATGAAGGATTATTTTTAGCAAACATGAACAGTGCGTGTTTAGCAGATTGTGTAAGCACTCGGGGAACAGGGAGAGAGGCCTACTGCTTTATCATCACCACCTCGCTGTGACGAACACTGGGAAAATGAAGGAGATAGTGCCCTGGCATAGGTGGGGCATGTGCTGAGACCAAGGCAAACAAAAGTGCAAGTAGTCTTTTAAATGCTATTTAGAACAGGGGATTTCTTCTAGTCTTAGTCCTGGACCAACATTTTCTCATGGTCATTAAGTGGCAACCCACTTTTATAGAATACAAACCAAACAAATTTATGAAAAAAAAAATAGCTTTCAAAAACCCATTTAAACGTATGTATACACAGCTCTGGATAAAAATATGTGTATATGAGTTTCATTGATTTTTACAAAATTGAAAACCTATGGAATATTATCAAGAGGAGAATGGATGATCCCAAAATGTATTTATTTATTTATTTATGTATTATTATTTTGTTTTACATTTTATTTATTTTTTTACAAGCTGTCTGCAACCCACTTCTGTGGTGTGATCCACCAGTTTAAAAAAAATCTGACCAATCTTTTTATAATCGACATTGTTGATTATGATGATTAATCATTTGAGCCCTATTCAGCAACAGGTAGCTGAATGCATGCATTTCACTTTTTAGATAAATACATAAATTTTTTTAAATGTGTATTTAAAAGCAATACATATTTATCATACCAAATAATTTAACAGCACTGAAGTTTTATTTTTTGTCATGCAATTTATGGCTGGAAATCTGAACCTTGTAAGCACAGAAGCGTAAAAAAACCTCACTCTCTCCCGCACACACTCACTCAGAGGCCCCTCCGACCTCCTTCGCAAGGTCAAGCCGTCTCCACTTCCCCTCCTCACGACCGGCTGGACGCTCACATATATCGAGACGGAAGCGGTGTGACAGCATGAGTAACTGCCAGAGCCGGCGAGCTCAGAGAACCTGCCAGATACCCACATCCGTTTCATTAACCCACTCACTCACTCACTCACTCGCTCACTCCTCTCCCTCGCTCGCTCGCTCTCCCTGCAGGAAGCCATATCCCTTTCTTCTCCAGCCTGGACAGTATTAAATGATTAAAAGATGTGTTTGAGTGTAAAAATAGAGGGGGAACAGGATGAGGGGGGAGTCAGTAAGAGCAGGAAACTCAACCACACACCACCACCACCGCTGCCGCCAAAATCTGAGCTCAGCACTGACACTACAAAGCACTACTGACTCGACAAGCTGATGAATTCAACTACATTCGCATTAACTGAATAGAACAGATGTTTATACAATATACACTTATCAAGCACAACATTATGACCACTTCCTTGTCTTGTTTCTACATCCATTATCCATTGACATGGTGGAGCAGCTAGGTAGGAGTGTCTAATAGAGTGGAGATCTATTGTGTTTAAAAACTCCAGCAGCACTGCTGTGTCTGATCCACTTGTACCAGCACAACACACACCAACACCTCATACACCACCACCATGCCACCATTGTGCCACTGCAATGCTGATAAATGATCCACCATCCTAATAATACACACCTGCTCTGTGGTGGTTTTCTCTCCTGTGGGGTCCTGAGCATTAAAGAACAGGGTCAATAGAAGATAATGAAGTATGCAGAGAAACAGATACAGGACTACAGGTTCCTGTTTGTTTTTCTGCTTCAGGGAGTCCTATTCTATTGGCAGTACTTCTCTACAGGGGGCACTGGGTTTATTCGCACGGTTCAGTGCATCCACTTGTGCACCACTAGTCTCCAGTGGCACAGAGCGACTGCTTATTATGCAGCACTGTAGTACTGAAAGTATTGCTGCACACTACACTACTATATGTGCAAACGTTTGTGAGCAGATAAATGAATATGAACCTATGGGCATTATGAGTGGTAATGCCAGGAGTGGGCTATAAAGCCCCCTAGCATTAAAGTATGGAGCAGAGAATCTACTGTGTTCTCTGGTATAAAGTATGGTGTAGGGGTGGGCGATATGGCTCTAAAATAATATTACAATATTTCTTGGTATTTTTGCGATAATGATACTCTTGGCGATATGATAAAATATTGAATTAGAAAATTATGTCATGAATAAACTACAAACAAAATAATTTTTTTAATTTTATTATTGCATACATATGATATATGATATTGCACACCACTAATTGAGATATAAAAAAAAAAAAAATAGCAGATATGTAACAGAAGTTAATGATCCATGTCATGAAAAAATAGTACAATAAATGATACTGGACAGATGTAATCTGTCTCTAGGAGATATATAATAGGAAAATTTTAACAGTGTTAATTTTCTTTTGACTTTTGCAAAAAAAAAAAAAAAAGTAGTACCCTGATTTTCTAATTGGGGTGGGTGATATGGCACGATATTTGGCACAGGATATAATATCAGTCACAATATTCAAAAATGTTGGCTATATTATTCCATACGATACGATATGGCACACCCCTATTGCTGAATGTAATCAAATTCTCAAAGGATCTAGAATCTGGACAATGTCTTTCCTGGACAGTAGAGACAGTTACTTCAAGTAGTGCAGCAGACTGGCGGCTGACCGTTGGATTTCCTAGAGCTATACAGAAAAGCAGGAAACCCGCAGCAGACAGGCAGCTACACGGACTGGGATTAGGGCGGCTGTCCAACGTCCTCAGACGACAGCGTGACGGTAGTCCACACTCAAGTCTCTCTCTGCTGTAATTACAGCTTCAGAGATGCCCTGGAGCTTCAGCCACTCGAGTCCACTGAGGCGGCGCCACCTACTTACATGCCTCTTATCCTTGACTTCAACCTTCAACATGAATCGAGTCTTATAAGCCCTTTCCAGGGGGTCAGATGAGCTCAGCAGACAATGCAGAAGATCTCTGATAAACAAGAATGAAAGCGAGAGGCAGAACAGGCCATCTTTTCATCTCTTTATGGAGATATCAGCAGCTCTTTGAAGATACACAGAAAGCGAGAGAAACACAGAGGCTTTATAGCATATGACTCACTAGCATATGGCTCAAACAACAAAAAGGGAAAATGAAAACGACCACCTGAGGGTTAATGTAAGAACTCACTAGATATGAGCAAGAGTTAGGTGGTGCACGATAAATGTACAAATGCGTGTGGACACTGGACACTCCTTCTAACGAAGGCTACAGTCAGATACTTTAGGTTGCACCCGTTGCAGATACAGACGTGCAAACTGGCACCAAGCCTCAGGCCAGGTGTGTGGGCTTGAGGAGCAGTGGAACAAGTTTTTTTGAAATGGCGAGGTGATGGAGATCCAGCCAACATTTTGCCCTCACTAACTCTGCATCCCTTTTCAATGCAATGCAATAAAGAAAGCAATGTACCAAAATCTGGTAGAAAGTCTTCCCTGGACAGTAAAGACAGTTACTCCAACAAAAGCAGGACATACTTCTTTTAATACCCTTGATTTCAAAAGAAACAATGAATTGAGTAGGTGCCTCAATACTCTTGTCTGTTATGTATATTTAACTAAACATATAATAAGTTAGCTTTCGAAATTGCAAAAACAAAAAGTTAGCATTATTGGTTGACCGATTTATTTATTCTATATTGTCCAACATGTTATTAAATTCGCCTTTTTCCAAGACAAGCCGGTCTCAAACTGCCTTTGTTGAGTTTAAAGCACAGCTTAAAAGACCAGAAGCAAAGTAATTTTTTTTCACTGGATTCTCAGTTTGTCCAGGAAATGTAATGTTTCAACAGTAAAAGTGTAGGTCATGTAGTTCCACAACTTTATGTGTCGAACTAAAAGGGTGTGTTGCAGTTCTGCACATGACCACTGGTGTTCACTAATGGGGAGATTGCAGGTTTAAATCCCGTTCATGCAGCTTGCCATTAGCTGCAGGAGCCCTGAGAGAGCACAACTGGCCTTGCTCTCTCTGGCAGGGTAGGTAGCACTCTTTCACCTCATCATTCCTCAGATGATGTCGATCAGCACAAGGCGTCTGTGAGCTGATGTATCGGAACCGAGTCACTGCGCTTTCCTCCAAGTGCGCTGTGATGCTACTCAGCAATGCTGCATTAGCAACAGTTCGAAAAGGGGTGGTGGCTGACTTTACATGTTTTAGAGGAGGCATGTGTTAGTCTTTATCGCTAAGTGTAGCCCGCCTTCTTACAATATTGTCTGTAAGTAATTATCTGCCATAATTCTGTAATATAAATATACTCAATAATTATAGATACATCCTGTATCTGTATAGTTGGCCCTAAAAGTACCCACTAAAGCTTCACCGTAGACAGATTAGTTGATTACAACATGTAATCAATAGTGAGTGCTCTAGTAATGATCGCAAAAAATATAGGCCACCCATGTCAGCGTCTGCAAGGATTAAGGGCCCTGATCCTGCACCCTTTCTTTCTTCATTTCTGTAGGCCTGGCTCTGATCCAGGAACAGCCCAATCCACCGGTCCCTCATGCCTGTCAAGTTTCGTTCCAGGAATCACAGCATTCCTGTGCAGGAAAAGCCACACGGACCACCATGCCTGCAGTCGCACCTGACAAAGACAGTCATCTTCTGCGTTCTGCAAACATGCATGCTATTAAAAAAAAAAAAAAAACAATCCATGCACAAAATGCTGCAGTAAAGCCCAGCAAGCAACATAGTAGTGATGACTGTCCACTTACAATTTAACTCTATTATCTAACACTGACCTTTGTGCAGACTTAACGTCTACAGTCCACACTGTGCCATTCATAGCGCCTCTTAAGCACACTCACTGGCCGTGCCAGGAAGCGCCAGGCTAAACGGGACACACACAGCAGTATGTACACAGCTGAGTTTCCAGCATTAGCGCCAGCAGAGTCCGGGCATAAACAGGTCAGACTGTCCTGTCTCACCTGAGAGCTCGGGACCATAATGACTGCCCAGTCCACTGAAAAAGACCAACTAGCCTTGATATCTTTATTTTAAGACTAATCGGCACTTTTTGGTTACAAAGACTTTCGAAGGGTTCATAACCTCATTAGTAATTTTTTTTTCCATTTTTTTTTCCCAATTCAGCTAAGCCAACTGTCCCACACATTCAGCAGCTGTATAAGCCCTATCGCTGGTGATATTACAACACAAGGAGGGTGAAGACTAGGACATGCCCCCTCCGATACATGAAGTCAGCAATCACTTCTTTTTGAACTACTGCTGATGCAGCATTACCGAGTAGCATCACAGCGCACTTGGAGGAAAGCACGGCTACTCGGTTCAGATACATCAGCTCACAGATGCCTTGTGCAGTTCGACATCACCTTAGGAGTGATGAGGGGAAAGAGCGCCATCTACTGCTCTTTTAGGGCTCTGGCAGCTGATGGTAAGCTGCATCACTCGGATTTGAACCAGAGATCTCCCATTCATACTGGCAGGGCTTTAGATAATTGGACCACTCCGCACCCCTTTTTTAAGTCTTTAATTACAGAACTTAATTGTACTATGTACTATGTGTGTACTATGTGATATATTGCATATATTTTTAATATGTTGCCTTACATGATTTTAAGTGAGAAGTTGGGGAATTTCACGACCTCTCTGATGAGAATGTCTAATTGCACAGAGCATGTGAAATAGTACTTTTAATGCAAATTCATGTAAATGCTGTTGTGACATTTACTGACAATTTTCATTGAACCTCATTTGTACTGGGAGGAGATTCAGTTGTCTAGTGCCTCTTGGAGGAAAAAAAAAAAGCATATGTACACTGTTATAACAAGTGTACTCAACACGTGAAGTGTATACACCAGGTGTAAACAGGGTCAATGAGTGGGGAAGACCTAACAAACATTCAGAATTTGACCTATATCTGAAGAAAAGAACATTCTGTACCATTAGTGTGTCTGTTTATAGTAAATAAAAGTGAAGCCTTTAGGGCAGTTCTGTACCTGTAAGTGCACAGTGACACTGTACCATAGGGGACTAAACATCTGCACATGCAGTGGCATTGCAAGATTCTCATCCCAAGGTGGGTGTTTGGGGTAAAGGGTAATATGTGCCAAAAGGCTTAAAGTGTCTCAGGAAAAGTCAGTAAACTGGCAAATCTGTGAAACTACTGTAAAAAGAGGAAAGATCAGACTATTGTCTACCAGCAAGCAGGAGGAGGGGAGTGAAATATTTCTGCAAACACATCTTAAAATGTGCAATTAAAAGGGGTCATCACTATACTTGTAACCACTTCTTCTGCAGCCATGCTTTTCCTAATGTGTGCAGTAAGTGGTCCTGCATTGTCTTGTTGAAAAATGCATAAATGGGCTCGGAGTGGTCCAGCAGGCTAAGCACTGCCAGTACGATCAGGAGATCTCTGGTTCGAATCCCGTTCATGTAGCTTGCCATCAGCTGTCAGAGCCCTGAGAGAGCACAATTGGCCTTGATCTTTCTGGGGGACTAGATGGTGCGCTCTCCCCTCATCACTCCAAAGGAGATGTTGATCAGAACAAGGCGTCTGTGAGCTGATGTATCGGAACCGAGTTGCTGCGCTTTCCTCCGAGTGCACTGTGATGCTACTCAACAATGCTGCATCAGCAGCAGTTTGAAAAGAGGTATTAACTGACTTTACATGTGCTAGTCTTCTCTTCTTGTTGGGGCATTACTAGTAATAGGGGGAGTCCTAATGAGTGGGTTGGATAGTTGGCCTTGTAGAAAATTGGATAAAAATGTATGTATGGATAGAAATAAATGTATAAAAAAAAAGGAAACATGCATAAAAAATGTCCCTGCAAAAAATGTTGTTTTAAAGGCAGCATACTGTATGTTGGTCAAATATCTTAATATACTTTTCTGAATCAATGTTGCTTTACAGAATTCTACAGACATACTGTTAAAGACTCTGGCTTTTGGACTTCTTGATGAAAACAGTCTGGATGGTCTTTTTTCTTTGGTTATTAACTGACTGATCAATAAGTCTTTCTTCAGTTCCTATCTCTTTGTTGCCACCATCATCAATCAATGCTGCATATGGATGATGATCAATTACATATATTATGATACAACACTTCAGTGAAAGACATATAACCCCTTACCCTTGGTGTAATCACCTGTTTTTTTTTTTTCTTTAATGCTGTGTGTGCGTTATGTGCATGCACACTAAAGTGCCATCAATACAAACATAGACATAAAACTTCCAATCTGTTTTATATGAACATCACAGGACAGGATGTGCTGACTTTAAATAATACAGATAATATAATTCCCAAAACTATTTCCCATGTAAATAGTACAGAAGTCCTGGTACAGAAACCTCACACAACCTTATTGCACTGCGGGAACCCGAACTTCAAGAACTGTCTTTTTTTTTTTTTTTTTTGACTAGAACATTTTTATCTTTTTTTCTTATCTGCTCCCCCTGTCCCCAAGTCCTCTCTCGCCTCGCCGCTGCAGAAGAACGAGCAGTTTTAGTATCTCATTCACACCAGAATACTGCTTAGCAACAAGCCTGACAGGACCCAAAACTGCATAGTGTGGTGTGAAAACACAATGGGGCTGTTCAGGACATGCAATGCGTTGGGAGGACAATGAGGCCATGCTATCAGCGGGGTGACACACTGCAGTTGCTGCTGGAGAGATAGGGCTGGCCGAAAACGGCAAATTCAGCGAGCGGCAGACGAACGGGGTGAGAGTAAGTGCACCCTCATGAGAGTTAATCTCACACAGCCTGATGTTATCAGACAGACGGAGTGTACAGAGCCGTGGGGAGGAGACGCGGTGGCCTCTCTCACACAGGAACAGGACTGGGACGAGCTGGAGTGGGAGTGGAAGGAAGGAAGGAGGGGTTGGAGAAGGATAGAGAAACCAGTCAGAGAGAGATTATCACAGCAGCTACAAAGCTTGCATTGTCTTCATTGTTGTTTGTGATCTTAATTCCTCTGTTAGACACTAATACTAGCATTTCAATTAGCCTACATGTACTTGCCTGACCTTCTCTACATCCACAGCTGGAAACACCTAAACTCTTAAGCTACTTGATTGCACAGCGTAAAGAATTTTAGTTGACAATATACATACATTTCTGCATTCCAGACATGCAACACATTCCAAACAAAGGTTGGGATGGTAAAGCATTTACTACTTAATACTTAGTAATGTTCCTGTTTCTTGTCACAATAATTTAGCCCCAACCGTTCTGCAAACATGTCATAAGAAGTGCAATGGTGGGTCATTGTGTCATATTTTTCAATAAAAAAAAAAAAAACTCACAATTGCATCAGTATTAAAGGCAGGCCACTCCAGTATCAGTACCCTTTCCTTTTATGGCCATGCCTTTGTAATACATGCAGCATGTGGTTTTGCATTGTCCTGTTGAAAAATACATGAACATCCTAGTGAAAGATGTCTCAATGTACGTTTCAGATTAATGCTCCATCACACAAGCTCCATTCTACAGACTGTAGAAGTCACTGGCATTTGAATTTGCTGACTTTTGGGTTGCGGATTACTGTCTGGATAGTCCTATTTGTATGTGGACCAGAAAACACAGTGTCCATTTCTTCAAAACATATTGGAATACTGAACAGTCTGACCGCAATACACATTCTTTCCAGTGGACAGCACTTCTGGACATGGTGAACATAAGGCTTGTGTTGTGTACAGTAAAGTTGTAAGCGGTATTAGTGAATATAGTAACTCTGTATTGTAGAGAAGTGGGTGGAGCTTCTGGGCATGGTGAACATAAGGCTTGTGTTGTGTACAGTAAAGTTGTAAGTGGTATTAGTGAATATAGTAACTCTGTATTGTAGAGAAGTGGGTGGAGCTTCTGGGCATGGTGAACATAAGGCTTGTGTTGTGTACAGTAAAGTTGTAAGTGGTATTAATGAATATAGTAACTCTGTATTGTAGAGCTTATTGGTGATAAAGGTTAGTACAGTAATCTGTTGTTCATGTGGTTCTATCAGCTGTTGTTGAATGATGGTTCTTGATGTAGTGAGTCTGAGGGATCGGAGATGACAGGTGTTCAGCTTAGGCTTGTGCTCTTACCCTTCACACACTGAACTTCTTCCTGATTCCTTAAATGGTTTAATGGTCTGTATAGGGAGAAATATGCAAGATGTAAATCCCTTTACAATCTTTCTTTGTCATCACTGGTTAGAAATGAGGTCTTTTATCTAATTACAATCTGTCCCAACTTTGTTTGGAATGTATCACGTGTAGGAGGACAAGACATGAAATATCTTGGGTTCACACTGTCTGCAAACAAAATAAAAGTCAACCTCTCAATACAGTCATACCCGTAGTCTGGAATAGATCAGACATTCCAAGAGATAAATAACTTAAGGCAAGTGGAGCCACACAGATGGACAAGGAGTTATATCTATTGTCATGCACAGTAATAAATAATAATAAAAAAATGTCTACCCTCCAAAGAAGCTAGATGAGTAATTGTGTAGATATGAAAAGAAAGTTGAGAGATTGGTGCACAAACAGCCCAGAGGCGTCAGGTAGAGGGGCTGGGCAGGATCTGCTCTATTACCGTCTGCTGTTAGCATGATTAGGTGCTGACTCACAGCCTGCTAGACTCTCATGTCACCGGCCGGAGCCCGAGAGCAAGACACCGTGGGAGAGAGGCAGGAGACATAAACGCATGGCTGCATCCCTCCTTCCCTCACTTATTCCCTCACTCATCCAGGGGATAAAGGCTGTATGAGAAGAAAACAGACTTATGCATGAGGCGATTTTATCATCTTTTCATCTGTACTGTAGACACTTTTTATTATTTTGATGTGTGTAGGTATGTGTGTACAGAGATAAACACACATGCACATACATGATTTTTACATGCATTCTTTAATTGAATCCATATGTATAAAATTGAGTGGAGTCTCCCTGTACTTGACACTGATCAGTTGTCAATCTGGCGAATAAGGGTTAATCTACAGCTTCAGTAGACACAGGAATCACCAGCACAATCTGTTGTAACTATATTGCTGCACCACACGCATGCAAGGGAAGAGGAGTCAGATTTCGCCACACAGCATCAGTTCTTTTTCTTCTTTTATTGTTTAATGGGTGTTGATAGCCTGCCTCAACTTACTTACATATTTGGCCAGAAAATGTGCACACAGATGATGATATGCATGGTTCTTAGACCACTTATTTTATTTAGACCAAATTTTGGTCCTTTGGTCTGTGGTTTGTGTATACTGTTTTGGACCACAGTGAAAAGTTTGAAGGTCTGGAACAAACAAGGAAGGGGTGAGAATCACAGGGAATGATACATTGCCCACAATAAAAATATTACGGTAATGTAATTCTGCAATAGTTGACAGTCCTCTATGATACGTCATGAGATCTGTGTTACTGAAGAGGATAAAATACTCTTAAATAAGCAAACACCAGGAATTGTGCCTTAATTAGTGTCATTTTCACAGAATTTGGCAACCAAAATTCTTTACTGCAGCTTTATTTAATTTGATTAGTGCCACCACATGAAGTAACGAGGCAGTAACTTCTGGAAGTCAAAAGTTACTGCTTCAATATTGATATTTGATATCATGTATCAATAATTTATCGCAAATGTAAACCTTATGATATATCGCAATATCAATATTTTGTCCCATTCCTAGTAATCATACCTATGACCAAAGGACTAGAAGCTCTGTGTGAAGGAAGTGTGAGATGCTCTCAGTTTCTGCAATCTGTCATGCGGTGTACGCCTGGCTTAAGTCAAATTCCTGTACAAAGAGAACCGAATTCCATACAGTATTTAGCAACATTCCAAAGTGCTAGTGTCTTCAAAGTCTTCCCAGAAAAGCACAGCAGCAAAATAAGAATTTTGGGGAAAATGTAGACCGAGCAGGTGTCTGGATACCTTTGGACATCTAAAAAGAATCTCTCTATTTCTGTCCTCCTGCTGTGCTTTTGATTGCTTCATGAGTTGCCAGTTACAGTCAGTAATCGCATGAGTAAGTGGAGCACCGTGGGCCGAGAGCGTTTGATCTCTGGGGAGTCAGCAGCTGAACTGCTAGACATCAGAGCTCACGCCCGGCACATTCCTGCAAGTGGCCCGTACACACATTCTGCCACTTCTCTTTCTCTAGCCCAGGTGAGGCAGATCAGAGGCTTTGCTGTGGCGTTTGATGTGCCGGTGCTTCTCTGGCTGCCGCTGCACATCTGCAGATTGGCCCGGAGAAAAGAGAGAGAGGGGGGAAAAGACATGGGGGTGGAGGAAGAGAAGGAAAAAGCGGCTGGGCAGCTGAGCGAGGGGGCGGGATATTTGCTTTCCGGAAGGGTGGCTGAGGCCAGGCGAGGCATGGCGGGACAGGAAGCCGGGCGGCACGAGAGCCGAGCGGCCGGACCGTCTGGAGCACGCTCACCAACAGCCAGATGTAACATCAATGAGACAACAAGACATGTGTTTCTATTAATAGCCACAGCCCGGCTTACACAAAGAGAGAGAGAGAGAGCACAGGGCGGAGGCAAGGCATGCAAAACCTGCCGCATGAAGTCCATTTGCTTTGAAGCTGCTGGGCAACCAAAAGACAGTCTTGCACGCAAAGCTGTTGAAGGCCTTTAGGATGGGCTGGATTGAGGTGGGGGAACTGGTGGTGCACTGAATCTGACAGTGGCCTTAAACCAAGTGTATATAGTGTATAAAGTTAGAACCCAGTGTCTGGAGGCCAGACCGTGCACAGTTTGTGACCATGCATAAAAGTATATCAATAAAACTATGGGATGGTTTCCAAGACAGAGAGTCTAAAACTAGGGAGTCTGGAGTCTGAAGTGTTTCATTCATCGGGAAATTTTCAATCAAAATGCTGTGTAATCCTAGATTAGGCTTAATACTGCCTAGTGTAAAACTGACCCTATATTCCCAAATGTTTGTGAGGAAGAACGCATGTATTTAGCAACTATAAGTCAACACCCATTGCTGACACAGATTGCTGTGCATAAGTACAATGAAGCACAGCTTGTCTAGTCCTTGCAGTAGAGAAGTATTGCAAGAGAGTAAGCTAATGAACATGAACCTACTGGCACTATTTCTAATGCCATAAGTGGACTACAGATGAATATAAAGCCCTGTAGCAATGAGTTGTAAAGCAGTGGAATGGTGTTCCAGAATGGGCTCTAGAATGATGGGAGTGATCAATAGATAAATCCTGACCTGTCTAACTCTTCAACTCTTCTCTTCTTTGATGCTGAATGCAATCAAATCCTCCCAAGCAATGCAAAATCCAAGACAATGTAGTAGAAAGTCTTCCCTGAAAACAAGAGAGAGTAGAGAGTCAAGTGTGTTCCATGAATAGGTCATAAAGCATCATTACAACTGGCAATGACCGTGCGTGACAATGCAGGAGACCCCACACTCATATCCCACAGGTTACTGCAGCTTTATTTTTAGCTTCAGTGGGATATATCAAAAGTCTAAGGACACAATACTAGTCCCAATTTATCATATCATGCAGTTATCAAGTACACTTTTAACACTAAAACACCAAAACTGTTCAGTTGTTCATGTGGTCAGCATGTGCTGAAGAAGCTTTCATGTGAGATTAAAGTGTGTCCATTAAGATTCTTGCCAAACTATTCTTCTTCTTCTACTTCTTATTTTATCTATTTGTCTTTGACATCCTCTGATCTACTTTTTTTTTTTTAGGTAAAAGTGGACAAAAAATGGGGAAAGGCAGGGGCAGGAAGGTTATATGACCTTTAGCTGGATACATGACAGCAGCGTGAGTGATGTCTCGCTCCAAACCACCAAAGGAGATCACCTCGTCATCCGCTGCCTTCCACTAGTAAAATAAACTCCAGTGCAACCTCTCGCCTCTGCTTAGATCGGCTCAGCGACACCCCCTTTTATCCCTGCTGTCAGCCCCTCCGCTGACAGACCAAAGCGAGACGATCCCGTTAAATCGCCCGCTCGTCCTCAGAGCAGCCACTGGCCCATGCACGCCTTTGTTCCCTTTCCTGTCTTGTTATTCCAAACCGTGTCTTTGAAAAGATGAAAGTGCGTGAGTCAGATGGAGGTGGTTAGGACTGTACCACTTTATCACGAGACCTCGTAAAAAGCAAAGCGTCTTTACCGTTGATGAGCACGATGAGCTGCAGTGGGAAGTGTACGATGAAATGTGCACAAAGGTGGGCTGTGTTTTCCTTTTTGTAGAGATGTGTTCTCACGAAGTGCTGGAGCTTCAGAGATAGGGGCTGTGTGTGTGGCGAGAAGGTGATGAGGCTGCATTCAGCTGAATGTGGTACAATCAGTGCCCTCCATATATCACCTGCGGCTGCGTTCCAAGACGCATACTTGACCCATGCAGCAGACAACAGAGGGGTGTTTCACAGCACACACTCTTCCATTCACACAATCACACTTGCGTGCATTCCAAAACTCATGCGAGAAGAGAACATGTGAAAGAAACCTTGTAGTGAAAACCAGCCTAAATAAACTAGGGTTATAAAGGTATGTTACGTAGCATTTTAACCTTGCATTGATGCTCCACTGACTTATAATAAAACTTGGAATGCTGCTAACTGCTCTATGTAACTTTGGTGAAGCAGATAGGACAACTCTTGCAAGAACTGTGAAACCTTGTGTTCATGTTAGCAGGACATGATAAGATTACATGAGTTGTAGCCACATGCAGCAAGCAACAAGGTGATAGAGTGACAAATCCATTTGAGATTTCCTGAAATTTGTGCGAATTAGGACCAATAGCAGACATGCATCCATTTCCAACTGTGCTGTTCTGACTATGAGAGATAGGCTCAAAGTCACTCTTTATTCCATGTTACCTTACTCATCTTTGCACATAAACAGGGACAGTCTGCAGAAAAATGAAGCTTAGAATTAAGTAAAAAATAGAGCTTGACGGGTAGCCAGCGTGCTAACTGGCCAAGCTTATACATGTCCCCCACACACACACACACAACAGCACAAGTGGCCTCAATAATACCCACAAGGGTCAAACATGTGGCAAAGTGAGCGACTTGCTACCTGCCAGTATGAATGCAGGGTAACACTGTGTAACCACATGTCTTGTTAGTGTAAAATCATATAAATCCTATTACTCTTCCGCATTAGTCCACATGCTTCTATATTTCTCAGCTTGTCCAAAAATGCAAGTGTAAGGTATGTTCCTTTGGGGTTAATCACAGCATAAATTACAGTTCTTAACTGTAGGAGAAGCCAAGGAGCAAGAAATGCCAATTCTCGAATAATGTAAAAAAAAAAGGGTGAAAACGAGAGCAGCTGTCTGCATTCTTATGCAATATAATGTATATATGAATAAATATTTTAACAAATGTGTGTTGTGCTGTTTTTTTCCTCTTCAGAACTGTGGGTACACAGGGGACTGTATAAATATAGTTACATCCACTTATGTCCTTATAATTTGTGTAGGCTGCCTTTATAAGCTGTATACCTATCCTTCTTTGATAAAGCAGCCGAGAATTGCATAACTTGATCTTTCACAAAAACTAAAATATATATCAAGAACAAAATCTTAAAATCAAGTTTGTCTACATTGCTACCTGCCTTAAACCCTGTCAATTTTAACCTGAACAAAACTTATCCAGTTTCTCACTCTGCATAATGCTCTGTTGATATTTCTAAATCAATATTTTACAATACTAGGATGTATTTTTATAGCATTTGTAACAGGGTTGCTGCTATTGATCACATCTTTGATTTTTATGCACCCTGCAAACAACCACTTAATGGACATAAGCTGAACCACACCAGTAATAACTGGGCATCTACACAGCAATCTGTTGGATTAGTGCCAGACTACATTCACTGAAGAACACAAAGTGAAAGCAAGAGCTTTCCCGTAACTGTCACATTTAGCACATTCAGAGTCCAGAGTGCGAAACAAAACAGCCTTATTCTAAATCACATGACTTACAGGCACCTTTAACACAACAGGCCTGCAGCAAATGTAGCTGCACTGAGAAGAATTTATACTGAAGGTTTAACTGGATGCCCATTCAGCACTGCGATCATGTGTCACTGCAGAATGCACATCAATCAAAATTTAATTGCTGTGAAACCAAGCCATTCTGGGCTTGGAATGCTGCTCACTGCACTATATATCTCTGGTGAAGTGGACAGCACAATACTCATGAGAACTGCATGATATGCATACATTAACATAAAAATTAATTGGTGTAATTCTCATCATTTGACATGCAATATTCTAAACTGCCTATACTACCCAATGCCTTCTTCACTACTCTATGCACTGCTCCCCCAGAACTGTCTGTTGCATTTGTACTCCCAGGTGTGTCGTGCATATGAAAGGTGGCACAGATTTTTTAGCCATCATTAGTTGGACTGCAAACAGTCAAGCCATAAAATGCATGGAAATGCAGTCTGTTTTTAGAAGAAACAAATTGAATGTCTTTATTCTACTTGTTTTGAAGTTTGAAGCTTCTTATCACAGCCTTGAACATTATCTAAAATTGTGAAACCTTTAATTAGAAATTCAGCTACAGTGACGTATTTTTTATCTCGCAGCTTGTCCAGAAATGCATGTTTATAGCATGAATCTGCTTTCTGACTGTAGAGGAAGCCTGGGAGAAAGAAAGCCAATTCTGACATAATGCTCCTTTTGTCAGAAGTTTTTTTTTTACCCATTCATGACATACAGCACATAGAACACATTGCACAAAAGAAAACTGACACAATATATTCAGGTCACTTTACATTAGCTTTGATTGCAACCCAAACCAACTGCAGAATAGTGGAGGAAGTGGGGTTTAATGATGGCATTATCTCGTCAAAGGTTAAATGCTGTTAGGCTGGGAGATGCACATGATTATTACTGGCAGCTGTGTGGAACAATATGTAGTCTAAAAAGCTTTTCTTCAGCAGACACAATAACACCTTCATGCACAACTGGTGAGAGGAACAAGTTACAGGAAAAGCTGCACAGTGGCTGAGGGGAAGGGCCAGACTGTAACTGGGCTGTCTGTGAAGCTGCCAGGACTAAACTAAAGGCCTCCAGCCCAAAGCCTCGACAGCACATGCCCCACTTGGACTTCTCTGAAGCTCATTATCCTGCAGAGTCTGAAACGCCTGGGCACAGCACAGCTGTTTCTCAGCAATGGGGTGCAGGGGGAGAAGCACAGTCAGGATGCTGGGACTAAAGAGCGCCACCACCTGGGACGGCACTGACAGGAATAACGTGCAGTTTCTCTCTCGCAATGATGACGTGTCTTAAATAAAGCTTAAATTCTGGGACATATCTCAAAAACAGGATTCGTTTCTAGAGTGATCTAACTTAGAGTATGAGATCTTAAAGTTTTTAAATACATTAAAATTACATTTTTAAGTAGTTGGTGTGCACTTACACATCTGCAACAGCAATGGATGTAGCTTAATGTAACTGAATGTAGTCATTACAATGGGTGTCCACAAACATTTAAACATTGGCCATTTGTATACAGTTTGTATATAGCAGATGGCTTGCTTATAAAACCAAAAATAAAGTTAAAAACTTTGTGCATATCTGAAGTCTCTAGTCCAAGTCAAGTCATGAGTCATTTAAGTGTGAGTAATGAATCACTCAACATGTGACTTGAGTGGGACTCAAACTGTGGGTCCCAACTGTTCAACATAACTGTTCAACATTCAACACTTTCAACAGTATTGATTTTTAATCTTACATAACTCAAGAGTTGATGTTGATGTCTGAACTACAAGATAACAAATTCAATGAGTGCAGAAAATATGTACACTGATACATATCTTCTAGCTGCACCTCATCACTTTATCTAGCTGTACCACACTCTATATAGCTGTACCACACTCTATCTAGTTCTACCTTACTGTACTTTACTCTAACTAGCTGTACCTCACTTTACCTAGCTCTACCTCAAAGTACCTCATTCTATCTTCCTGTACCTCTCTCTGTCTAGCTTTACTTCACTTTGCCTTGATCTATCCAGCTCTACCTCACTCGATCTAGCTGTACCTCGTTCTATCCAGCTGTATCTTGCTTAACCTTGCTTTATCTAGCTGTACCTCGCTAAACCTCATTGTTCCTCACTCTATCTAGCTGTACCTCACTCTATCTAGCTGTACTATCTGTACCTCGCTCTATCTAGCTGTACCTTGCTTTACCCTGCTCTATCTAGCTGCACCTCACTCTATCTAGCTGTACCTTACTCCAGCTAGCTCTATCTAGCTGTACCTCAATCTATCTATCCGTACCTCATGCTATCTAGCCGTACCTTGCTCTATCTAGCTGTACCTCACTCTATCTAGCCGTACCTCGCTCTATCCAGCTGTACCTCGCGCTATCTAGCTGTACCTTGCTTTACCCTGCTCTATCTAGCAGTACCTCACTCTATCTAGCTGTACCTCACCCTATCTAGCTGTACCTCACCCTATCTAGCTGTACCTCACCCTATCTAGCTGTACCTCTCGGTACCTTGCTCTATCTAGCTATACCTCACTGTACATCGCTCTATTTAGCTGTGCCTTGCTCTATCTAGCTATACCTCACTGTACATCGCTCTATTTAGCTGTGCCTTGCTCTATCTAGCTGTACCTCACTATACATCACTCTATTTAGCTGTACCTTGCTCTATCTAGCTCTATCTAGCTATACCTCACTGTATCTTGCTCTATCTAGCTGTACCTTGCTTGACCTTGCTCTATCTAGCTATACCTCACTGTACCTCGCTCTATTTAGTTTTATACGTACCTCTCTGTACCTTGCGCTATCTAGACGTACCGCGGTGTACCTCAGTTTGCCTCCCTTAGTCTCACTGTACCTCACCCTTACTGTACCTCAAGCCTCATTGTGTGACATTAGCCTGGTTTGCAACAAAAAGAGAGCTGTTATTGTACAGTCCTAGCAGTTGGGTATGGCGCATAATGGGTGCTCATGGTAAAATAGCAGATGACGAAATGTCATTATCCTGCAGACTGCAGTAAAAGATGTATAACATACATAAAAAAGAATAACTATGCCAGCCAAGAAGTTAGCATAAAAGCTACATTCACTGAGATTTAGCTGACCCTGACAGGTTTTAGCATGGGTTAGCTTTTTTACAGTGCAGTGCTTGCAGACATTGGACACAGGACTAGACATAATGTCCGCTACAGACTGGACTCACACTCCTGCAGACACTCGAGACTGGCATAGAGCGACTGTGTGAGTGATGTCTGTGGGTACAGCGAGGTCAGGAAACATATTTCAGGCTCTGGATGGAGGAAGAGAAGGAAGAGGAGGGGAGTCAGGAGATCTATTCCTCTCTTCCTTCTAACACACACCCACACACATCCACACACACGCTTCCTGCAGTCGTGATGTGTGGGGCTGGGGTATTTTTGTAGTGCACGAGTGATTGCATTTAGGCCCCGCCAGTGTGTCCGCGTCTAGACAGTGGGGCTAGACTGAGCTCATTTCAGAGGAATCCGGCAAACCCACAGCCCCTCAAAGCTGCACTAAACCGTACACCCCCCCACCCCAACACACACTCAACACACACCCTACAGCTAAAACTCGAGCCCTGTACTTAATATTGCTGCTGAAAACAACACTGTGTGTTTTATATATCTATAAATATACTCATCGTCAAATAAATGGTTGCAAAAATAGTTGCAGCCAGAAGGAAGTGTCTGATTGCAATGCTATTCAAAAGAAAGATAAAAAAAAATACCTGGAACAATGAACGATCTAAACAAGACAAGCAACTCTTATTTATTGTATGGTATTGTATTGTATATATATATATATGCAGCTCCAATATTCTCATACAGTTCCTGCAGATCTTGTGGAGGGGTGGTTGGGAGTGTTGATAGCATGTCCAATAGCATCCCACACATTTTATTCAGGGATAGGGAAATTATTGGTCCTGATCCCGGTCATGCAGCTTGCCATCAGCTGCCAGAGCCCTGAGAGAGCACAACTGGCCTTGCTTTCTCTGGGTGGGTACAGTAGATGGCGCTCTCCCTTTATCACTCCTAGGGTGATGTCGCTCAGCACAAGGCATCTGAGAGCTGATGTATAGGAACCGAGTTGCTGCACTTTTCTCCGAGCGTTAGTGCTGTGATGCTACTCAGCAATGCTGCATCAGCAGCAGTTTAAAAAGAGGTGGTGGCTGACTTTACATGTATCGGAGGAGGCATGTGCTGGTCCTAAATATTCCTCAATATTTAATTGCACCCCACACGAAGATACCAGGCCTTCTGGTTGTGTGATGCGTGAGCGTGATAACAGCAAAATTCTTCACTGAAGATGACCCACTGCCATTCTGAGTTACTCTATGAAAGTACAGCACTTCTGGGTGCAACTATTTTTTTAGTGATGAGAGTATATTAGGGATGCACCACATATTTATCAACCAAAAATTGTAGTTGAAAATGCAAAAACAATAACAAAAAAAAATTATCTGAATAAGCAAAAGACTCAACATGTTATTCTGGACAATGATGCTTTTATTTAATACTCTATTTAGAATGAATGCAATTTCATCCTGTATTTTGACATTTATTTAATTGTGCTTTGCTGGTATGCACGGAATGTTAAAAATGTTCAGTGTTCAATAAGTAATCAAAATAGTTTAAACAGTTTAATAAATAATTGCTTTTTTTTTAATAAGGAAGGCAAAAATACTTTTAATAAAAACTTTTAGGTGATCCAAGGGTGTATAAAATGCATGCAAAGTCTTGCCCACCCATGCATGGGAACCTTTCTTTGGATTAGTAATGAAAGCAAACATTAAAATCTCTCAGTAAACACTCATAACACTAGACTGGAGGAGAAATTTTCCGTGCGTGTGTCCCGGACGCGTGCGTGCGCTGCTATGAATGTATAACTCAGTGCTACGTAAGAACAGGTTAGTATAGTGCGTAATAGAGCTTTGGGTGTGCACAGAGAATAGGCTCAACCGCCTAAAATTGCACTCCCAAGGACATGAGAGTGGGTCGGTCCTCTTTCTTCTGCATTTTTCCGTTCAGCATTCCTCCCTGCGCAAGACGAGAATAGCAGGAATTAGCCGAGCTGTGACATAAAAGGCCACTTCTGATTACCCTGAATCTCTCTTACTGTAAAAACAATGGCTATATATAATCAGCCGGTACTTACAGCAGGAGGCCTCCAGTTCCTGGCTGCTGCTGGCCTGGTGGCTGCTCTAATATTGCACTGCATTTAACCACTTAAAAGGTTTTATATGATGGACAGTGCTGGAAGTGCACATAAAATTAGCCTATTTTGCAGACCAAATCTGGGACTGCACATGCTTGGAAGAACTGGCCTATTAAGACTATTAAGCCTATTATTAGCCTGTTGATCTAAAAAGCGGAAAATGTTTGGTCAAATCACTAAAATCACTATATATAAAACACTCACACTTCATCCTAAAGGGTCAGTTACTCAGTTTAGCCTATATATAGACTATATTTTCCTTTTACATTTTTGACCTAAATTATCTCCCGTGATGGGAAAAAAAAAAAATAAAAATAGTTTTTTTTTTGTCTGTAATGCACGGAAAAGAAGAATATATTCTACTATAAAATCTATATAGCAAATCAATTCAATTAACTTAAATATATATATTTTTTATTTTATTTTATTTCCATTGCATTGGAAGCCTGTGTGTGATATTTTATATTGTATACTAATCGTATTTCATAAACCATCCCTAAACAGTAAAAAAACGTTTAAAAAGTGTTCTAAATAATATTAAATTAGTAAAAAATGGAAAAAAAAAAGAAACTGTTACTTTGCCTCAATTCCTCAAGGGTTTTTGCAGTGGGCAGGGCCAAGCTACTGTTTCATTGGCTCATTCTGGTTCATTGGCTCATAAACTGGTTTGTGGTCTATTCTGATGGACAGCAGCTCTCAAATAGTGTTATTAATGTGCAACAAAAAAAAAAAACACAATGTCCATTGTAATGGATGCAGTGTCTGAAAGGGTTAAAGGAACATCTGAATTCAAAATGCTGTGTAGTCCAAACATGCAACACTTTTTACTGTAGACGGTCCTGTGATGCAGATGGTCAAGATACAGTATCTGTGTCTTTAAGGCAAGCTCTTAAAACAGCAGCAGTATGTGGATGAGCATTGTCTTGTTGGAATAGAACACCAGAGTGTGTGTTCAGAAAAGTTATGGCCACTGCTTGAAGGACTTCATTAATGCAATGCTGGGCTGCCAAAATGTCTGTACCTACTGTAGACCAAAAGTGATCTGGCATCATACAAAATGTAACCTCACACCATGACACCAGGTCTTCTGGATATGTAATGTGTGAAATCAACCCTCGATCTTTGCACTGACCATGGTGCCTCCAGGTCTTCTGGATATGTAATGTGTGAAATCAACCCTCTGATCTTTGCACTGACCATGGTGCCTCCACAGACTGATTCATTAGTCATCTTCCCCAAGACAAAAGTGGGACCACTTCCATTCTGAGTCATTCCATGACAGTCTGGCATGACTACCCACCAAGTCATATACAGATACTTAATAATATACTTTTATATAGCGTTAGAATGAGGATGTTTCAGGAACTTTGGGTTGCACCCGGTGCTGAAACAGAGGTGCAAATGCACACAGCTTGTCTAGTTCCTGTAGCATATAGTGGAAAATTTAAGCCAATAAAATAAGACTCTCTGAAGCAGATAAAAACAAAATTCTGTGGACTGCTACTTGATCCCTATTCATTTCAACGGAGAGAGCTGCCACATGCCAGGATTCATGCTGGGTTGCATTGTGCTAAACGCAGCCTAACGGCCAAGTTCAGCAGAGCTCAACCATATTCAAATGAATCCAGCTGTCATGCTGCATCCAGCCAATCGGGAAAAGCAGGCTAGTGGACATACACAGTCAGTTGTGACTCTCATGGAAAATGAGTTTGAGACCCCTGCTATAAAGGTATATACATAAAAGCAGCTGACCTCACTAACTCTTTATCTTATTTCTGAATGCAATCAAATCTTCACATCAATGCTGTGATGCTGTAAAAATCTAGCAGAAAGCCTTCCATGGACAGTTACTCCAACAAAAGCGTGACAACTCTTTTTAAATACCCTTAACTCCAGAAGACAATGACAGAAGACCAGGTGGCCCAAAACTTTTGTCCATATAGTGTATAAATAACCCATTCTTGTCATTATAAAAGAAAGCACATTTATTTGAAAGTACTGCATGCTACCCACCTCAGGTTAAACAGCTTTTGGCATAACAAAACCATCAATTTCATATTTCATTTCACGGTTCACCTCAAACAGTGAACACATCTCCAGACTGTTACTCCAGCGCTGAATGAACAGTCAAGCTGTTAAAAGGTCACAGACAGCCTTTCATACAGCAGCCTGTATGAGCCTGTTTGGCAGCTAACTGCTACATCCAGACCTCACACTAACATGCTAATCTCCACTTCAGCACCTGTTAACAGCATGATTAGCATCCAGTTCAGCCAAAAGAGCCAGGAATCCGAGCAGGAGGCCAAACGCAGGTGAAATTACTGCTGATTAGCCTAATAACACAGTACGGCTTCATATGGGTCTGTACAAGTACAAGCTAGCGCTCCACTTCAGGCACTTTCTGGAACATGAACGACTGAACATTTAGAGGAATCAACTGCATTTTTCTCACTATAAAGTGGACATAAAATACTTTATTTGTGCCAAAAATCGTCAGTGCGCTTTAAGTATGAATTTTATCCAGTCAGGTATTAAGGAGCAGTAAAGCCACTCTGCTAAAGTGCAGCGTTATACAGGAGTTAGAAGGGAAACATGGCGACACCCCTGTTCCTAACAAGTGCTGCTTAAAATGTGCCCTATAATCCGGTGCGCCTTATAGTGCGAAAAAAAGGTGTGTGCGAGTCTGAAAGAAAAGGAATCAGAGAGGAACCTTCTACATTAACTCTGCTGCAGGATGCACATGCTCTCAAAAGGGAGGGAGACAGAATTTGGCAAAACACCTGTTGGAAAAGGAAACTCTGCACCATCCAATGCATGTCCTTCTATTACATAATCAATCAACAGCAAGTTTGATAAGCCGCCGTACATGTATTCTGTTGCATAATGGGCATGGACTTAAAGGGAAACAGATTCTGGTAAGGAGGCAGAATTCGGCATAACACCTGGAAAGACAACTGGCTGAATTGAAAACATGCTGCTGGCTGATGCAAGCCCCTCTACAAACTAAGCAATGTCAAGTATAGGGAGACAGAGCCCATGTAGGTGATGTTGACAAGACCTAAAAATGAACTCAATCATTAAACTGCAGTTCGAACTTTTTGAACATGTTGAATATTTTGAATATTTTTGTTCATTCCCAACACAGGAATACTTTTGCTTTCACTGTAGAAGAAAGAATCTAACGTTTGTTTCAGTTAGCTTCTTCGTGTTTGGTGGAGGATGAGATCATAGTGTAATCTCAAACATCTCAGCGGACAATGCTTCCACTTACCAAATGCTGCATAAATATGGAGATGGAAACGCAAAATTACTCAACACGCACACATTCCACACACACCATTGCACACACTCCAAGAACCTGACTGAGACTGAGCAGCGTTTGAGATGTAAATGAGCGAAAAAGATGAAAGACATTTGAGGAATGGAGGCGGGGTCCAACCATAAAAAGTTCGCTCAAAGAGAGCTGAACAAGGAAAGATGAGTGGGCTAAATGAGAGAGAAAGAAAGAGAGGTGTAAAAAAGGCTGGAGAATGGATGACACAGCCAGCACAATACAGCAGTAAAGGACAAAAGTGATGACGCATCCAGCAGGAACGAGTGCAGGAATGCGGAGGGCAGATTACGCTGCCGCCACTGTTGCTGCTGCGGGTGACACTGCTCAACCCAAAACACACACACACACACACACACACACACTCTTATCTGTAATAAACAATAAAACGTATTACCTGCAGCTCCAGCGCTGTGTTCCCTGCCTTATCTGTTCAATGCCAAAGGCCACCCAGGCAGTCCTTTTATAGCCATAATGGAAATATCACAACTCCTAATAGGGTGATTACATTCTGCAAGGCTAGTCCTGCTGACCTTTTGATAGCTGGAGCCAATACACACTTTTTAAGGCTTGTAACGATTAGTCAACATAATCCACAATGTAGATAAAAAAAAATTGTCAGCAAATTTCAGTATGGATTAATTATTAATTTGTAACTGCAATAACCTACACAAAGTGCTGGAGACCAAAACGGAAAAATCGGAAAAAAAAATAAATCACTGCCTAAACAAGACACAATTAATTATTAGTTGCAGTCTTACCTGCAACCAGTCAGTGTACCAGTGCTTGTTTGCTGGGATGGGTAGAGTCACTACATTAAGCATTATTGGGATATTATAATAATAATAATAATAATAATAATAATAATATTAATAATAATAATAATAATAATAATCACATTTTACTAAATGCTTTTCTCCTGAGAAGATAAAACATTTACAACACTGGCTAACCACACATACCAGTATGAAGTGGCAATAATGATTGTAATATTAATCCTGTTTAACTTGTTGGACAAACACCACTCAACTCCAAAACATGTGTATAGTTTATTAGAGTGCCAATGGTTTGGGAACAAAATATTCCAGTTCCATATTGCAGTTTACAGTTACCTGTAAAAATTTAAGTTGATTTACCAATTAAACATACAGAGGCTTTGTTTTTTTGTTTTTGGTGGTATAAATACTATAAATACTGACAATTTAACATTATGCCTTGTTGAGTTTTTTTTTTTATCATATCATGTAAGAAAATACTGTTACATTGTATCAACAATACTGTATTGATTTTGTAAAACAAAACAGTATCTATTATTAGTTTACATGCAGAGATTGGTATGAGACAGTGGTTCATTAATGCTGTGTTCAAACTCTGCCCACTAGAACGTAGGGGTGGGAATCAAAGGGCATTGCCCGCAATAATGATGATATCATGATACAGTGATTCTGTGATATTCGATATATTGCAAGGCAATTCTCTACAATACTTCATGGCATTTGTGCAACTTAAGATGATAAAACATTCCTAAATGTCTAAATAAGAAAATACTAGGAATTATGGATTTATTGGTGTCAGTTTCAGAGAATTTGACAACCAATATTCTCCCTATTCGTTTAATTACAGTAACTTTCTTAAGTCAAATTGAGAGGGGAGAGTCTTACGGAGTTTAGAGTGCTTATGTTTTAAGATGAGTAAACTTTTTGTAACTCATATTTTATAAACATATGTTTTAAATATATAATATATATTGTGATACATTGAGTCGTAACATGTATACATGTCTGGTGTTAAGCTTTTGTGTTCATACATTTTAACAAACAGTATACACACAAATAAGTTGTGGTCATTTAAGCTTTCAAGACAGTCTAGAAAAGAGAGTTCTAACAAACAAGAGTGGAAACAAAAATAGGAATAGTGTTCAGAGATTAAAAAGGTGATGGGGTGAAATGATCACTCTAAATTACTCCAAACATGTGAGACCTGCGCTTCGAAACAAACATCTTACCCAACAACAATCAATGCACTGACGAGTGTCGGGAGTAAACTGCGCACAACACATGAGTCAGTGCAGTTAACATGCCGAAAATATTCATTCCAAACGCGGGGAAATCCCCTGAGGCAGGTACTGAAAAATGCTGCCTTCTGTTAGTTAAAAGAGAAAGAGAGAGAGAGAGAGAGAGAGAGAGAGAGAGAGAGAGAGAGAGAGAGAGAGAATGATCTAATCGCTGCATCATCAGGAGCAGTGTGGTCAGTTCAACACTATAGCGGGAAGGAAAGAGTGTGAAATCCCCACAGCACCCATTCATACCCATAAAAGGCTTGCTGCGTAACTCATGATTGAGAGAGTTGGTGAGAGAGGGATCAATAGGGGGATAGATGTCTATTGAAAGATAAATAAATGAGTGTAAGTGTTGTAAAGCACTTGGGAGCACCGCTTAAAAAGTGCACTCAAGATTACAGCTAGAGACGAAAAAAGAGAATAAATTAAAATAAGAGAGAGTGAGTATGAGGATGTGTGGTGTGTGTGTATGAGGATGTGTGGTGTGTGTGTATGAGGATGTGTGGCGTGTGTGTGTATGTGTGTGGTTGCAGGAACTACTACCTGACCTAAAAGGAAGTCAAATCTGAATTCTCTGAAATCCTCAACAACCACCTGACCAAGCACAGCACATTCTCGCGTGCCCATTCATCACTGACCTTGCTCACAGTGTAACCACACACACAAACACACACTTTATGAAATACTGACATCACTGTATGTCAAAATGTTTGTGAACACCTCCTCTAAATGCACAATACATAAACAAACATAGCGTGTCTAGACCCTGTAGTGGTGGAGAAGTATTGTGAATAGAATAGGAACCCTCTGAAGCAGATAAACATGAAACAAGAAAAATGAGGAACCACTAAATTGTCATTTTTGCACACAATTCAGAATTGAATAGAGATTGACCCATAATTTCCAATTAAATTCTTGACTTTAAATTTTAGCTAAGACTGCAAACAGGAAATGCAATTGCAGTTAAAATTTGAATTGCAGAAAGTAGAATTGAAATTCCACAAAATTCAAAGAAGTTTATAATACATAATTAATGTGTATTTAACAGTGAAGGTTTACAGCATATATATTACATATATACAAAACAAACAAAATACATTTCATACAAATATTACTGCACGGACCACAAATTTAAAAAATCTAAATCTACTCTATAAAACGCATTATTAAAATTTCATTGGTAAAAAAACTTTTCATTTGTGAAAAATGATCAAACAGCATTCCCAGAATACCTTGCTTTATGCAAGTCCGGACCAATCAAGAGCTGAGTCAGCGCCGAGCACTCAAAACCCCAAAAAACCAGCAAAACTACAGTAATCGGTCCTTTAATCAGGCATTTAAATTGTTTTTTGAAAGATAAACAAGAGCGTTTTTGTGGAATTAAAAGCGTGAATTCAGCTGTAACTGAAAATATCTACGCAAAACTGTGCTGGACTGAGGTGCACAGCTTTCGACCCGTGCATTTACCAGCACATACCAAACCATGTGGATGGAGGCCATGCGGTTACCTCGTGTTTACTAATGCCCTCCCCCCCTCGTGCAGGCAGCAGAAGCCTGTCAATTACACAGAAACAGCAATAACACTGTATATCTCCTTTTTGTGTCAAGAATCAAAACATTGCAACATGACGTGTTTGATTTAATTGCCTTAAGTAACATTGCATATCCTGTGATGTGACTATTGCACATTATATCATGTATATAACGTTATATCATGCAGCCCTACTGAACATTCAAACACACCTTAAACTATATTAACCACCTGGTACACCAGACCAATCAGCCTGTAATAGCATAGAAACAATGTGGTATACTATGGCAACCACACAGAACTGGTCTAGTTCTGTTCAATCTCTATTAAAAATGTGTTACTTGTTTTATTATTACCGTATTTTTCGGACTATAAGGCGCACCGTATTATAAGGCGCACGATGAGTGAATGGTCTATTTTTAGTGTTAGTCCATACACAAGGCGCACTGGATTATAAGGCGCACTAAATGAAACTTTATTTATATCAGTAACAATAACTCTGAGCAATAAATCCTTCACAATATCTGTGAAAAATAACAACATCTCTGAGCAATAAATCAACAAGCACAGCAAGTACGTATTACTCCGCGACGCTCCTGACAACGGTAGCCGCAACGCTCCGACAGACCATAATATTATGTTGAAGCACAGCAAGTACGTATTACTCCGCGACGCTCCTGACAACGGTAGCCGCAACGCTCCGACAGACCATAATATTATGTTGAAGCACAGCAAGTACGTATTACTCCGCGAGGCTCCTGACAACGGTAGCCGCAACGCTCCGACAGACCATAATATTATGTTGAAGCACAGCAAGTACCGCATTACTCCGCGAGGCTTCTGACTATAATAGCGTGTTGTGCCGAATTCGGTGAATAAAACGGTTTTAAAACAGAGATAAAGATTGGATAAGTTTCATTTCTGGATGAAGTGATTTCCAGCGCTGTTTGGATATAACTGTGGATTACAGGAGACTGGATTGATGGATTCTCTTTAGTCTGGACGCGTTTTGAAGGTAGGACCTGTGGCTGAGCGCGGGTGTGTGTTCGGGGGGTGGCGGCAGTGACCGGAGGTTACCCCAGGACAAAAGGAGAGCCTTTTATTACTGGAAACATGCGCTCTGACGCAGCTCTAATTCATGAAACATACATCCTACAGTAAAAGCACAGTTCTGGAATCCGGAGAGCCAGACGGTTCGAATGGTGTATGACATGACCGCATTCGATGAAATATGGACGAACGATAAACGCAAATATGAGAGTTATGAATTATTAAAATCATAACCAAGACATATTTCGCCCTAAATGTTTATTTTCTGAAAGGATATTCCGCTAAATAGGCTAAATAGCTCAAAAGCAGAGATTCTAAGCTTTAAAATGGTATATTGGATGTCTATATTGAACCTGTAACTGTTCATAACTATTCAGAAACACAGCCAGTTATGAAATATTAAATATTTCTGGCCCGCCGGTGGGCCAGCGCGTGTTAAGAGGTTAACTTTACTTAGAAGTGGGCGCTAAAAAGAAACAGTTTGTGCTATTACCCCAGAACGGGTGGAAAGGAAAGTTTACCGGCACCTTGTTCTGGCCACGGAGCTACAGTGGAAACTAGCTACCCTGAGCCACAGCCGAGAGGCAGTACGGCAGTCAAAGGTAACCGCGCGCTAGCCCAAGAGGGGGATCTTTTTCTGGCGTGGGTGAGGAATTCTGCACAACAGAGCGCCGTGTATCACATAAAAATCGAGGTCAGTAAACACAAGCAAAATCCATACACAAGGCGCACTGCATTATAAGGCGCAATGACGATTTTTGGGAAAAAATAAGTATTTTAAGTGCGCCTTATAGCCCGAAAAATACGGTAAATATATTTTATATCCCTTAAGTACTGCATATCCTTTTGAGTATTTGTCAGCAGTCTGTGTTTGTCTGGTCTTTTTACTACAGTATGTGTCAGCATGTTATACGTGCATGTACTCATCAAGACAAATGAATCACACTGAGTGAAGAGACTCAGATTCAGATTCTGATTCATTCACCTGAAATCAAATGCACAGAACCTGTTGTACAAGCCATTGTCTTAATAGGCATTAATAAACAGTGCAGTGGCAGGTGGAGTAGCTCAACTGTGATACAAACATTAAGGAATGTCTTCCAATTGTCTAAGTAAATAATACAATTTTATATTCATATCTTATTATTTATAAATATGTAACCTCACATTAAACAATTCTATTGCCATGCAATGAACAAAAATGTGTTATGGCTGGTAAGCAGTGTAACGCCTGTAAAGATTTGAACCAGAGCTTCTGTTTTCATAAACAAAAGCCGTGCAAATGTGTGTGCGTTTGTATAGTATATGTGTGAGTGTGTGTGTGGAGTGTGTGCGTGACAGAGAGAGAGAGAGAAAGAGAAAGAGTGAGAGAGTTAATCTTTAATAGGAAGTTGGAGTAGAGTGGCCAGGCCTGTTCAGTTCCTTCTCAGCTTCTTGGAAGTCCTGACCTTGTTTCCATGAACAGGTGGATACCGCTCTGTTCGACCTACCTGCAGCAGCCTCGCTAACCCCTCCTAAACCACCCCCCACCCCCCGTCAACCTCGCCCAACCTCACAACCTCGCAGTCGGCTGGGGGCCCACGAGGGGCCGGCTGTTGTGAAATGTGCCGCCAGCTAAAAGAAATCCAGGAAGCAGAAAAAGAGTTCTGGGAGGAGTTGTTCTGCGAAGGCCTGTGCTGTTTCCTCTTTAGACAGAAAGACAGATAGCAGTTTATTTTAGCTGCGTATGCACACATGCACACTCACAGTCCAGACACCCTGCAGCTTGGACGCCCTGAAGAAAACGGTTTACTATATCCTGCAGAGTCAAAGACAGCAGGATGCCGTCCAGGATCCAACTGAGGCAATTATAGAACAAAAACAGAACAAGACAGAACAGAACATGTAACACTCTACTCGTGACAAAAAGTTTTGAGGCACCTGCTGATTCAGTGGGTATTAAAAGAGAAAGAGTTAATCCTGCTTTTGTTGGAGTAACTGTCTCTTTTGTGCAGGGTAGACTTTCTGCTATATTTTCAAGCATTGCTTTGAGGACATACAGTTCCACTGCTATACTACAGCTCAATACTGAGGGGCTTTATACTCCTCTATAGTTCTTACCTGGCACTTGGCTTGGTGCAAATAGGTTCATGTTCATTTATTTGCTACAGACAGTCCTATTCTATTGGTAGTACTTCTCCACTGAAGGGACTTTATAAACTTTATGAACTTTATGCAGAAGGGGAACTTAAAGAGATCATCAGTAAAGGTTTCACTACTGGTTAACATCTGAACCGTTTTTGTCCAAAACATTGTACTCAATGTGAAAAACCTTAATGGTATAAACTGTGAACATACAAATGTGACTTTTTGCAGAATTATCACTGCAAAAGACATTTGCAGCACTAATTTCACACATGCTGATTAAACTGGCAGTACTTCTTCACTAAAGGGTCTTTATGAACTTTATGCAGAAGAGGAATTTAAAAAGAGCAGAACTGGACAGGGATCAGAGAAACAGAAAGAGCGGACAGTTATGAGAAATATGGAGTTTGAGCCCATTCACATCAGTATATGTTTTGATAAAGGTTAATATCTTAAACATTTATGTCCAAAAACTACTCAATGTGAAAGACTCTTAATGTTATGAACTGTGAACATATAAAAATAACTTTTGCAGAACTATCACTTTAAAGTATGCATTTGCAGCACTAATGCTGATTAAGGATTAAGTGCAGGCGTATGCTGCAAGCAAAGGCCAAGCTCCATAATGAAGGTTCTGGCCAAAGTACTCCAAGCAGAGAGGTCAGTGAGAGAACATTGTAGTACAAATAAAGGTCATAATAGTAGTTGTTATCTCAAGTTTTGGCAGAACAACGGTTCTGACATGTGGAGGCTATGTTCTTGAACTGCTTCTGGAATGTGTGGAACAGGTCAGCTTATTGGAGGGCAGTTAAGTGGGTGGGGGCAATTAGCAGCTCTAAATGGGACCTGCCTCAGCACTGATAAACCTTCAGATTGACAGCAGAGAGATGGAGCAGGCGTGGGAAGGTTCCTCCTTTCTCTCACTTTATCTGATGCTATTGAGGATAAATAGGAAGCCTTGAGCAAGATAGAGAAAAAAAAACATTTCCTCTTGTTTTCTCAGCACTAATAATGCTAGTAGTAATTAATCCAAGAACCGTAATCAATCACTACCATCGCTGCTTTAGGGAGTGAGAGAAAAAAAAAAAAAACACAAACACACACACACACACTCTTAATAGTTACTGTTTCATCACTCCACAGTTACTTAAAAATAGTTACTTAAAAGTTACTGTTTCATCACTCCACATGGTGGCGCTAATCAAATGAATAGGTTTAACCTGTGATAAAGAAAATTGGTTGATAAATTCTGTGAAACTGACCAATGAATCCAATATTGCTGTTATTAACATATTTAGGTGTATTTTATCCTCTTCAGTAACACAGATGCCACTAAGTATCATAGAGATTATGTGTCTTGTAATATAACAAGTATCACAGAGTCTCAAATCATCATTATTGAAGGCAACGTGTCATGATGTCATATCATCAGATGCTCTAAAATTCCTATACAATACATAGAACATTTTTATTATTAATTTTAAGAATACACTGCTGCAACAAAAAAAATGTTATCAAAAAAAAGTTTTGTTTAGTTTAATCTAACTTTAACACTATCTAAGATACGCAATTTAGTATAAAATAATAATAGTGTACCAAAAAAAAAATTGCAGAATTTAACATCAAAAATCTACCACAAAACTAGAGCACAGCATGTTTGGGGCATGTATATAAACTGTAAATACAGTAAACAGCAAAACATATACTAAATAGACTGCTTTCAGGAATATCACTACTGTCACGATATGGAGTTTTCTTTTTATTGTGTCAAAAGATATTGCGATATTATTGTACACAATCGAATATTGCACACCCTTACACACAAACGCTTGCATCTGCACTCACACGCACTTACACATACAAACACACACCTCTGGTTATTAAATTGGCCCAAAATGACCTGAAGCTGTATTTCCTCCTAACTGGCGCAGTGACCGTACAGCCTGAGGACATGCAGGAACAGTTCAGTGCCCTGAAGATGACCACACACACACACACAAAAATGCCAAATCCGCCCACGTGTTTCACCAGAAGAAAAAACACACATCAGACAAGAAAACGTGCATGTGTGTGTGTGTGTGTGTGTGTGTGTGTACAAACAAAACAAGACTAACCTAGACCTGCCACTGAACCTTCCAACCCCCAGAACCCTCATGTAATAGCGATTCACGGATTAAATGATGAATGTTTTTAGTATAATAAAGATGTTGTTAATATAATATATTACACAGGGCAGGCGTACTATTTTGTATTCAGTAATACCAAAATATGTATTTTAATTGGTTACTTAGTATATCATGGATATTTATTTGATTTGATTTGAACTGATGGATTGAATCACTGTGACTTAGAATATATATAATTTATAAATTGTGATTTATAATGTAATTTTATCATTTGTAAATCTATATATACTGTTATGTCTGTTTTGCCCCAAAGATCTGGCAAAAAATACTATTAAAATAAATAATAATAAAAATACTAATAAAATGAAATGAAATGAAATAAAATAAAATTACTGTTCATACCAGTGTATGGAGAGATAAAGAGAGTGTCCTGTGGCTGAAATGTCTCACATACCTATACATGCAGTTATCTCACGTTTTACTGTAGCAACCAGTTTATTTTAAATTAGACAAATGCAAAAACAGCTCATAGGAAAGTGAGCATGTATGGGTCTACTGTTGCTAACAGCACCAAGCTAAGCATCTGTGTTGTTTACGAATTTACACAGTGCTAAATACTAGCCTGGTGCACACTACACATGTTTTAGCCTAATAGATGTGATACTTGCAAAAAATTAATAATAATACTATGACCCTGTAAAAGAGTCAAAATGAAACAAAGACATGTTTAATCTTTTTCTAATGCCCTTTGAATATCAGGTTATGAACATAATTATGTTGTTTTAGGAATATTGTGATTTAAGATTTTAAAAAGTATGATTACTGGGCATTATATTGTGAAGTTAGTGATACACTTGATAGACACAGCAGTATTCTACAAACAGATTCAGGCTCTATAAATTATAAAATATTGTATTATTATTCAATATTAATACAGTCTTATAAACCTTTTTTTAATGTATATACTACTTAATACTACAGATAATAGGCACTCTGAATTTTGCTAAGATTTTATATTTATTATCAGAAGATCAATGAGCAGTTTTTACTTTCTCCTCTGGAGCAGATGGGTTTAAGGTCCTTTCCCTTGCTGAGGGCACAGAGGCAGTGGTCAGAAAAAGGTCATCTCAGCTTAATGCCTTACTACACAGGTCAGCATTTCTGCCAGCTAGTCAACCAGGGACAACCCTTGTACTACTCTGACTCCACTCAAATTTTTGGGTAATAATAATAAAATATAAAAATGTAAAAGGTATGTGGAATTTTGAGAAAAAAAAAAGTGAGGCACAAAATTTGCATGGTATTATGGGAAATGTAGTGGATTTATATCACCTCATTACAGAGATACCAATCAGTGTTTTCGAATATCATGGATATCAACCGAAGGTGGGCCTAAACAACATTAACCTTTCAATGGTAATGCATCATTGTGCACGGCTTCTGTAATGTTGTGCATCATCTATCAAGGTGAAATTTAGTTCAAATCAAATTTGATTTGTTTTATAAAATAAATAATCAAAACTTCCTAAGAATCTTTATATACAATTCTGCAGAAACCTGCAAAATATGGATCTTGTGATCTGTCTTTTTGTTAGCATCTGCTAAACTATTGGCCGATTGGTTGTCCATCACATAAACATGAACTTAAAATCAGCTGATTCTGATACAAATTCAATTGATCTTGCCATATCCAGCTATTGAAACTATAATGCCTATCTAGTTACTAGTACCCTGAAATCTAAAACTGCAGTGGGCCATAGACCTTATTCAGTTGATATCATCTGATATCTAGCCAGTAGACAGTGCTCTACAATAAACAATAAACGCCTAATTTCATTCCTAATAGAATACAGTTTATATGGGCTAAAGCATACTTAACCTGTCACTCACTTACCCAGACTACATTAAAATATTTGATTTACTGTTTGAACACACACACACTCACACACAGCAACCTGGCTGTCTGCAGTGGGTTACCAGGCAGTCTGGGCTCTTTGTCTCAACAGGATTTGCATGGCTGGGTGCAGAGGTTCATTTTGCAGGAAGCCCAGAGCTTTAAACGGCCAATTTCCCCCCTGAGACACGCGCACACACACACTCTCTTTGCTTAGGATACCTTCATTCCACTTTCACACCATTACAAATTAGTCATTTGCTGCAATAACAAATGTTTAAAATAACATATTTAGCACCTATAATTAAAATGTCAATTATGTTTAGCAATATTCTAGTACCATTTTGCACAAAAGCAGAGTGCAATAAGAGCAAAAGGAAAAGAGATAGGGAGCACACTCTTCAAGTTAAAGTGGTTCATTTCTGAGGGCACTGGAAGCCAACAGTGTTAAAGGTAATGCCATACAAATGAAGATACAGTAGAGAGAGCTCAGAGGGAAAGTATGTGTGGACGAGGGGTGCGGTGGTGGTCTAGGGTGGAGAAGAGGGGCAACCCATCCATCACAACTTCTCATCAAAGGACAAACGGCTGCTGGCCCCGCAATTAAAGCCCGCTTATTTCGGGCCGGCCAAATATTTCCATTTCCTCTGTCTGCAGCTCGGCTCGGCTTCAAACGCACTTCAGGACTTTGCGCGGAGCTGCCGTAGGAATTCCAGGAATGCCATGGAAGTGGATGGGGAATATTTTTCCAGTGAAGCCACACTGGGGTTGGCCCCGTGTCACTTTGTCCCACACCCTTCACTATTCAAACGGTTAGCCCACCACGCTGAGCCTCACCGGGCAGCTGTACTAATGCTCACGTCGCACAGCGGCCTGAGGAAGGAACACCAGATTCCTATCCACTTACATAGGCATTATGGGAAGGGGTGGCACGGAGCAGGACATAGAGATGTGTGTTTGGATGATGAGTTTGTTTACTTGGAGCATTTCTCCTTCTTTTTGGTTTGGTTTCACACAGGCATAAACCTAAATGCATCTAACTATGCACCAATAAACCACGCAAGAGAGCAGTGAACGCAGCACACACGGCATATGTAAACAGCATGGAGCAGCAGAGACAGCAGTTTTTCATAGATGTGGTAATTAGAGTTTAATGGCTAATATATAAGATTAAACTACGCCTTATCAGCAGTTTAGCTCAAATAAAAGAATTATGTTTGATAGCTGGGTCAGATCAACACCGGATCACGTTCTTAACACAAGCGAACCGCTCTCAAGTTCGTTGGGAACCGGACCAAGACCATCTCCTCTAGCTGGTCTTGGTCCACCTGAGAGAAATTACTGATTTCACACCAATCGAACCACACTAAGGGTACAAACGAACCAGAGTCTGTTTTAACCGGCCCAAATAGTGCTGGTGTGAAAATGCCCTCAGTTATTCAGCTGACGACTGCAGAGACAATAGCATTTAGCACGGTAGTATTAATTGCACTATTTGCTAATGCTAACTGTGCAAACTGCTAATGCTCATTGTGTTAATCGTAATTCTAACTCCTGGAATAGCTACTATTACATACTTGATGGCAATAGTCAAAGCCAGATTGGTACAAAGAACTCTTTGGGCTTTCAACACAGCTCTTCTCAAGCTAGATGAAATAAACCAAATTAACACTTTTCTCCTAGGTGTCTAAACAGCATTAAAGCTTGATGTATCTTTCTGATTCTAGTCTCTACAAGCTATCTGTGGATATTTTTGAATTAAACAGCGAAGCAAATGTAATTTACTGTGCAAACTGATGCTAATGCTAATTGTGCCCATGCTAGTTCTCTATGCTAACTGCTTAAGCTAATAACATTAATACAGGACATATTATTAGACACTGAACTTGTGAATACTCAGTGCAAGTGCACACACTCATACACACTCAAGACACACAGTCCCATGTAATAGTATCTTCATTCAGTGGCAGTTGCAGGTCTTTTTAAAAGGGGTGGGAGGTCAGAGGGGTAGTGGTGTGGGGGGCCAGGCGAGGGTCGGACATTCCACGAGAGGGGCAAATAAGAGGGGTCACCAACTCTCTGCACAAGTGAACCTGTTCCTGCAAAGTTGTACTGTCAAAAGATTAGGACTCTCTGGAGTAAATAAACAAACAGGAACCTAAAAAATAATTTTGAATGTGATGAGTACCTAACTCTAATAACATGCAGCTAACATGCCTGCAGTGACCGACATCACAACGGAAGTAATGTGGGGAGAGAGCGTCATCTACCCATCCAGAGAAAGCATGGCCAATTGTGCTGTCTCAGACTCTGCCTGCTGATGGCAAGCAGCATGGCCCTGGATTCAAACTGGCATTCCTCGGATCATAGTGGAAGCATGTTAGTCCGCCTGACCAAACATTCTGGGAAAGTTAAATACATTTATTCATTACTCACGTGGTCTGATATTTTTCCTACGGTCCCTAAAGTGCCGTTTGGTGCTGAAAATAAGTAAACAAAACTGTAATTTAACTGTAATAATTAAAAAAAACATTTTCTTTTAAATGGGAGCTGGATGTTAATCTATATAGATTTCTCTCATTTATTTGGGTGAGTATAGTGCTTCCGTTTATTCCATTTATGGTAAGCTTACATTTTCAGATTTCCACTAAGGCTGGGTGCAGCAGCATTAGCATTAATGGCTAACTGCTTGCCACAGTTAAAGCTAGTAAAAGCTACCCGGCATTGCTACACTGAGAAACCTTGAGTGTTCTGGTAACCCAGGGTGATATTAGCTAGCGGTTTGTCACACGTAGCTTGTTTTAACACGGTAAACGCGCAGGCTACAGTTAGAGAATACTCACCTCTGACTGGCAAAAAAGCTAGCGCTTAGGGCATTTGGCAGCTAATGCTAATACTGCCCCATCAGTGCTGGCAAGGGATAGCAGCAGGCTACAGGCCGATATACTTGCCTCTGAATTGCAAAAGAGATAGCGCTTAGCGGCTAATGCTAATAATGCTAGAGAACGATGCTAGAGAACTAGACTGAAACTCCTTTGTAATGCCCCTATATACTTCAGATGTGTGTCTTTACTGCTCCTTACAACCTGAATGGTAAAATCCATGCATATGATGACTGGATTATAAGGACAATTAAAGGTTTAATTTTTAGTGTGCCTTATAGTGCGAACAATACGGTATATAGTTTTGGGTGGAAGGTGGTCTAAACCATTATCACTGAATTTCAATTATGACTCTTTATTGTGAACAGCCTGTTGTCTGAAGTAATCACAGTGCAGCACTGTTTAAATAAGTGCGTTTGCTTGAAGACGTCCACTCCTGCAATAAAGGAATGATTCAGCTGTTACAGTTAGCAGTGAGCAAGGAGTTTAGAGGGGAAGTGTGCTGGAGGTTCATTGTTATCAAGCTTGTCGGTAAGTTTCGTGCAGTTAGCCACTAGCCGCTTTGTGGTTGGACGTGGACAGAGAACGCAGTTTTTTTTTTTTTTTTTTACTGGTATCTGGCTGGGTGCAGCGTTTCCTCGTGGGTTCCTCTCAGCTTGGCCTGATTTACCTCCCGCCAAAACTGGGTCAGCAGCAGGAATCTCACTGAGCGCAGCAGGGTTTATACAGTAGCGCAGATATATTACAGCCTGGGCAGGGTGCATGAGCTCATGCAGGATAAATGATCCAGGAAACAGTGTTATGTATCCATACAAGTCTGTCTATGTCAGTGTTTCAGGTTAAATAGGACATTTGCATCTATAAAAAAAGTTGCACCAATTGCTGACACAGATGCGCAAAAACAACACACAGTTTGTCTAGTTCATGTAGAGAACTACTGCTCTCAATTAGGGCTGTGCCATATCGCATAAGAGAGAGAGAGAGAGAGAGAGAGAGAGAGAGAGAGAGTCGTTGTTGTATACAAAAAGGACAAAGGTTTAAAGATTGTATTATTTCCACTGAAAGTTTGAAACAGTTTGAAACTTTAACATTTATTTGATGCAATTTTTTACATCCAAGAATGCAGTTATCAAAAAGCACCCTGAAATATTGTGATATTATTTTAGGGCCATATTTTCCACCCCTACTGCCAATAGAATAGGACACTCTGGAGCAGACAAATAAACATAAACCTATACAATAATTTCAAATAGGATGCGTAGAGGAGTTGTGAACAAGGTGGGTTGGTGATCAACCAATATCCTAACCTTACTAACTCATTAGCTCTTATCTCATCACTTAACGCAATCAAATCCTTAAAGCAGTGATGCTCCAAAATGTGTATGTTTGTACAAATAGAATATTCTTAATGCTAAAAATAGAACTAAAAATTAAATGTATGCAACACCAATAAATGATCAAAAGGTGACCACTATCCCTAAGACTAAGCTTTAAGATCCTGCCCGTCTGCAGTACATTATGTGCAGTACCTCCCTGCTGCCCTGCTCATCCTCATTTAATCCTGCAAATGTTTGCCACTCCAACACCACCTAGAAACACACACACACACACATACACACGTACACAGGAACCAGGAAGCACCTAATGAGCCACAAAGCAGTCTGTGGCCACTAGCTGACAAAACAAAGCACAGAGACAGAGAAATATAATAACAATCCCAAATGAAGCACTTCCTCTTCCTGTACAGGGCAGCGACTTTAACTGGCCCAAATAACGCTGGATCAAAAAGAGGAATACTACAAAGGGACGTGACATCACTTCCTGCAAGGGCACGCCTGTCTGAAGTTTTGGCTGACGTCTGTGTGCGTGTGTGTGCGTGTGTTTTAGTATATTTTTAGGGTAAAAAGTCCTGACTTTGCATTAAATCCAGACAGGCTTTAAAAAAAAAAAGGAAGAATTAAATGAAGCTTTATGTCTGTGAAGGTAATGATGACATACGTAAGTGACTCTGGTCCCTTTTTCCAAATTAAGTGCAATGAAAATGCAATGAAATGCAAAATGTACTGATGGTCAGTGATTGTACTGATGGTCAGTTATGCTTCCCTCTGCTGACAACCTTTATGCAGATGCAGATTTCATTTTCCAGCAGGACTTTGCACACTGCCCACACTGATTTGCTGATAATGTTTTTGTTGGCTGTATAATCATCCATAATCATCAACAATAAAATTAAAGTTTAAATGAGATCACTTTGTGTGTAATACATCTACATAATATATGAGTTGCACTATATATATATATATATATATATATATCATATGTGTTTGTATGTGTGTGTGTGTATACACAATACATATGGGAAACATCCTGAGAAGTAATGAAAACAAGGCGCTCCAAGGGCAAGTGAGCGTGTGAGAGAGAGAGGGGGAGAAAGAGAGAGAAAAAGAGAGAGAGAGAGAGAGAGAGAGAGAAAGAGGATGTATGAGAGTGTGGGTGAGGGAAAAAATGTAGGTCGGATCCTGATGGGAGGAAAATGCCCAAATATGTTCAGAAGATAATTAACAGGAAGGTGTAAATGCCTACAGTGGGTTGGGCAACAGCAGCAGAACAATAAGCAGAGAGTACAGCACTTACAGCATATCATACATTCATAAAGCTGACAGACAGAGGCCTTTAGAGTTGTCTATTACAACACACACAAATATTACAAGCCAAAAGCCTGGAAAAATACATGAAATACACAAAACTTTAGTAATTTTGCAGTTGTGTTTGCAGTAAACAACTTTTAAAGAGACCCTATCCTACATCTCTCTCTCAGGTCCACTTAGTATGTTTGTGCAGCTCCAAAATTGGTCACAACATAGTTTTACTGGTACATGACTCCTCTCTGCACTTAAAATAAAACAGTTTAAGGCTGTTCCTAAAGGGTGCATTTAAAAAACTGCATAGATTCTGGAGTGAAAGTGTGCGTACGGAGAGAAAAAAAAAACAGAAAATGGCATGTACTATTATTTTAAATGAATGCTCGTTTTTCCGTCAAGTATTTCCTTTTAAATTACAGTTCTTGCTTGAAATGTTGCACATGCACATTTCAGGCTTGTTTTTATGTGTATACATTCTTTATAAATGAGGCTGTGTAATGGCAAGAGACTATTATTATTGCACAGGATAGGTTACCAGCCTCAGACACTCGTAAGAAGCGCAATACACAATGCGGGCACAGCTAAACTGTGGAAGAGTGAATAGGCGGAGATATGTAAATGACTTTTTGACACATGCTTTTATATTGATATACTATTTTGATTTACTTGAAAGTAATCTATATATGTAATAATCAGCATTATCACCACAGACTGCACTGACCACTATGTCCCATCCCTCTGGCACCCATTATCTGGCCTTGCACTAACTCTGATAATTCAAGTCGCCTTGCCATGAGCAGGTTGGCCGGAGCTCAAGCAGCCTCACAAGTAACACTTCACAACTTGGGTGGTCCCAAGACGTCAATGAAGCCAACACGTCTTGATGAATATATATCTTGCTTTTGGAATAAATGTTTCTGATTACTCTAAATATCAATATGATAAAACATGATGATGCATTTGTTGGCAAATTGACTTAACGGCAGAATATTTTGGGCCCTGCACCCACACACACACAATCAGCCTGCACAGCTCAGTGCACTCGAGCAGGTTAAGCAAGTCCCCCCACTCAGCCCCCTCACTCAACTCACCCCCCCAGGTTAAAGGCTTTCCCAATGACGGATATTCACATCCGCCACGGCTGCTAATATTACGCAACAGTAGCGAGAGGCCGAGCCGAGCTACACAGAAACGCTGCACTGAAACTAAATGCTGCTGCTTTTGTCACCGAGCTGAGTTGTGCGGGGGGGGGGTGGGCTTTTTCCCACACTTCCTGCAGCAGAGGCGAAAACACTGCTCCTCTCAGCCAAGAGCTTTCCTCTAAACACCAGCAGCAGGGGCTGACCCACCTCAGAGTGGATCACCTTACCCGCTACACACACGAACTTAGCCTGTTTAGCCTCGACTCCCTGAGGAGAACAGCCTTATCCTCAGCTCAGCTCAGATCTTCTCTCGGGGGGATAAGGCATTCCTCTGTGTAGAGAAGAAGGGAATGAGAAGGTGGGTGTAAAGGGAGTAAAGACTGGGGTGGGGGGGGGGGGGGGGGTCTCTACTTTGTGAGGAATCACCTTTTATTACAAAGACCAGCAAATCTGACAAAACCTTTCAGGAAATTATCAAGATTTAGTCTCTAATTCACTTTTAGTCTCTCAAACTTAAAGTCTAGACTAAAACCAACTTGTTTATTAGGGGTGGGCAATACGGCCCTAAATACTACCTTGATATTTCATTGTATTCTCACGATAACGATACTTTTAAAAAATATTTTAAGAATATACTACTGCAACAAAATGAAAAGTAAATGTTATTATTGCATGCAATATGTTATAATAAATTAGATATATAAAAAATTGCAAAAAAATATATATATATTTATTTGAATTTATTTGTAACAAAAGTCAACGATCCAGAATTTCATGATACTAATAATGCACTCCATATATCTCCACATATTCAAGTAACATAAATGAAAATGGACAGATATAACCTGTCTCTAGTAGACGTATAATGGGAAATCAGAACAGTGTGGTTATTATTATTATTATTATTATTTTTATTATTATTATCATTATATTTTTTGCTTAAATCAGCAAAAAAGTAGTACCCTGATGTGATAATTAGGCGTGGGTGGTATGGCATGATATTACAGGGTATAATATTGTTCACCATATTCAAAATATGTTGGCGATATCATTGCATTCGATAAGAGATAAGATAACATGAGAGCACCATCATTAATATTATTATAAATATGCTTAATTAATATTGTTATAAATAAGCAGACCTCATGTTCCTTGTTCCTGTATTAAACTTTTCATTTCCAAACTTTTGACTATCAGTGCTTTCCCACATTCCCACTCCCTCTTTCCCTCTTCCAGACACAGACACTGACTTGCTCACTCGCTCACTCACTCCCTGCCTCACTCGTCTGCAGAAAGAAAGAGCCTTTGTTTCATCACCTGTACAGAGAGAGACAGACACAATGAAACCCACCCACAGCACAGGGCTGGTGCTGAGTACACATGCAGAGACAAAGACCCAATATCTGCTAAAGCATACAGTGAAATTGGTGCATTAATTTACCAGATTAATTATGTATTTCTGCACACAGACACAATCAGGCTGAATCTACTGCACAAAACGATCCGTTACAGTCCGAGTTCATTTCAGGAGATTCCCTGCACTCACAGACCTAACCCGAACCACACGAGCACAAACACAGACTACAGACTGATTTAATACACAGAGAACACTGAGAACAGACAGCACAGAAAAACACTACCCTTTACTTATTCCTTGCAACAAAAAAAAAAAAGAGTGGTGAACTACGCATGAAGCTGAACCACAGGGAGATGGCACCCTCTGGTGGATACACAGTATAGGACAGATAAGAACAAGATTTTTCACCTATAGGTTCTATTAAATTATTTAAGCTTATATTTACAATGTATGTTTATTGCTCATAATTTTCACAGTCGAGCATCCCTAGTTAATAAGCTGGTAATGTATAGAAAGGAAAAAAACATACATAGTGTATTACTTACAAAATGTAACAGCTTTATAGTATGTAATAATTTAAAAAATGTAAATTCAGTATTGCCTAGTTGAATATTTTTAAAGGGGCACTAAACTCATTGATTTTAATTGACTCCACCCTCAGCTCAAAAATGAACACAATAAAAGCATTTTTATTGGTTAGGAAGGTTAGGAAATGTTTAAAAAGTTTAAGCAGGACTGGTATGTTTAATTACATTTAAAAGAACACATTTCAGCTATAAACAAAAATAATATGGTTTAGGGTTTAGTGGCTCTTTATTACATATAAAATATACAAAGATGCTATATTCAAGATGACATAACACGCAATAGACCTTTTTTTGTTTTTCCCACACTTCCGTGTTCATTAATGTTTGTTTAATATTTGTGTTAGGCAATTCCCAGTCATGTTGTGTTCAATGGATGAGGCTACTGCCCTTTCTTAAGTACATTAATAATTTAGTTTAACACATTTACTAGAGTTTATACTCCATCACGATTAAACTGTTCAACTCCAGCTAAAAAGCTTTGATTATTACATTATTTTAACCAGGAAACCATCAAACCAAAGTGAAACTAACCTGGAGTGACCCACCAATCAGCACAGCATTAACTCCAGTTCAGTTCAAATTATGTTAAAGTAAAACACTGATTAACAACATTAAACTCAACATCAATAATAATTCATTTTTTATTGAGATTATTATCAGTGAAGACTGTTAGCAGTGTGTGTTGGTAAGTAGTTTAGTGTAGAAACAAGACAATGTGTGACTGAGTGAGAATCTGATGCGTTTTTCTCCTCCAGAATGAAGCTCAGTAAGCGTTATTATTTTTTTATTGTGTAGTTCAGATATGTGATAATCATAAAGAAACAAAGCTCTCCATCTGATTGCATCTTCTGTAGCTGAGCTCCAGTAATCAGCAGTGCTGTGGAAGGATCACACATGGAGCTCTGTGTAACAGTAAACAGAGGCACTGTGGAAGGATCACATATGAAGCTTTATGTAGCAGTAAACAGTGGTGAACAGCAGATTGTGCATTACCGATGTAGTGTTACTAGTGTACTGGAATACACAGTGGAGAGTGCAATGGGTGGTAAAGATTGTGACGGGTGGCATCTGGCTAGAACTGTCCGTGTGTCTAGTCACATCCACATTTAATGCAAGAGACCCCGCCCACATATTCCACAGGTCGGTGCAGCAATCTTTAGCTTATATGAGACATGGCAAAAGTCATGGGACATGACAATAATTCAGTGGAAAACGAGACAAGAAAAAACAGTAACGTGTTGAATGGGATGTTAAACATGTTCAAGTCCAGTCCGGTCCAGTCCAGTTCAGTCCTCAGAGGCTTTTCTTTCACTGCTTAACAAAAGTACCGAAACTCCAGCCTTGCATAAGTCAAAAATGTTTGCTTTTCATCCAGACAGAAAGCTGAGAAATAGTGTCTGAACACTGAATCTGGGACAAAGGTCAGACGTGACCTTGCGTGCATCACACTTTCCACTTTCCGCTAATTCTGCAGCAGATATTCAGAAACTACTCCAGTGTAGATTTATTTTAAGTACTGTAAGATTAGTGTGGATCAGGAAAGAGAAATAAAACAATGCGTTTCCTCAACCCCAAAAAAAAAAAAAGCAATGCTTTATTTTGTTTATGCAGTGCTGCCATCCTACCACTAGAGGGCAATGCTATCTAATGAAAGACTGCACAAGTGGCCAGCTGGGAAAAAATACTTAGTAATACAACTGATACACTGATGATAAACATGTTTAATCATCATTCAATCTGTTCATAAATTCACCACCAAAAATCTGTCATTTACAGTTCAGATTTTGTCGTATTTCAGGTCTGAAACTGTAATACAATACTTATTTATATGCAGCATGAGAAGTATTGCCAATATAATACCAGTAGAAGTATTGCCAACCAAATACTAACAGAATACCAATAGAAATATTGGCAATAGAATATTAATACAAGTATTGCCAACAGAATAATGGTAAAATATTGCTAATAGAAGTAATGCTAAAAGAATAGTAATATAGGTATTGCCAATAGAATAGAACAGATAAACATGAAAATATTGGCACCAAGTCTAATGATTTGTTAATCCAAAGTATCTTTATTAATAGACTAAGTTTGCTATTTGAGGCAAGGAAAAACTGCGAAAACATTAAGCCTCCTCCTTCCCCTAGCTCCTACAGTCTCGTACAGCATGTGTTCAGTCTGAAACACACTCTCTGAAGACTCTCCCCCTCCTGTCCCGCTTAGTTTCCCTCCAGATCTTCATTAATCTGGTTTTAACTCAGCACTGTTTAGTTTGGAGATGCAGAGCCACTTATCAGTACGAGATGTAAAAATTCATTTGAGCAGCTCGGAAGCGGAGCGAGGGGCCGGGGGTCCAGGTTTAGAGGTTGCTAGGCAACAGGCAGGAAGCTTCCCAGAGCTTTGCTTATGTAAGAGTGGAGCGGCTGTACAGTAGAGCAGCAGCGCCGGATACAATGCAGACATTATCCAACACGGCCTGCCAGAGCCTAGACGCATTATAGTTAAATGTGTGACATTGAACACAGCCTCATTCAGCACAAGCGTAGGCAGCATCTACAGTCAATGAGCAGAGAGCCTAACACTAACATTTTCAGATCTACCACAACTAATAACAATAACAATTAATACAATGTAAATTGAGAAAAAACATACTTTATTTTTAATTATTTATTATGTTTTTGTAATAATAAACAGCAGAGACTCTCATTATATTCTGGTTTAATAATGTTAATTTCAAAAGAAACAATGAATACGCAAATGTCCCTATAGTTTTGTTCACACAGCTCTGGAAAAAAAAAATAAGAGACCATTTAAAAATTGTGATTTTCTTTTGATTTTACCAAACTGAAAACCTCTGGAATATAATCAAGAGGAAGAAAGAGGAAGAAATGTTGTCCGTAGTTTATAGAATAAAACAACAATGTTCATTTTACTCAAACATAAACCTATAAATAGCAAAATCAGAGAAACTGAATCAGGAACTAAAGTGGTCTCAATTTTTTTTTACAGAGCTGCATATTGAATATGTACACACCTTCCCATGGTAAAAGAAACCAGCACATTTTGACAACCAACACTGTTTTTTTTCTGCACAGCTTAATTCTCCACACATTAAAGCTATTTATTTAATTGTCAATAAAATCAAGGGAGAGCCATCTTTGTTTATTCTGTGTTTAAAAAAAAATGCTTTTATAATTTTAATAATTTTAATTAAGTTTGCTAAAAATGTACAAAAAATGGTTATAAATTTGAATTATTTAATCACTGAGAAAATATGTAGTCAATAAGATAATCACTGGCAAATGTATAATGTACATACTTTACCTACATACTATGTTTTTACTCACTAAATTTAGAGTTCAGAGTGTGGAGTGCAATTTGGGACACCACCCCCAGTTTCAGTATAAGGAAACATGTTTCCAGTGTATCGAGACATTTTACACAAATCACCTTATTTCCATAATTGATGACATCAATTATACTGACGAATCTCATAGAGTAAATGCAGCATTCAGGAAAGGCCAAAAACTTTCTTTGCAATTTGAGGTGACATCTTTCTGGAAAGAACACAAAAATCCTGACAGAACTAAAGTTATTGTATAAGAGTGCTGGGATTAGTGATGAAGAGACACAATTCAGCTTGTAATTTTTCTATACATCCTAAATGTTCATATGCCTGCTCTTAATATTTTGTGGAGGGAAACCAACATCAAAACATCTTAACCCAGTGAAATGGCTCAGGTCTGAAGCTGCAGAGAAGCGGTAAAAGGTAGAAAACATTAAACAGCCTGTTAAAATGTTAGGTCACAATTAGCAAGGAAAATCACAGGCAATTTTTGATATGATATGATATAACTGCGATATGTAGCACACATTAACAATGATATCACAATACTGTGATTCTGTGTACTCAATATATTGCAAGACAATTTTCTACGATACTTCACAGTATCTGTGTTACTGAAGGGGATAACATACTCCTAAATAAGCAAACACCAGGAACTATGGATTTATTGGTGTCAGTTTCACAGAGTTTATCAATCAATATTATTTACCGCATGTTTACCCAATTCACTCGATTGTCACCACCACATGAAGAAACGAAGCAAGTAACTGTAGTAAATCAAATCAGGGCACGAGCTTAGAGATCCTATGGATAAACAACAATATCCATATTTGACACCACATATCAATAATGCATTAAAAACAAAAACATTATGATACACTGTGTAAACGATATAATGTTAAAACATCCCACCCCTAGTTAACATTACATTACATTACATTACATTTCATTTGGCAGACGCTTTTGTCCAAAGCGACTTACAATAATGAAGTACAAAAGTAATAGGAATTTAGATAACCCATTTTTAGATAGGGCTTAAAGGAGGTCGAAGGGAAATAAAGGGATAGAGAAGTGAAGGAGGGGAAGAAGGAAATGGGGTTAGAAGTAGTTAGTGTGTTAGAGGTGTTAGGAGAGTAAGTGCTCTTTGAAGAGCTCTGTCTTCAGGAGCCTCTTAAAGATAGTGAGAGATTCTCCTGATCTGGTAGTGGAAGGTAGTTTGTTCCACCATTGGGGAACTCTGTATGAGAACAGTCTGGATTGCTTTGTGTGAGTGTTTGGCAAAGCGAGGCGCCGTTCATTGGAGGAGCGCAGCGGCCGGGAGGTAGCGTAGGCCTTCAGGAGTGAGTGCAGGTAGGAAGGAGCCTGTTCTGTCATCACCTTGTAGGCGATTGTAAGAGTTTTGAATTTGATGCGAGCATCAACTGGTAGCCAGTGGAGCTCAATGAGCAGCGGGGTGGCATGTGCCCGTTTTGGTTGGTTGAAGACCAGACGTGCTGCTGCATTCTGAATCATCTGGAGTGGTTTTACTACACAGCTAGCAACTTTTTTCCCACAATTAAACTGAGTGAATTAATAACCCAAACTCTAGGAGGATGAGAAGAAGTGCATTCCTACTCTGATACAAATAAAATTAGACTCCGCCCCTTTTCTAACTGACACCAGTGAAGCTTTACCAGACAACCAAAGCAATTAGAGGAAAGCACCAGATTTCCAGCCCTGACACATCAGCCAACAGACACTTACGCTCACCAGCATCCCAGTGAGAGCATAATCTACCCACCCAGAGAGAGCATGACTAATTGTGCTCTCTCTGAGTCTGGCTGCTGATGGCGTAGAGGCATGATCCTGGATATGAACTTACAAGATATACTTTCTGATCAGGGTCCACAGCAGTAGCTACTTTAGACAGAATTTACTTTCAATATGATATGACCTCAAACCATGTAAAACAAATAAAAAAAATATTCTAACACAAAGACAAAAAGAAAAGAATGAAACAACATACACAGTGTACTAACGTAACGTGCAAGACTCAGGAACGTTAGAACATGAGAAAAAGCTGCGTGTGCTGACTCTGTCCTTTGTACCGTGATGAGTTGCTTGAACTCAGACTCAAATGTACAGAGCTCACGTCCAGCATGTGCAGGTAATAACATGCTCAGTGGAGTGGAGCAGTCCCAGCTAAAGAGCTTTGTTTTGGGTGACAGCAGGAAACAGGGTGGATATACTCGTGGGTCTGTGTGTGTTTGTCTGTGCGTGTGTGTGTGTAACTGACCAAACCAAGCAGCCCCAGACAGGAACTGGAGCCAAATCTGGGTTTATAGATCGCTAGGCAACGAAGCAGGAAACCAGTCATGGGGAGGGAGAGTGAAGGGGGGGGGGGGGGTGTTAGTCCAGATGTAATGCTTTCATAAAACAACAAGTCATAAAACACAGCCAAAGTCCAAATACTACACTTCAGTACCGCCTTATTATTCAGCTGCTTTAGTGCCGACATGCCAGCCCTCTGCGTGCCCTTACAATGCCAGGCTTTAAAAATCACTGGCCATAAAAGGTAAAAAAAAAAAAAAGAGATCATAAACTAACTTGTAATGTTGTAAATGTTGTATATTAAATTATATTTAAAGTTCACTCATGAGTGGGGTTCAGAATAACACCAAATACTCCTAATTATTACTTTCATAACTTTTACTTACTTACAATTACAGTTAAGTTTAAAGACGCTTACAATTACATTCCACACACACTCAACACACACAGCCAATGACGCACAGCATACTCTCAACCGGAACAACCGTCCACCTAAAGTTGACCCAGCACAACAGAGTGCCAATCCATATTTGGGCATACAGTAATACAATTTTCCTGGGCAATTTAGAATATCCAATTTACCTGATCTTCCTGTTTTTGGTCTGTGGGAGGAAACCAGAGTCCCCGGAAGAAATCCACGCAGACATTGAACATGAAATCTCCACCCAGATAGGGGTTGAATCAAGGACCCCAGCACCGAGAAGTGAATGCTCCCTAAAATCTGCTATTTATTTGGCTTTTCCACTAGTATATAGATAAAAACGAAGGCATTTTTGCAGTTAAGCAATATGGCATATATAAAGTGTCTATATTGCATGTTATGCTCAGAACATCTGTGATATTATGCGTTGTCAATAATCACAACAATTTTAAATATTGGCATTCTAGCTTGCAAATTATTACAGCCAAATTTTGACTTGACTACATAGTAGACGGAATATTTAAGGAACTAACTAGAAAGCTAATTCATTCATTAATTAAATGACTACTTAAATGTCCAACTGACCAGCAGACTAATTAACTATTTACCTATCTAGCTGATTAATGATCTAGCTGACAGACTAACTAATCAACTGTATTTTAGCAATAAGCTGTATAATTACTGACGAATTAACTAACTACTGACTGATTAACTGACTGACTACTTTACTTGCTAACAGAATAACAAACTAGCTAAATAATAACTTACCATTTGGCTAACCAGCAGCTAGTTAACTAACTAGCTGACTAACAAATTGATTAACAAACTAGCTGACTTGTTAACTAAATGAATAACTGAATAAGTAAATATTTAATGAACGAGATAATTAATTACATGACTATCTGAATGTGCAACTAAGGAGCTTCTATATAATTGAATAGCTGACATACTAGTTACTGACTAAGTAACTAACTAACTAAATGATTCGTTGACTAAATAACAATCTAAATAGCTGAATGACTAACCAACAGACTTAGACAAACACTGAGTAATGACCTATCTGACTAGCAGGCTAAATAACAAACTAGCTGATTAATTAACTAAAGTAGTGTCAAACTGTAAAAGTAAATACTCAGTGAATTAAATGACTAATTAACTATAACCTCAAACACTAAGGCTGTGAATGACCGGCTAAGGGTATCTGTGGTTGGCTCACTCTTGAGTTTTCACAACACGGAGCTGACAGGAGATAAGGGTGATTGGCTGATGGCGAGAAACATCCGCGTCCGTCATATTTACACTAAACACAGAGCGGATTATCAGCGCAGAATCAAAGACAATGGCAGATCGGAACGGAGAGGGCATATAAAGTGTGTATTCTATACACACACCTCGCATCCTACGGCCCCTGATCCTGATTATACTGGGCACATTTACATCCGCAATGACCAGAATCCGTCCTCCACCCAAACATCATCATGTCTCTCTTAATGCTTTAGGTGTTGATCTTTTATTATCTATTGTGTGCTGCAGTTGCTAAGCAACATGTTACTCCCCTCGCTGGCATGTGTTTCCCCGGGCTTGGGCACTGTGCGCCACTATAGGCAGTATGACCAGGCTCTTGTGTGGTGACACCTAATTAACCAGCTGTCTTATAAGAGACCATGCTAACAATTGGCTGATTGTGGACACTCTGCTATACCTCGCTTATGAGGATTTTAGGTGAACTGTCTAAATCCAAAGTCAACTAATCAGCTAGGAACTGGTGCTTTGATTTAAGCTATGATGATAATCTACCCTTTACGCTGCACTTTACTGCTAACAAAAAAGTACAAAAAAAAGATTTGCAATAGAATAGGACTCTGAAAAACATGAACCCAGTCCTGAAATGAACCTATGCCTGGAATCAGCTACAGATGAGTGAAAAGGAGATGCATTTTAAGATGTATAACAATGGAACTGTGTTCTCTGGAATGATGGTGCTCCATTCAATACTTTTTTGGGATGCATGGGGGATGAGGTGGGAATAGTGATCATCCTACATCCTCACAACATCACCACTAATGCTCTTAAGGCTAAATGCAATTAATAAGGATTAATCAACAGTTACAGTAGTACAGTAATCACCATCGTAATCTGTTGAAGAGAATTTAGATTTCACCTCAATGCCAGTTCTTTTTCTTCTTCTATTGTTTAATAAGTGATGATAGTCTGCTTTCCACAATGACTATCTTGGTCTGGACAAAACTGAAAAGTCTAAATGTTGAGACAAAACAGGGTAAATGCGATAGCACCTTAACATACATGCTAACTTGCTAATTACCAAGTTTAGGTGACGTGTTTAGTGTACTAGATAGCAGAACAAATCTCCAGTACTAGTACTATGACAAAAACACTCAAATTCAAGACATCCAGAAAGTTACTACTGCAGCGACATGCTTTTGTTCATTGTTTTCGATAACGTCACATTAATTTTTCAATACAGTTTGCATGATGCTAATTGGAGGACCATACATTAAATAATCTAACATAAGCCTCATAGTTCCATATCAAAGCCTAAAATATGCACCAAAAAATCTGTACAAAGTCTTTTTACAACTGCAGAAAGAGTAAAGCATCCATTTCCCAATGTTTTACATGACCAGCACATGGGAGTTAACTGTCATAATCCAGTACATATAAAGGTGTAGGAGAAGAGGCTCGTGGCAAAAGTGAAAGTCCAAGTGGTGCAATAAAGCCTCACGCTAAGCTGGCCAGCTCAAACAGATGTGAATTCCATTTAAAGGAAACTCTGCAGTAATTCAGGCACACTGCACTGAAGGCCCTGTGGGAGGTGGGGGATATTAATGAAGAAATAATTAAGCGAGTTAACTCACCGGTGGTTTAGCTAATGAGGTCTTAAATCCCCGGGTAATATGTTCCACCGTCGGCAACCTCGGCTGGTGCAGTGAGCTACACAGGAGAGATCAGACACAACACAGAGCAATCAGTCAGCAGGATAATCAGAGTACTCAGCATGGTACTGTAGAGCTGCAACAAAATACCACAACACGAATAAACCATTATATTTTATATTCATTCCATAATGCTAAACATTAAAATAATGTATGTAGCATTGATTGACAGGGGTTGTCCTGCTGTCTTGACCTTGTACTGGATCCTAGGTTTTTTTGAATGTCATTTCTCTGCTAATATATCACACACTGAGGTATTTACTCTGATTTTATCAATATATTTTAATGCTTTTTTTTTAATTAACATGAAAAATCGCACAATATTGCTTTGCTTTTAACAATATATTACAATAATTTGAACTGTAACTTCTTTATTGTGAGGCATATTATATCAATGTGTTATTGCCAATATACAGCCCTAATAATAATAATAATAATAATAATAATAATAATAATAATTATAAAAACAAATTGAGTAAAATCTATTTTAGATTTTCTTAACCTTTTGCCATAATATTAATCTGTTTTTTTTTTACCATAACTGCTCCAGATTTAGATATTTTTGCACTCACCACCGTTTTTGTTTGTAAGCTGCGAGTTTTAAAATATGAGGTTTTGACCTACTTCAATAATTTTTCACTGAACGGGACATCAGCAGAGAGCTGTGTGGTATGTGAATATTTGGCTAAATTATTGCTAAACACCTATTATTATAAACAACCAAACAAGTCAATCAGATGCAGACCACCTTTTATGTTAAAAAAAAATCAGGAGCATTATGTAATAGGGTCGTTGTTAGTGTAAAGTAGTTCAATGCAACAGTTAATTTGGTAATTTTACTTAAAGTGACTGAAAGCACCACTACAGTATGGGCTACTCCAGTATGAACTAAATCTGAATGGGACTGAGTGAGTTATATTAGGACAGGGTCTGGGAGGGAAAGCATCACTGTGTGGCAGGCAGAGACATGACTGGAGTCACCACCGAGACCTACTTCCAAAAATAACATCCACCCTTACACCCCCACCTACTGCAGCCCACTCCACACACCACAGCTCCCCACGGAATAACACTTTCAGATACTATTCAGAGGAACAGGAAGCAATTTTCAGCTGAATTTACTCACTGAGGCCGAGTGTGACACACAGGGACCAACTCTGATCTTCTGTAAATATCACAATTACCAGGAGAGATGCGGCTGAATCTTACTTAAGATTACAATATCAGAGATGACTGTCTGATAGGTAGGGATGCATAAATATTGATACAAATACCGCTATCAATATCAAAATTTATGCATTCCTACCTTTCATAGATTAAAACAATGTATCGTTACAGACATGTGTACCAAGCAAAACCAGCAAAACACCAGCAAAATTAAGAAAACAATAAATCTGCTATGCATTGGATGACAATTTTGACGATTTTGAAAGGGGGATACAATACACAATCCATATTTTGTAGTAGCTCTGCACAAATATATAGGTCCGAATAGGCAGTATTTCTTACGTTTCAGAAAAAGCCTACATGTTGCAGAAATCACTGCTAATTCATCAGTAAGGTTACTCACTGCACAGAATGCTCTATGCTAGTGGTGTGCCATATCATATCGTACACGATAATATCGCCAACATTTTTGAATATCGTGAACGATATTAAACCCTGAAATATCGTGATATATCATGCACCCCTAATTATTACATCAGGGTACAGCGTTTTTTGCTGGTTTTAGCAAAAGAAAAATTCAAAATGTTCTCATTTCCCATTATATATTTGTACAGTATCATTAATTTTACTGCAGAACTGGATATATGGAGATATATGAAGTGCATTCATAGTATTGTGCAGTAGTGTATTCTTAAAAAAAAAAAATCAGTGTTTTGTCAAAACGCCAATAGTATCGATATCGCAAATATACCATAAAATATCGTGATGTTATTTTAGGGCCATATCGCCCACCCCTACTCTAAGCACAAATTTTTTAATCTTTTGTATTATGACAGCAAAGCTCAATACTACAGAAATAATTGCACTGCCTAATATTTTAATCATTGTATTGATAATAACTATTTCTTTATTACATTTGGCAATAATAAACTCTTAAAACAGAAAGATGCAGTCATCTCCTAGCCTATCTGTTATCAGCAGGTCTGTAATATCTGTGAATGAATGGCTGGTTATGAGATGTGAAACACTGATCTACACAAAAGGCCTGATGATGCTCTCAGTCTCGTAAACGCAGAGAAAGCAGGCGGGTGCTACTGTTTCCCACTGAGCCAGTCACAACAGGAGCCACAACCACCAGGAACCTGCTGAAATAAATGAAACAAAAAGTGGCTTTATTACAGTAACTCTGCCTCCACTGCTTCCTTTAATCTGAACAGGGAATTTCCCACAGCTTTCTGAACAGCAGCAGCATGAAAAATGATCCCAATCAGGTCCTGTAGCCAAAAGAGATGTTATCTGCACTACACTTTCTTTCAGTTACGCTACTATTACTATTATGAGTAGTACTATTATTACAACAGTACTTCTGGCGGTCACACTTTTGACACAGTTTGATGCCAGCCCATAAATTACATTTACAGATATATTGATACTGATTATTAATTTAATTATAGTATATTATATAATTTCTAACTTCTGAAACTCATTTTTTAAATGGTTACAGTCAGGAGCACATTTAGCCTAGAGTTTTATAGCAGTGGCATGAAATTACAAAATTCTGCACAGGACATTTAATTTTAAAGTGGTTATAAACAACAAGAGAACTTATTAGTGATCAGATCAACCACTGGTTTAAATGTGAATGAGAATTCTCATAGCGCTCATCATGGCATTGGTTTATTGATAAAAAAACAACCTTTAAACAAAAGAGCCAATCAGCTTGCTGCTACACTGCGAGTGGAAGATGGTCAGTGTACTAGAAGAAAAAGTAAAGTAAGATGTAAAGTTGCCATACCAAGCTAAATAAAAATTAGAATCAAATGCTAAAACTAGGCATGAGGTATTTGTCATATTTTATCAGTGATTCAAAATATGCTTTAGAAACAAAAATATGATCTTAAGTTTCCAGTATTTTGGTCTCTCCCCATTTTAAGTCTGTGTCTTCTAGCATCACGGCTCCAACTCTTCTAAGCTAAGCTTTTAGCATTGTGGCTAACATGTTTCAAAACAACTTAAGCCCTATCTGGACGGGATTAGGGTGTGTGGCAGTGGACAAACAGATATTTTATTAAACACAAGGTGATAAAACTCATAGATGTGTGTCTGGATTGAACTAAAATTACCGGACTATCACAGAGTTCAGTGAAAAACAGTAGGTAATTCAGCCTGTCATTTTATCTGACGACGTCTGAGAAAAACAAATTCATGGTCATTCCAGATGGGAATAAAATAAAATCACAGAGGACCCCCCCTCCATAAAAACTGCGGCTATATGATGGAAATTAGACACAGGGTTGCGATAGATTCTTTACAAGTCAAGCCACCTAGTCATTATCTGGAACAGAGAAGTACACTCTGTGATCATCCAGAATGCTGCAATTAGAGGAAGCATCTAAAAATCCTCATGATGTTGCCAAGCATTTATACATTGGGTTTAAGCACAGTTAAATTTATTAATTTTATTAAATTATTTTAATTCCTTTACACCCGCTAGAACCCTTCTGACCCAGGCTGCTCTCCTACATAGTATCGTTGTCGTAACCCTTCTGAGGTCAGCTGCTAGTGTCATGGCTAACCTAATTTATGAAGAGGCAGGAAACTAATCAAACAGATATCGAGTGAGATAGGTAAAGCTTAAGTGTGATGAGTCAGATGGTGCTTTGCTCGACCACAGTGGTAAAAACAAAGGATCAGAACTGGTATAATTTACCCTAGGTGATATGCTGTTGAGTTTCATCCCTCTGTAAAATTAACACTTTCCACACAAATTCAACATCCGTTTATGTTCTTTTTTTGGAATTATATCACACAATGATGGTAAACTGTGCAGCAATTAATTTTTCATTGTCATTTTTTATGTCTTGTAGTAAAATAATACAGGTAAATTATAAATCATGTGCATAACTTCTGGATTTAGACAAATCATCATTCCCTTGCCCTATACTTTACTATCCCTAAGTTGCTGCGGCTGTTTATGATCCAATCAGCAACATTTAGCCCAAACATGAAGACCAGACACCTAACAACTAGTTTAATGTGGCCATTTAACACCAAATCAGCAACTTTTAACCCCAATGTAAAGATTGGACACTTAACAAATAGGCAGCTTTGGCCTTTTATCATCCAATCAGCAACATTTAACCCAAACATGAAGACCAACACCTTACAACTAGGTTGTTGAGGAAGTTTATTATCCAATCAGCAACATATTTTATCCAAACATGAAGACCCAACAAATAACAATTAGGTTCTTGTGGCCATTTATTATCCAATCATCCACATTTGACACAACCACGAAAAACCTAACCTTTCTCATCACAAATCAGCAGTGAATTCTGACACAAGCTCACTTCCCTCCAAGCTCATTATATATAGGACCTTACAAGATTTTGCCCAGTATTACCACTATTCCTACATCACACGCACCAAAAAGTCTGTGTCAACACTCTCAAACACAATGTGGTCTTTACCAACTAACCTCATCCACAACGACTGATCTACATGAGTAGATCTTGTATAATATAATCTTGAATAAATCAATAAATACAATATATATAGCACAGCTATTTGTGTGTTATAAAGTAGTTCAAGCGCCTTTTGGTCCTGTACTGTATGTAAGGCAGTGATTTCATCCATCCAAATGTGTGGCAATCCAAACTCAGCCAAATCCCTCTCACTGGGCCGCCGTTCAAGTGATTCAGGGTTTATACTGCGTCTTCTGCGTAATCATACACGAGTCAGTTGTGTGGCGCAGGTTTAAATATGTTTAATAACACAGTGAGCTGCTCTGTCTCACATCTTGGCTTCACCAACAAAACACACACACACACACACACACACACCCACGAAGCTGTACATCCAGCCTTACACTCGGCTTGGTGGAAAAACAGCCTGCTTTAAAGAGCTCACAAACAAAGTAATTATGCTGAAGAGTCTGACACAGTTATTAAGACAAACTACTACTAAATAGCAGTCTTTACCCACAATCCCTCACTTACACTAGCCTACAAAACCAGGGCCCACCCAAAGCCGCCTTCAAATCACAAAATCACAGAGCAGGCCTATACTTTTACACGTCATAATGTTTCAGAAAGAGCAGGAGAGATGTGAGAAAATATGGGTGTGTTTAAACTCTTCAGCTTTGGTTCAATTAAACGCACCCTGGTTCGGCTGCTCTGTTAGTGCAACTCGTAGTGTAACGGCTAAAAAAAACAAGGTTCATGTGCTTGTTACATTCTATAGTATACATGTAGTCTGGTTTGTTTGAGTTTAGTGACTGATTACGCTAAAGGACTTTACTATGCCCTGATCTCATCATCTATGTGCTGTGACTTCCTATACTTGACAATTTATATCACAATCTAATAATTCATTTTAGGCAATGCTATACAATTCCGATATTTGATATGAACAGTATAAAACTGCTGCTTGTGGTGTACATCACAAAGAGAGCTTTTCAACCAAAATAACTTCTTTCCACCAAAAAGCTTATTGAACCAGGTCCGTTCAGGCTTATAAGAACCATGGTGCTTTTCAGTGAACCAGGCCACACGTTTCCACCTATTTTAGTTTTTAATTTTAGCACATCATACACCATTAACAGAGGTCGTGGTACAGCAGCGGTGCTCCTTTACAAACAGAAATGGCCACAGATGTCTTGATGATTCGCGCTAAGGAATCTGGTATTCTTTGGTTTCTGCTGCGAATGAACATTCCTGGTTTAGGAAGTTACTTTTGTTGGTGGAAAATTAGGTTTGCGAACCAGAATGGTGCTGGTTCCATGTTGGTGAAAAAGTGCCAACACAGACGTTGCCAGGCTATGGAACTTTTGGTGATCTGCCCTTTCTGCTCAGCTTGAATGCACTGAACTGGCAACAGCACCGGGCAACGAACATCCGGCAGTGACAGATACATTAAAAAAAAAAAAAAAAAACTTTTCCTTTATTATTTGTTTTTTTTATTTCTCTATTCATTAACACCATGTGACCTAAGGACTCTAATCTTGGAATATTTCCTGGACTAAAATATTTGAATTAGCTTAGCTGAGAAAAAGAATGAATAAACAGTTCAATGTCACTGTATTAGGAACAGAAACGTTAACATACAATAAATGACACCTTTATTTTCAAAGTTTGTCTGTGGTATATGAATTCAGTGTGGTCATCTCCCGCTGTGTAGGTTTGACACTGTGTAAACTGGTAAAGCAGCATTCATTAGCTAACTCATTCATTCCTCAGATAACTCTGAGCTAATAGCGCCTGCCAATCAGATTCCATTTCGGCAGATAACAAATATATACACAACATATCACAAACATATCACAAACAAATCTACATATTTAAAATAAAAGTGTTTTAAAATAAACTCATTTAAGCTCATTTTTAGCTATTTTTTAATTTCAGTTTTAAAGTCATAAAGTAACACTAGTCTCTGTGTAAGTTGTAAATGTGTATATTAGCAGCGCCATTGGCTGATATACATGTAAACTATTGGATATCAGCATTAGCCCAGAATTTCCACATTTTGCATTCATAGTAATTTGACATTGCACAGAACATTACACATCCTGCAACATGACTATTATTCGCATGTGTACACAGTGATATGGATGCTAAAACAATATACTGTGCAGCCTTAACACAAACCATCCTAAAGCCCTGCACAGCAGAAAAAAAACTGTTCACACTGTTAGCGCACTGAAAAAAGCTATCTGGCACCATTAAGTCCAATCTTTACAAGCTATTAGGTCCAATCAGTGAGAGCAACAAATGGATCAAACAAGCAGCCATTAAAGATTTTAAAAGCCAGTGTCCACATAAACACGTCATTAAGGTGACGGGTCTAAAAACGCTCATTCAAATGCCGGAATGCACGAACAAAGAGAGACCTATTCAGGCCACAAATCACACATTTCACACTTTCTAGGACGTTTAGTGGTGAACAGTTTCACCCTCTGGAGCCAAAACATCCTGCCCTGTGCTGCCAGATGCTAGTGATGCTGTAGTGAAAGCAAGACATGCTGTATTTTACCATCCTGCCAGGGCTGCCAGAAATGACTCACTTTTAAAAGGTGGAGGGTGATCTCTGCTATGTATACAGTGTAATGTTCACAGTGCACAGTACTTGCAAAAGTATTTGACTTATTTATCAGTCACCAGATTAGACATACACTGCTATTTTATTTTCCGGTGTATCGGTTTGATTCACTTGGGTGTGAGTAGTTGGGGCGTGATTTGTGTGAATCATTTTGAAAGGTCTGAATAAAAGGTGTGCAATATATAAAATATCATACGCATAAAGGTGTGCCATATCGTATCGTACATGATAATATCGCCATCATTTTTGAATATTGTGAACGATATTATACCCTGAAATTCATTATTATTATTATCATTAACATTACATTCTGAATCATTGACTTCTGTTACAAATATGCTAAAATTCTGGATTTTTTTTAAATATCTCAGTTAAAGGTGTGCAATATCATATCTTAAACAATAATAGAATGTAAGTTTTGTTTTGTTGCAGTAGTGTATTTTTTTTTTTTTTTGTCATATCGCCAAGAGTATTGTTATCGCAATAAAACCATGAAATATCGTGATATTATTTTAGGGCCATATTGCCCACCCCTACATACGCAATGATTTCCTCATAATTTTTGATGCAATTAAAAAAAGTCCATAGTCCATAGTGATAACAGACTAATTCTGCCTTGTAAACAATCCATGTTGAATTTGTTTGCTTTTTACTGTAAAGTTTTAAGGTTTTTTTTTTTTTAGCTGAACTAATAAAATTGTTACCTCTTATCAATGAAGCTTAGTGGAATGACCCAGTCCTTGCAACAAAGTTAGTCAGTCAGTCAATCAGTCAGTCTTTAAGAAGAGATAGTATATTCTAGCCCAGTCTAGTAGACAGACCAGCAAAAATGCTCCATTCTCCTTTATGATGCTGCAGTGAAATATCACAGTACAGCTCAGTAAGATCCCAGGTCAGTATGTACACAGAAAGTAAAAAGGAAAAGAACCCAGTGTTGAGTGTCTTTTTACATAAGAAAGTAAAATAAGATTTTATCTGGTTACATTAGGGACGCATTTCAATGATATGTGTAAACAACATCAAGTCAACGTAGATCCAGACATTATTTGGATGCATAATATCATTTGTAAACAGGCTCTATAAGGTACAGTAAATCAGCATCACATCATCGGTAAAATTAACTACTTTTCCTTTTCCTGTAAAGTTGCTGTTTCTGAGATAGAACAATGCTGCTGACTAGATATTTCTGGTTTGTGGGTTACTCTCAGTCTAGCAATGACAATGAGGTGTTTAAAACTCCAGCAGCACTGCTGTGTCTGATCCACAGGGCCACTGCAGTGCTGAGAATTTTTTTGATCCACCACCCAAATAATAGCTGCTAGTTACTGTGAAAATCCCTGAAATATCATGATAATAAGATATTTATATTTTAGGGTGATATATAGGGCCACTCCTAATTGAGACATTACTTAACCACATAATAATGTTTATTACTGAGGTAAGTACTGTTATTTGTAAACCTTAGTGTTACCTAGAGTGTTTAGAGTTTGGTGTATTCTAATAGAAGATTACAGAGACTTTTAACATTCACTTACTTATAAACGGTAAGAAAATGTAGAAAATATTGTATGTATTTAGACTGTCAGAATGTTTATCAATTACATTTCATGTTTTTATTACTTCTTTTTTTATTATTTAAAACTCTGTGTGGCTGAAAAGGGCTTGGCGATATGGCAACATTTATAATTTACAGCTCTGGAACAAATGTGAGACCATTTAAAAATGATGGGTTTCTTTGATATTACCAAATTGAAAACCTCTGGAAAATAATCAAGAGGAAGATGGATGATCACAAGCCATCAAACCAAGTTGAAATGCTTAATTTTTTGCACCAGGAGTAAAGGCATAAAGTTATCCAAAAGCAGTGTGTAAGACTGTTGGAGGAGAACCACTGTGCCACTGTGTTTAAAGACCAGGGTTATTCCACCAAATATTGATTTTTGAACTCTTATAACTTTAACAAATATGAACTGGCTTTCTTTTTTTATTTTTTGAGATCTGAAAGCTCTGCATCTTTTTCGTGAATTTGACCATTTCTCATTTTCTGCAAATAAACACAGAAAAAAAAAAAAAAATATATATATATATATATATATATATATATATATATATATATATATATATATAGACTGAGAATGAAAATAACCCACCAACCAGAAATATGTAGTCAGCAGCATTGTTTTATCGTTTTATCTCAGAAGCAGCAACTTAAAAGGAAATGGTGGTTTATTTTAACGATGATGTGATGTGATTTACCTTATAGAGCCTGTTTGCACCTGATATTATGCATCTAAATAATGTCTGAATTTACGTTGACTTGATGTTGTTTACACATATCACTGAAATGCGTCCCTAATGTAACCAGATATAATCTTATTTTACTTTCTTATGTCAACACTGGTTTCTGTGTACATACTGACCTGGGAATTACTGAGCTGTACTGTGATATTTCATATATATATATATATATATATATATATATATATATATATATACATTTTAGTTGTTCCTACCACTGGTGTACATAATCAAGCATTGATAAAGCTGGATGATATAGTACAGATTATTATTATCACAATACGTAAAGACAATTTCATAGTGTACCAGACAAAATACAGTAGAAGCTGATTGTGCTATTCAAATACTCTCTTTTGAATAGTACAGTGATTCTTATCAAATTTTTGCTGCACATCATCAATTAAAAATTATTTGTACAATCTCTGTAATGAAATGTATAGTTTGGTCAGTGTTCTTTAAGTACTGATATTATCCTTGATATGCTTATTGATTATATGATACAATATTGCTATATTGTCCAGATCCAGGTTTAAAAGACTAATGCCAACCATATACAATGGGTTGCTTTGCTAAACAGGCATTAAACCTAGACTAGGACTAAATTCTCCCTTTAACTTCAGTAGTTTGCTAGTTAGCTAAGCTATGTTCAATGTTTACAAACATAATTCATATCACCCATATTTTTAAATAGCAGTAAAAAGCTGATTCTGGTTATTATCTTGGTTATTTCAATAGGAGGTTAGGATGTGGGTATTACGGAGTTTCTAAACTCCAAATGTGAGTCAGTGTAATTCAGTAACTGCCTCGTTAAACTCCAACATTCAGAAAAACAACACGCCCCAGTGTTACACAGCCTGACCACCACACTGACCATGGTCAGGATTTGGGCAGAAAAACAGGAACAATTATAAGAATATGATGTTTTAACAAAAACATACAACATGTCCCTACTGCTTTAGTTAAACTCACTATGTTGACATTTTAAAAGAAACACAAATAAATACCCCAGAGTTTCACAACAGCCTCGAAAACATTCATATAACACCAGTAGGTTAACTAACCTAATCTAACTACCACCATAACAGAAAGCAGAACCCGTTACACCACCTAACCCCCACCCCCATAACCCCAAACCGGCAACAGGACCCTCTTGTTCCCGCTCTTAGGTTCCAGAAGTCCGTGTTTAATCTCTGAATCTGCCCCCGAGATCCACACAGCCTCACCTGGATCAGATCAGCAGTCCGGACCGCCACTCTCCGCCTCTTTAAACCCGACACAGCTCCAGTCTGCACAGGTAAAATCCTCAGAACACCGCGGGGAGGCTTGATATATCTGTAATAATATAATATAAACTTTAATTTTGTTTTTTTATCCGAGTTAGAGGAGAAAATAAACAGCAGCCGCGACCTTTCTCTGCTCTCAGCCCGAGTGAGTACACGGAATGCCGGGATCGCTGGAGGACTGGGATCCGCGGTCACTGCAGCACAGCCGCCCCCCAGCGGCGGGGCACAGCACTGCGGGAAAACGCACGCGCATGCACGCGCACACAAACATTTATAGGAGACCACTTCAGAATGATCCGTTTCTCTATTTTTAGTATAATTTTAATTAAGAAGACATTTTTTAATTAATTTGTTTTATTGAGGATATGACAATACAGCTATTGAATAACACAAAACCCCAGCAAAAATGACAATGAATAGAAAATTAAATATCCTAAAAAGTACCAGACCCCACAAATTTGTTTTAAACCCACATCAAAAATCAACCCAGCATTATCTCACACACACACAGAGGAGAGAAAACTAAATTTACTTTCAATTAATAAGTTAATTATTTGCAAATATAAAGGACCAAACAAAAGGGAAGCCATTCAAGAATTAAAACAAGTAAATATATTTGTTATTTTATTCTACTACTGACCCATTCTCCCAAATTCCAAAAAAAGAATCATAATTTAGAGCATTTATTTGCAGACAATGAGAAATGGTCAAAATAATGAAAAAAAAATGCAGTGCTTTCAAATGTCAAATAAAGTTCATATTCATTTGGAAACAACAATACAGATGTTTTAAGAGTTTAGGATCAATATTTGGTGGAATAACCTTGAATTTCAATCATGCAAATTGGCATGCTCTTCACTAGTCTTTCACACTGCTTTTGGGTGACCTTATAGCCATGCCTTGCAAAAAAATATCACAGTTCAGCTTTGTTTGATGGCTTCTGACCAAACATTTTTTTCTTGATTTCATCCCAAAGGTTTTCAGTTGGGTTGTCATTAGTTTATAGAATAAACAACAACAATGTTCATTTTATTCAAGCATATTCCTTTACGTAGTAATTCTAATAATTCTATTGGGTTCATTTCTGTTTGTGTTGAAAGTCTCCGTAAGTTTTTTTTGGTATAGGAGTAGTATATTACAGATCCTTTGCATTCTTGAATTCATTTTGATTGACACCCTAAAAGCAATAAAAATAAAATTAATTCTAATACATTTATATACATCTTAAGCATTTGTATTTTTTATTTAGGTTCGTATTTGAATTAGTTTGTAATGTAAATAATTCATATTAAATATTTACATTTCTTATAAGTGTGCTTTCAACTTACAAGGGCTTAGATTTTGTAAATATATTAAATATTTACATGCTTTGTATGTATTTTGTTTTTATATTTACATTTGTAATGTAAATAGTACTTTTTCATACTAACATTTTCTGCATTTTCAGCTTTTCAACTAGAGTTTTGTGTATTTCAGTAATAGATTACAGGGACTTAACATCATTAACATATTTAAAAATAGTAACCTGTAGAAAATAAAATGTATGTAAAATACATGTAAAAAAGTTTCACACTTCTAAATACCTGGTTAAATGAACCAGCACCTTTTTGGTTCTGAGGACATTTGACCTATTAATTATTCATGTCCAACTTCTGGTAATAATAAAAGGCGTTGATTTTACTGAAATGAAGAATGAAGAAAAAGGAAAAATCACACTGCAAGCATTGACTATAAAACATGTTTACTTTTATTGCTCAGAGAATACAGCTTACAGCTCCTGCAAAGGCATGTGAACACGCACCTCAACGAAAACTTACCAGTCACCACCAGATAAGAATTAAACACGCATTCACAATGCAACTTCTATACATCGCACCAGAAAACAAATCTGCTCATACATCAAAAACGCTTCAGAACGTGAGAGTTGCCGTTAATACGCTGACACGGTCTGCACCGGAGCAGAGCAGGGCTTCTGCAGAGAGTAAAACTGTCAGGAGATTCTGCATGACCATCTGCCTTCAACTCTACACAGGTGACAGGTGACCATCTGCCTTCAACTCTATCTTTGGTACTAAAGAGACAGATATTATATTCTGTAATCAATCTGTAATCGTTTTCATCTCAATACTGTTCGGAACACAGGCCAGACAAAAGCTGCATCCTACGTACACTGTATTCTGCACCTCATTTAAACTAAAACGAAACAATAAGAAACATCCTACATTACAGTTTTTTCTTCCAAAATCAGCACTCTGCCTAATAAACACAGAGCAAGGACAGGAGAGGAACCATTACTGTAAAAATCACTTTGCCAAAAAGGGGGAAAAAAGAAAACATGAATTTATTTTTTAACTATTTTACAAAAACTGAGAAAAATGAGAGCAAGAAATTGAAAAATCCAAAAGTCAAATAAAACAGGACTCCCACGAGCTTCAATACTCTCAATACTCTCTCCTGCACAGAACCAAGAATAATTAAACATAACGAATCTCATGCCACTAACACATCATAATGACTCGGTGTCCCAAAAAGTACAATTTACATACAATAGTAATATGGCGCCTTAAAAAAGGGGGTTATTTTCAGCTTTCTGAACAAGGGGTGAAAAAAGGAAATTTCGTGGAGGGGTAAACCCCCCTGAGATGCCTTTTTGAAAACTAGAAAAAGAGGAAAATAAATGAAGTCAAACCCTAGTTATGACATATTAAGGGGTGGGGCAAATATGACAGACTTCCCAGGGTAGTTCTTTAAAATGTCAATAACAGAACTGGTACCAAGCTGAAAGAGAGAAAGAACAAAAGAGGAAAAAAAAGAAAGGAGGAACACAGAGAAAACATCTGTCAGTGGGATCACATGTCGTCCTCTTCATCTTCATCCTGCGAGGACCCGGCCTGTTGACCTGCGCTGGCTGAAGCTGCTGCCGCTGCAGCTAACTGCGCCTGTTGTGCTGCTTGCTGCATCTGCAGCCACTCCTGCTGCGCTAGCTCTGCCTGCTGCTGCCGAGCCTGCAAGAAATTACATTACATTTTTTAAATTATTAGTTTACATGCTTACAGTTTGATGACATAGTGGTTTAATTAGTATAAACGTGTGTAATGTGACGTTTTTTTTTCTTTTTTCAAACATCTGTGTGAATTATAGTGAATTGGACCCCTGTATAATGGTGCATATAGTGAATCACCAAGTTCTTGCCAATACAAACCAACCTGAATGCAAAACAGACCTTCTGTACCAATGTCAAAACAGCCACTTATTATAATATAAAAGGGATTTCTAAATGGGTTCCCCCTCTCTGTGGAGATCTGAACATGCACAGTAGCCATAACAAACCAAAAAAATCAAGTTTTTTGTTCTTAATAGAATAAAATGCTACAAACTGTTCATGAGGTTTTTATCAGATTTTATCAGTGATGTAAAGGATGTTTGTGAAATAGTAACCCGACCATTAGTTTTCAGTATTTTGGTCTCTACCAATCCTCTACAGATGGTCTAGTATAACTGGAAAGAACTGACACTTTATGTCGCAAAGATGGTGGCCTACAAGAACTTGCCTATAAAGGTGCAATCTAATTAGTAGCCAGACAAATGTTATACGTGCAGGACTAGTATTTGCTTTTTGTCTCAGCAAAAAATGAAATTCATTTTCTAATCCAAACATCATTTTAAAACATTCTGGCTTAATTTCTATTGGATACAAGGAAATGGAACCATGTTGTGCCATGTTTAAACAGTTCTTCACCTCTCTAAGCCTACAGACAAAGTCATTCACCAAGTCTTCACCTTGGCGAAAAGCTCTTGCTGCTGACGGAGCAGCTCCTCCTCAGGGATGCCGAGGTTTTCCAGACGTGAGCTTGCCTTCCTCCGCTTCAGAGCCACTGTTTTACATTCCTGCAACACGTCCTTCACTTCTGCTATGTAGGACCCGAAGCCGAGGCTTTCAAGTGCTGAAAGACAGAAACAGAACAGATCAGTAAAAATACTGTTCTCTTGGCATGACCAATGAACACTAAAATAGTGCGGTCTGGTTCCCACCACAATTTTCACCTCACAGTTGGGTAGAGAGAAGGCACAATGGAAAACAGCTTAATTTACGAGGGGTACAACCAAGACTGCATTTATTCTAGCAATACTCCTAAACAGAGAGATAGATCTGACAGGTGCAGCCAAAAAGTGGTGTTTGTTCATGGAAATGAGCATAACTCAAGAACCACGTCTGCACTTACCCTCTCCTTGAATTTAATAATATCTAACACATACCATTCGGGTGAGAAGTGACTGAAAATAATGAAATATAAAGCACAATGTATGAGTTTGTAATGCCTGCAATCCAGCCCTGGGTTATATGAAACTTGAAAATACTGCAAGCAGTCTGGACTTCTTTATAACAGCTTCAATATGGGCAGAATCAGTGATGATTTTGGCTGCAGAAAGACGAGCTGGATCAATGATCCCAAATAGAGCTGGATTTCTATTCATTTTCAATATTTTTCACACATGAAACCCAAGTGGCCAACACAAATTCAGTGGATTAAAGATAAATCCCAATATCTTCAGCTAAAGCTACCCTGGGGAAATAGAGGAGACTAGGAACGCACTGCATGCAAAAAGTAAGTCATGTCTAATCTCAGCCCTGCGGTAACATGTGTGCACTGCTTAATTAGCAGCAGGGGCTGTAAAAGACCTGGTTGACGACTAGAGACTAAAGGCGTTTTTCACACCTACAGTTGGTTTGCTCTAGTCAGAAAAAAGCTAACAAGTACTGAAGTGATTAACATCATTCCAGAGAACACAGTTCTACTGCTCCACAGATCTGCATAGTGGGGGCAGCGGGGGGGGACTACACAAGCTGTCCTTGTGCATTTGCACATCTGTAACAGCAATGGGTGCAACTTACACCTACATTATTCTGAGCATTGTCCCATGCAAATATACAGATTTATAAATACACCTTCCAGCAATGTCAGGCTGATAAGAATAATAATGGCACATTACATGAAAGTGTTATCACTGTGCTGGAGGGCTTATTTACTTTCTGCAATATCAGAATTGCATGACTTACTGCAGCCTAAGAAGTCACTTCGAGGCAGTTTAACACAGGAAAAGAAAAGACCACAAAACACCTGTGAGCAGCTTTAAGGGGAGGCACATTTCTCCTATTACAGCAAATAAGAGCAAATGACTGCAAAGGTAGACTCATAATACTGGATCCAATGTGATTATTGTTTGTTATCTTGGTAATATAATTTTATATACATACATTTGTGGGAAGATCTCGACTAGGGACTAACAAAACAGATTTTTAAAGGCAATTCTAAAACCAAACAATGCAAACCTTTTGCAAAAAGGTCAAATATATTTTCCTAGGTTTCAGTTTATTTTGCCACTTTTCCCCCCCAAGACAAAATGCATGAATTATATAGGCTAAAAACATTGTATTGAACAATGAATATTTTTACATCCCAGCAGACAATAAAAATAAAAAATAAATTAAGAAGTCCACATACAAAGAGTGCCTCACTCTAAGCTGGTTGCAATTTGATCACATCTTTTAATTACTTTAAATTAAAGATCAGAATAGATGATTTGGTCTTTTCACTTTTTGATCATTTTTAACCGAACAATTTTGAATATATTTCTTGTTGAATCCCTAGTCTTGACTCCAATAAAACAGCCAGAGAGACTATTGCAATAACTATACACATTAAAAATTACACTGTGCAAATATACTGTAAAGACCACAACACTCATGTGATAGACAATTCCAGGGAAAATAATACTTATGGGCTTCCATTGCATCATACATTTTTAGACTGAAATAAAATAGTAAGGGTGAGAGATTTTGCTGACCAAGGTACAAGCCAAGAAAAAAATTGATATATCTGGATCAACTGAACTACATCTTGGTTTGTTTGCAGTGTGAGAGTGTTTTCATGCATGACCAGAGTCTTAACCACAGTGGATGGTTTTGTTACAGTGTGTGCTGGATGTATTGGTTAGTTTTGGTTTCACACTGCAGTTCAGTGAGCATACTAAAGAGGTTCCGCCCTGTCGTCATCACATACAGTGTAGGAGCTGCATCTCTCTATACTTGACACTGATTGTTTTTGTAGAAGCATATGTGCCAGACAGTAATATGCTTTTAATTCGGCAAGTTGCCTTCACAGGTGTTGTGCTGAATTCGGCCCTCACACCAGAATCTGACTCCTATTAGTGAAAGGATGTTTTAAAGCAGAATCAGTGTAACAGTTTTTTGTTTAATTTTTGTTCACAATAAGGGTTGAGACAAAGTTACAGCAGACACAGGAACCACCAGTGCAATCCTTTTTACCTATACTGCTTTATTACGCACCTTCATATGAAGAAAAGACAGATTTTGGCACATCTTGAGGAGGGTTGGATTCTGACAGAGAGGCAGAACTCAACACAACACCGGTAAAGACAATTAAGAACATGCAGACATCCAGCGCATGCCCTTTCACAGACTAATCAATGTCAAGTAGAGGAAAACAACCCATGTAGATGAAAACAACAGGAAGTTGCAAAGTGCACCAAAGTGTTACTAAACTGCAGAGTGAAATCAAAACTAGATTAACAAAATATAAGTACCTCAATGTAACACACACACACATACATACATACTTTGAGCTGGACTTTCAGGTGTGGAAAAACCTTAAAAACCATGAACTGTCCAACAGAAATGCTCATAAAAACTATTTATATTGACTTCTAAGTGAAGATGAAGGGGGGAAAAAAGAATCCTTACATTATTTGTGCACTAGCACTTTTCTTCAACACATTCTGCTGTGCCTGATCTCTTGGCTAGCTATGTGGGCATGTTCGTGATGTTTTTAATTCAAAGGAAGCAACAGAAGCAGGCAATCATAAGTTTTTAAGTTTTAGCTTTTACATTTTTTAATCAACCTCATTGTAATCTATAGTTCTGTCAATACTTATTCAGCATCTCTTCTGTAGTAAAAAGGCGCCTGTTCTGTGTGTACTCCTTGTATGCCCTGCTGAACTTTTTCACCGTACGACGAGGCTGCGTTCAGCACAACGCAACCCACCACAGCATGCCGCGACTCTATCCATTGAAATTGGATAGGATGAGTCAAGTCCTAGTGGACACGTACAGTTGCCATCTGAGATAGCAAGCTTTCACATGGCAGCAGTAGCAGTTCAGTGGTGTCCTAAAGATGATGAGGGTTACAAAATTACACCCTCCATTGTTGAGCTACACCACCTTCAGAGCCTCCAGGCACATCTTCTGTAGACCAGGCTCATCAACTACACACCATCTGTCACCATCTCTACTGGACCAATACCAAGCTATTGTTGACCTAAACCAGCTAGAGTGGGTTTCATCCAACAGGGGAACAAAGGGCAGTGATTGGGATGGGCCTTAAGTTAAAAAAAATAAATATATCTTTTTAATATTTTATTACAGTATGCTGTATTTTGATACAAAGACACTTTTAAAAGAGAATTCACAAATAAAAACATGAATGCAATAAGTTCTGATGAAAATCGGTTTTGCTGATTCCACTCAGGGGCGCGCACCTGTACTCAAAGGGAGTCAGATTCTGGCAGGAAGGCAGAATTCAGCACAACACCTGGAAAGGCAACTTGCAGAACTGACAATATTCTTCAAACCAATGAATATGTGCGTCAAGTAAAGGGAAATACAGCCAACGTAGGCAACGATTACAGGATGCAGTAAAGTTCTTTAATAAATTATTAAATTTACTAAACCAACTAAATGCAGTTAGAATCCAAAACTAACCAAATTAAACGTACCGTATACAGCGTGACAAAAACATGAACCTTGGCTCTGACTGGTCCAGACTTGGTCCAACAGCAGCAATAAACATTAGACATGCAGAAGCTCTCACCATTGATGACGTGTTCTGGAGAGATGGTCTTCTTCTCAGACTTGTTGCAGATCTCGTTGGCCTCAGAGGAGATGAGGTGGATAAACTCTGTGCAGCAGTTGACCACCAGCTCTCTGGCGTCGTTGGCCACTCGCACATTGGGCAGTGTCTCTTTGATCATCTTGTTGATCGCTGCCCTCGGGATGGTCAGGTCATCATCATTTCCCGACGAGGAGGCCATCATATGGCTATAATGCACAACATAAATTATTAGACATAGATATTTATTTGGCCATATCTTTTACTTGTTTGATATATTTAGGATATACAAATATTTCAATATTCCAATTGCAGTGTGTGAATACTAGGGGTAGGAATCACAGGGCATCTCACAATTCGAGAATATCACGACACGATGCCCACGTTAACAACTATATCCCAATACTTGATATATCACATGGCAATTTTCTGTAGCTAACCCTAGTTATATCAGTGGCATAAAACAGTTTCAAAGGACAACGATAATACAGTTTTCTGCAATTACTACTGGGACAATACAGAATCATTTAAAAGTTTGGACAAACCTCTCTCATTCAATGTTTTCCTTAATTTTTTTTTTTTTACATTGCAAATTTAATGCTGAAAGAGTTTTCTCAGCATCTTGAAGGAGTTCCTGGAGGTGCTGAACAATATTTGCTGCTTTTCCTTCATGCTGTGAAGCTCCAGCTCATCCCAGATCACCTCAGTTAATCAGGTTTAGATCACGGGATGTTGTGAAGGACAAACACTTTTTTTAACTGTTTACTACGTAATGTGTCCCTTAATTGTTTTTGTGCCTTTTGTGTATTAATTTATAACGCACAAAATTATATATTATTGAAAAAATAACAAAAAAACATTGAATGAGAAGGTGTGTCCAAATTGTGACTGGTACTGCAAAGCTACATCAGCCAGAAAAGTAGGCTATCGTGACAGACTTACTTGGAGCTGAAGCCAAGGATGCAGAGTGAGGGAGGAAAGGAGGAGACCTGCTGTGCTCTTGTGCACTCCTGTGTGCACTCCCGAGGGCACAACGGGGCTCTGGGCTTTACCTGGAGCTGCTGGAGCAGACAGTACAGGTACCGGAGGCTAAATGAAGGTGTGAGTAGTGAATGAAGTGAGCCAGCCGGCTCGACCAGAAGCTCCACTAGCTTTAGCAAAGCCTGAGTCCGTGTGGAGACAGCAGCTAATGCTAAGTTAGGTAGTAAACAAGGTGTAAAAACTATGTATCTACTTACTACTACTACAAACACACAGTGTAAGAGCCCAGTCGTGTGTTTTAGAGTTTAATAATGAGGGTTTTCGGTTCACTGGGGGAGGGCTGAGACTGCTGTGAGTCCTGCTCCCCCGCTTTTGTCTCGGGCTGTGTGTCTGAGCCCGGTTGGAAGTGAGCTCGGCTGGAGGCTCAGTGAGCCGCAGCAGCGCCGCAGCACCCGCTCAGCCCAACCGCCGCCATCCCTCAGCTCAGCCCAGCTCCAAAACACAGTGCCTCCCGAGCCTTTAACTCAAAACAGCCATGGTTTTAATCCCCCCCGCGGTCAGCCAGCTCCCGGACTCAGTCCCACAATGAAGGCTAAAGGATATCCGACCACCGGGCTTTCTCACTTCTTCCCCGCTCACCTCCACGCGCTCGCCCCCTAGCGCCCCGGCGTACCACCGGCGCGGAGAGAAGAAGAGGGGTCGAGTGGGCGTGTTCCAATCCGAGCGATATGTCAGGGCTAGTGCACTACGTAGTGTGTCAGCTGCTTTGAAGTCGTGTTCGGAGCATAGATATACATTGTGTATTTTTTTTGGCTCTTTTTGATTTGATCCTTTTTATACTTGAAGACGAGGTTGGGTAAGGAACTTCCCCTCAAAGTCCAAGATATATTGTATATTTCTGAGGAGAAATTTATTTGTGTACATTCAAATGTACACACATTTAAAAATGAAAAATGTCATAGATCCACAGATATTTTGAAGCTTTTCAATTTTATATTTTATATGAATCCTTTTCCCTTTTCTGTATGTTGTGCACAAAAAACAATATACAGTCTATGGTTCAAAGTGACATTAAGTTATTTTGATCACATCCGGGTGTGACTTATGTTCCAGCTATATGCATGCATGTATAAATATGTGTTCATGTTTACAGTTATTAAATAATTTCTAATGTCTATGTATTTCATAATTAATTATTAGTAGGTATTATGTGGGTGATTAGTAAGTGATATGACCCTAAAATTACATCACAAAAAAAATTGCGATAATACTTGGCATCTTATGTTAAAACATAAAACTTTCAAAATAAACTTCAGGAAGAATTCCTTTTAGTAGGAACAAAAATAATTTCGTTTTTTATTAAAACAGTACTTAAATGAACACAGGAGTTTGTATTACTGTGGATACAACTTTTGAAAAATAAAGAAACAGTAAATAGGTGTGTGTGTGTGTGTGTGTGTGTGTGTGTGTGTGTGTGTGTGTGTGGAGATCCGTTCCCCGGTTTATCAGTAAACGACTAGTGAACGCTAGAGGGAGCTTGAATAGAGCTAAATGGCTAAGAAATCAAAAGATGAACAATTTATAAACACCTTACCACATATTACTTTAATTGTAAAAGGTAAAATAAGGAATTTCCCCTAAAAAAGTAAAGAAAACTTGCCTGTATGTTTCCATTTTTCCTCACCAGGCGCCAGCATAACTGCTGCTGTGAGCTGACTGGTTGGTGAGCTAATGTTGAAATAACAGCCAGGGCACTGATTTTAAAGAAATTAGTAAGTAAAAGTCTTTTTTTTTGTGCTAATTATTTAAATTGTTTTGAAAATTAACTTCGATATAAAACTGTGATGAAAGAAATAGTAAAACACTAATGTTACAATATAAGGTAAATAGCGATACTAATAATAAAATTCCTATATACAAAATAAGTCGAACACTCAGTTGTTTTGCCACTTGTTTCAAATGTATGACAGTCATATTTTGGACTAGTTTAAGCTTCTAAAGGGCAGGTTTTAGATTGACTTTGGACTGGATATTTTGTTGGACCTGGCAACCCTGTTAGCAGTTTATGTTAGCATGTTGTAGCATAACCCAGCTGTGGAAATTACTTTAAATGCCTGACATTACTATGCTAGTGGTTTTGATAAAGTACCTAGCTATGATAAGCAAATCATGTGCTAACATGTTTTTTTTTTTTTTTTTTTACTTTCTTAGAAAAAAAAAATGAAGATACATCCTGATCAATTTACAACAGAAAACATAATCTTTATTAGTCCTTTAAAGGTAGCACATTTCTCATATTTTTCTACCGAAAATATAATCCTTATTGGTCCTTTAAAGGTAGCATATTGTTAACTGTCCTCCACACACACAGCAAAGCACCTAGGGATGGATTCCTGGATTAGGATTAGGATCCAGATCCAGATTCTGGAGGAAATCGTTTTGTCGTTTAGGTAATGTCCGTGAATACTTTAAAAGGCTTACAATTTGTGAGGTGGTCTATTGGAGCATATGTCTGCAGCTGTACACTGTAGATCAGATACTGATCCAGTATTAAGCCTTCCGGTTATATCTTCCATATAAGAGAATGACAGTTCCAGACGCTCAGGTGTTATATAAGCCTTTATCGAGGTAGCACACAGACCAGGTAAAAATACATTCAGCATAATAATGGTCATAATCAGATTATCAGATTCAAAATAATCTGCGTGCTATAGCTAAAAGAGGAAAGGGGTTTATAAGGGACGGGCAGGTGGTCTCTGTGGGGTTCTGGCACAGCCGTTAAGACTTGTCCTTTTCCAGACTGCTGAAGCTCTTGCGACTCCTCCAGCGCAGCAGCTTGAGGAAGTTCAGGCTGGCGCTGAAGACCTTGTCATGCTCGAACACCACCTTATAGAAGGTATCGATGGGCAGGTCACCGTTGGGGTCAGCGTATTTAAGGGTGGTCACTGGAGTGTACAGGGTGTTGGTCTGATGACGGAATGGTGGGTTGTCCATTGTGATGATTTTGAGTGTATGCTGTTGAAGGAAGCATATGATTTTTTGATTAGACAGTTGGATATCCACTAGTTTAGCAGACACTTTAGCTGACATATCCATTCTCCACTTACTTATGTGTTTTTTTCCAGGCAATATCGCAACAAATCTTTGTCAAATTTCCCAATAAAACAAATGACTGTAGATAATATTAATTTGCTTCTTTTCCATCTGATTTATTAAACCCCTCTTCCACCTCCACTGTATTTGTGTTTGGATAAATGTTTTAAATGTAGTTCCTTTAAACACAGAGGCAGCTCCTCTCCTGTGGAACCTGGTGGAAATAAGTTTGATGGAGCTCCTCAACACTGCATACTTTTTAAGTTGTGTTTAAAACGCTGTTGTTCAAGCAATAAGTTAAGCTTTTCTTTTAATAAGTGTGACGTCCTGTAGCTAAGCATATGATACTACCGTACTAATCCTGTACACTTATTATCACTGTGGTTGTAATGCTTATCAGTGGTCCAATGGTCTCAATCTGGAGCAGCTGAACAAACATAGATCTATTGCCACCATGCCTAATGACCAGGCACAATCTATATAGGAGCATGCTTTATAGCATTAAATTGGCAAGCAGTGGAACTGTGTTCTCTAGAATGATGGTGCTCTATCAGTCAAATTCCTTTATTCCAAGGATTTGCAATCTGATCCTCACAGCAATGCTCCAACATCTAGAAGAAATCCTTTCCTTGACAGTAGAGACAGTTACTCCAACAAAAGCACAAAAAACTATTTTTAATACCATCTTGCAGAGTAAATAATGAATGAACAGGTGTCCAAATACTTTTGTCCAAATAGTGTTACTTGAATCTGGTCACTGTTATTTGCATTGTATAGAAATTTTAGGATGAATAGACCAATAGAAATGCTCCAGAATGACATAAGAGTAAATATTTTTTCCACTGAAAGTTAAGAATGCCATTTCTTCTCTAGTTCTACAAACATTGCATGACAGTGACTGTATGTTGAATATGTTCTATGCCCTAATAAACCCAAAATGGAAACATTAACAACTCCAATTTTCAGCTACTAATCATGATACATTCGCCTTTTTAACCATGAACCTGAATATTGTCCATTATTACAGCCCTGTACTATATCTGTGTACCTCTGCAATAACCTCCGGCGTCTGGCCCAGGCTTTCGAATATCTGGGTCCAGTGCCTCATGTAGATATTGAGAAACATGTCTGCAGTCACTGAGTCCACTTTAGACATGTCGCTCTTCATGCCCTCCTCGTACACTTTATGCTCAAAATCTGTGATGACTGGTCCTGGTTCAATTAGGCTTATGCTGGAAAAGAAAACAGAGACCATTAGTACTATACTAACGCCTGTATTAACATGCCCCTGGAATTTCGCAAAACTCGGCATACAGTTGATTCTCAGGCAGATATGTAAATGATTACAGGCATGGTCTGAATATACATTGGTTCTTGCCATAAGAGTGCTACCCCCACCGCCCTATGCTACTTTTGAATAGTGTACCTTCTGGTGAGAGATTGTTGACTGCAAGTCATGCGTCTATGATGCACTCAAGACATTATTCCCAGTTGACACAGTAAGACACAATCGCCCTCAACAAAACCCCCTCAAGCAATCCATTGGGATCCAATCCATTTGGGATTCAGCAACAGTGGGGTTAGAGTATGGAGGCCTCTTGCCAGGATGCCAAACAGAACCTGTATGCCACCATGCCCAACCGTTTCTCATCTTGTGTTCATAAAAGGCTGCTCAAAAGGGTACTTTCTACCAGGGCTATTAAAATGCACAAGTGAAGCACTTCTCCCTTATGAGGAAATGTGTCATAAATCTGTAAGTTAACTCAAATCCACAAGCCAAGTCTGAAGATAAACCCAGAGAATCCTCTGTAAATGAAAGTAAGTCGTAGCTGCTCCAGCCAGCAGTCAGCTGTGCTTATGTAATATGCAGCATTGCTAGGATATTGCGATTCGAGTGTGCAGATGTTCCACACACAAGGGTGTGTGACCCAGGTGTGTATCTGCACGCACATGCAGTCTCATGACTGAACTCTCTTATCTGGCCAGAAACCATTAGGGGACTTTTCCAATCACAAATATTACAAGAAAATGGAAAAGGTCCACTTCCACAAACATCCTGTTTAGTGTTTTGGTACAGCTCTTTTTGAGTCAAATATTATAAAAAAAAAAAAGTTTGAAAAAACTTAAGTCAACCTCATTGTGCCATCTCTACTAACTGGCAGAAGTGTGGCATCCTCTAGAAATCCACTAGAGATCAGTGTGGTTGCGTCTCATTTGCACACTAAGTTGAGTATACTCAACTATATATTCACAATGCATACTTAGAAGATAGTATTTAAGTATGGTTGCAATGGACACTATTGTCCAGGGTTTTAATCAATCAGTGGTGCACATGTATTACCTGCTGCCAAGATGGAAACACACCAGATATTTACCCCAACACACCTCACTTCCAGACCACCAAGCCCATCAGTGTAGATATATTTCTCATTTTTCCAATGTAGCTTTAGCCTCTTTTTCAACCTTACTAAATTTATACAGGGATGATAAAAGGGATGTAGGGCATTTTGTCCAGACTATGCTCTAAACTCTTCCCCACCTTGAGTGCTCACACCCCTTTACCCACCCTTTTTAACTTATAACTTATAAAATTACACATCCAGAAGGGGCTTAGAGCGAGAGCTAGAACAGAGCATTGAAGTGCTACATGATGAAATAGCAACACTTCATCAAATCCTGTTGGTACTTAAATGGGTTAATACATTCATACTTTTATATATCAACCTATCAAACCAGCACAATAAGTATAGTTTATACCTATACCTCATAGTGTTAGTATGTAGTATGTAAATGGGACACAGTCTGTGTCTTTTAATTATATTTTAATTATAATTTTCAGTTCTCATCTGAAGAGGAATTTCTTATACATTTTTTGGGAATTTTGGAATTTTCATTGGTAAACATGATTATTTTAGCATATTTTAGTTAAAATCACAAATGTTAAAAACTAGCATGTTCCTGCACAATTTTGTGGTATTTGTAGTTTGTGTTCTGATTTTCCAGAAGTATAGGTGCAAATTTAAAAAAAGATATTTGCCCAAAACAAACAATTCCAAAAAAAAATCTGTTTTTATTGGTAGAACATTGAAAGTCTAAAATGTAAGGGCACACTATCTGTATATCAAAAGTTGCTTAATTAAACATCAGGCCTCTGTAATTACAACAGAAAAATCAATTATAGATTAGATGACATTAGCCTACTTACTGCAGTTTGAACCTCATAGCCTGCACTGCCATACTTTCACAGAATCCCTCAACAGCAAACTTGGATGCAGCATAGATGTCGTTGAACAAAATCCCTGAAATAAAATAGAAGATATCACTGCTTTTCAATATATGGACAAAAGTACTGGGACACATCTCTTAATTATTAAATTTAGGTGGTTCATTCAGTCCCATTAACACAGGTGTATAGTGTATTTACATTATTAATTACATTCGTGAAAGAATAGGCGGAGCTAAAAAGCTCACTGAACTCCAGTGTGGTACTATAGAAGGATGTAAACAGTCAGTTCGTGAAATTTCTTTCCTCCTTAATATTTCATCATGGTGGTTATTAATAAAAAGTATATTGGTATATGGGAACCACAGCAACTCAGCTACAAAGTTTCTGATTATGTAAAATTAATAAAGACCACGTAAAGTTACAGAGTGTGGTTTGATTATCAGTAACTGCAGAGCTCTAGTCCTGCTGTTAGAACTGCAAAGGGGAACGACTACAAACTAATGACCATGAGACTAACTAATGAGGTTTAGAATGGAATGTCATAAAAAAAACACTGTAATGTATCCCAATACTAGTGTCTATGTAATGTTACTGAATATTTAATAAACCATGGTATATTTATAATAGTAAATTAATAAAAGGTATTTATTTAATTAATACTACAAAACACCTAAGGTTTAAAATGTCGTGCACTGCAGATACATACTGGAATAACATGATTCTGCTCTGACCTTGAATTCCCATGACACTGCTGATCACCACAATATGGCCGCTCTTCCGCATCTTCATGTCGGGCAGGACCTCCTTCAGAAGACGCACGAAACCGAAGAAGTTTGTGTTCATTACTGACTGCATCTCCTCAATGGACTGGCACTCGATTGGACCCACCAAGCCCAAACCGGCATTACTGACTGAGAGAGAGGACAGGCAAGAGACTCTGTAACACACATGCTTTCAGAAGAGAGAGACTTCACACCAATGACAGCGATTATTATTAATCATTTTATTCAGGCATTGCATACTGTGACTTTGAAGACATAAAGTGATATTTTGCTAAACAAAATATCATTTTACAGTTTAATTTCATTATCACAATTTTTTCCACGACAAAAGCTAAGAAATTTTTGTTGATGTATCCTTCCTGATGAATCCTTTCAGGTGCCTTGATTGCCTACAATACATTCTTTGTGCATGTGCAGTGTGTAAAGGGGAATAGCTTCTTCTTTATCGTCTCACATTGCATTGTATACTGAAATTATACTGACTCTTTCATGTCTATTACATACTACAATATTAAAATTATCCTTACTATTGACTATTGGAAAACAATTGGGAGACATCCTACATGACGTATATATGAAAAAAACTACATATTATATAAGATTCAATTGTTCAAAAGTGATACTAAAATGTAATCCTATAAATAGAAAAGTCACACATGTATATATAAAAAGCTATAAATTAAAGAACAGAATAAACAGAAGGAGGAAGCTCTTACTGAGGATGTCCACTCTGCGGTCAGGCAGGCTGTCCACACACTCTTTGATTGATTTCTCATCACACACGTCCATCTGTCTGATTTCCAGCGTCTGGCCCAGCGTGCGTCCTGCTGCCTCCACTAGAGCCTCCTGTTTAGCCAGGTTCCTCATTGTGGCATAAACTGGTGTTCACAACACCTGGGTTACACTGACTCTCTGTCTGTGACACTATTCACTATGTTACTGTGTCACAATAACCAGTTCATTGTAACAGTTTCCATATCTGTTTTACTGCCCTACTGTTAGAATAACAGTAATCAGTTACTTTGTAACATTTAACACATATTAATATTTGCTGCATCACCGTGTAACAGTAATTACGTACTGTGTAACCGTAATTAATTACCACCAATAACTGTGTATTACTGCATTTAACTGTGTTACTGTGCAATTGTAACAAATTACTGTGTTCCACTGGGTTACTGTATCACATCAACTAGTTACACATTTTACATTATTAATACATATTATTGCATTATAATCAGATACTGAATTTTACTGAACTTTATAACAGTAACTAGTTACTGCCTTTTTGTTTCCCATTTTCTCCCAAATTTACAAGGCGAATTACTCTCTGCACAAAATCCACCAAAGTGTTTTGTAATATTACTGTAATAATATGATTACAATATACATCGCTGGAAAAAAAAAATAGGAGACCACTTCAGTTTCTAAATCATTTTCTCTGATTTTGCTATTTATAGATATATGTTTGAATAAAATTAACATTGTTGTTTTATTCTATAAACTACGGACAACATTTATCCCAAATTCCAAATAAAAATATTGTCATTTAGAGCATTTATTTGCAGAAAATGAGAAATGGCTGAAACAACTAAAAAGTTGCAGATCTTTCAGACCTCAAATAATGCAAAGAAAACAAGTTCATATTCATAAAGTTTTAAGAGTATAGAAATCAATATTTGGTGGAATAACCCTGGTTTTTAATCACAGTTTTCATACATCTTGGCATCATGTTCTCCTCCACCAGTCTTACACACTGCTTTTGGACAACTTTATGCCACCCCTGGTGCAAAAAAACAAGCAGTTCCACTTGGTTTGATGGCTTGTGATCATATATGTTCCTCTTGTTTTTTTCAGAGCTATATATACTATATATTTTGTGATATACTTTACTGGGTCTGTTAGAGCAGGAGGGGTAATTCAGGACTGGAGTAGAAAACTGTTCTACACAAAAGCAGTGGTTCACATGTAACTGATTCAGAGGTTTTTCTAAATAACAAATGACAGTTACATCAACTAGTCTCAAATTCTTACTTACATTTCGCAGCAATTATTTTAATGTGTTTTTTTTTATGTGGAATTGATGTACATTTTTGAAGCAAGCAAATTGAGGGTGCTCCCATGTAGCAGCCCCAGTCTTACCCATAAACCTCTTCTTCTCATCTTTGGCCAGGAGAACGGCGATGGCCAGTCCGATGCCGGACGAGCAGCCGGAGATGAGGACGGCCTTCTGGCTCATGGTGGTGGTCCCGGAGATGCTGTTCCTGCAGGAGAAAGGGGGAAATGAGGCGGAGAGACAGAAGGCTGGAGGGGTTTGCTCAGACTCATTCAGTAATCCACAGTGCAGAGACTCAGCAGAATGCACCACGTGTGAGTTACTACACGATTAGTCTTCACTCGGTACACGTGGAGCAGACATGGGCTGTGGGCTTAGCTACTCTTATAGAATAAGGATCATCAGATAAGCTTTAATATTTTTTGAGCTCCTAAGAATATATATATATATATATATATGGGAAGCCAATGAAGCAAATGAGTGGAGACATTGCTGTGAAAGCCTTGCTATGTGTGGGCGAGTATTATCCTGCTGAAAAATGCCAGTCAATTGTCACTACTAGGAGTGACTAGGGTTGCCACCTTTCAGAAAAATAAGGCACGGGGCACCTGTAGCAGTGGTGTGTTCTATTTTTTGCTGGTGTTTTTAGTAAAGGGGTGATCAAGAAAGCAATTAGTCATACTTAAATTAAATCTTAATTTAAATATAAACCAAATAATTTGTGAACTTAGTGTAACTTTTTATGTGCATGACTATAGGGACACACTTTAAACCATGTGGTCATTTTTAGCTAAAAAAGGGAAGAAACTGGAAAAGAAAAAAAAACGGATCTGCTTATTCAATAATAAAAAAAGAAAGTAAAAAAACAGTTATTCCTTCCCTCAACAGTCTTGGGTTCATAAAAAAATAATAATTTCTTAGATAATGTTTTTGTACAGATTTCTGTGTATTTTTTGTCAAGGAATACAGTGTTCAGTGTTGATCTCCTGGAGACATTGTGTATATATAACTAATGGATTAACAGTTAATAAATACATTTGTTAAGAGAAAAAAAGTTAACAACACTTATATATATATATGTCTGTAGGTAAGCGTGACAGCAGCACACAGAGGAGAGGAGCAGAGGGAGGAGGGCTTCAGTGTTAATGTGTGTGTGAGGTGTATTGGACATTTATGGAAATACAAAACAAATCACTCCCTGTATTGGATATGATTTATACACAACCAGATATCAGATCACAAGCAGAACCTTGATTCATCATTAAAGATACGATTTCACTCCATATCAATCCAGCCAAACAAAAATGGCAGTTGTTGGCAGATGGATGGTTTATACGGCAGGCAAAAAACGGAAATGTGCCCTCTTTAAAAATTTGTCTAGGGGGCAAAATGTCTTTGAGTCCATCATAGAGTCATGTCACACAGTCAGCAATCTCTCACCAAGAGGTACACTGCCAAAGAGTAGCCCCTGAGAGGCTTTTAGAGTGAAGCACTTGTATGCCCTCTTGTGGCAAGACCCGGTTTCTAATCAATTTATGTTTGTGCTCACTGTCCTGTTGAAACACTCAGGTGTATTTTAGGTTTCAGCTGTCTAGCTGATGATTTGAGGCAATGCTGAAGACCTATGAACTGGCTCTCCTTCATCATTATTGCATCAACATTGAGCATGTCACTACCATCACCATGCTTAACAGTTGCTACAGTGTTCTTGAGCTTAAATGCTTTACCTTAACAGAGGTGCTGGACCTGTGGTGACTTTCTGACAGTTTTGAGAGATGTTGTGCTCTCCATGTTTTTCTTAGTTCCAAACCGTTGAAACGGGAATGATGAAAAAATGATAGTGAGACAGTTTTTCGAAAAAGCATGTTTTTTTTTTATTATTATGAACCAGCACACTTCTAATACTTCATTATCTGAAACATCATTTTGTATACATGTCAGGCAAGGCATGGTCAGTGGGCCTGTATAATTTTTTTGGGGGAAATGACTTCAGGACACTGACACTGGCTGTGTCTGCACTGAAAGACGTTTAAAAATTTTGAATCATTCAGAAAATGTTAAGATTTTATTTTTTTTAATGCTATTAAATGCCATGTAATGCCACATTATAAAGCTATCACTCATCAGATAGCTGAAGGAAAACATAATTTTCCTGCATACATAAAAGTTCCTGCTTTTGTTATTGGCGTAAATCCAGTTTAAAAATGTAGGTACATGTACTGATGTACTGTGTATAAAAGCTAGTGTATATAAAAAGTAAGGCAAAGCAAATATACTTCTTCCAAAAAATGTTACTGGTATCAAAACATACAGTGCATACAGTGGTTAACGCCCAGTATTGTTATATACTGTGCATCTATATGCCCTCTCAGGCAGTACCAGGCTCTTGGCAGCCTTTGGAAGAAAGGAGCACTTGGGTGTATTCTGGAAGCCATGCAAGAGGAAGGTGTGTGTGTGGGGTGGGGGGGGTTGTGTGTGTGTAGGGGTAGGGGTAGGGGGGGCAGGTTTGTTCTTGTGTGTTTAGAATCCAGCACGGATGCGTTCCAGAGGATCTGTGTCCCACATTTTGGAGTCCCAGGCCTGGAACCAGCCGGTGAAGGTGGGTGGCTCGAAGCCCTGCTTGATGGTGGTGATGGGGGTGCCACGCCGGCCGGCCGGGTCAGAGTCCACATAGTCTTTGGCTAAAAGGAGGAGCACATGAAAGAGTGAGAGATGTTTGCATATTGCTACAATGAGATACATTAAATGATTATTTATTTAAAATCAAAAGTATTATTTTTTTCATGCTTTTGTAAAGAGTAATTGTCTCTATTATATAAGACCAACTGGTACTTTTGGCAGTGTGGGCAGTGTGCCAAGTCCTGCTGGAAAATGAAATCCGTATCTCCTTGTCATCTGCTGGTGTTGGTCCACTGTGTTATATGAAGTTTAAAGTCAGTGCAGTTTTGTTTTCCCGGAAAATCTTACAGCACTTCATGCTTCCTACTGCTGACAACTTTTATAGAGATGTGGATTTCATTTTCCAGCAGGACTTGGCACATTGCCCACACTACCAAAAGTACCAATTGGTCTTATATAATATTAACATTTTCTGAGACACTGATTTTTGGGTTTTCATTGGCTGTAAGCCATACCATAATCATCCACAATAAAAGAAATAAACGTTTAAAATAGATAATTCTGCGTGTAATACAATTAAAGGAACTTGATGATTATATTCTATTTTTTGAGATGCACTAGAACTCTATGTAACATATATCTAATTAGCAAACAAAGCAGAATTAATACACTACCTATTTTAGCAGATCCACTCTTCTCCACCTCATTGGCCTCATTTCCAATCCAGAGGAAAATCTGAGGATAGAAGAGAAAAAAATACACATTGCAATACTGTGAATATGATGCACAGGAAGGGTTGCAGAGATAACAGGATGTGTATGTGGGGAGGAGAAGATCTTGTGAAACTTCCTCTGTACAGAAGTGTAGCAGAGAATGAGGGGGGTGAGATCTGATGGTATGTGCTGATGTACCTGGCTCCAGGTATCCAGAAGCATGACATCATCAGTGGCCAAATCAGCCTGAGAGAAGTCTCCTGGAACCTCCTCCACCTTGCGGAGAGAGAGAGAGAGAGAGAGAGAAAGAGAGAGAGAGGTAGGGAGTGTTTAGAGAATTTAACGGCAGTTATTACACAAGCAACCTCAGTAGATCTGTAAAAGTTTGGACAGTATGTTAAAGAAATGAATAGCTGTAGTAAGAGTGTCATATTGTGTCATACACTATGTGGGTGTATATGTAATGTATTGAACTACCTGATCAATAAAGACTGTATTATAGAAAATGAAATAATTCATAAACATATTTCACACATTTTAATATACATTACGGTCCATTATTACATATTTCAGAGGTTTGTAGTTATAGACAACCACTGTTGGCTTTTATATCGTTTAAATTGCTATCTGATTTATTTAAATAGATATATGTCATGTTCTCATCTTGTATTGTGTCTCTCCTGTCTGTATTTGTAGTTTTCCTGCCCTACTGTTTGTTTATTTACCTTTCTATTCAGCACATGGCCCCTCTCTTTATTCTCCCTGTCTTCAGGGTTTCTCCGTGTGTTTATCACTAGCTCCGCCCCCTCATTACCTTTCCCAGGTGTTCCCTGTTTCCTTCCCACCTTGTGTGTGTATTTATAGCCCTGAGTTTTCTGTTTCCTTGGTCAGTTCTTGTACGTGTTTCTGTCAGTCAGGTTATGTATTCCGTTTGTATTCCCAGTTCCTATGTTCTCAGTGTTTCTTTGTTTATTTAGTTCTTTGTTTGTTCATATTGTACTGTATTTTTCAATAAATGTACTCGCCTTCCTGCTGACGCCCAACCCTCTGGATCTCACCGCTATCAGTGGCTGTTGTTGCAGCTCAGCCAATCAGTTCTCCCTCCTGCCCCGCCTCTAAACCCCTACATCACCCAGTGCCCCACCCAACTACCCATGCCATTTTTTAACATTAGAGTTATTAAAGAGTGTCCAGAAATGTTTGGCTGATGTTTGGTCTGTTCTGTGCACTTACTATGAGGCGCCCGGTCTTGTTGGAGCAGCCGAACAGGCGAGGAGGTTTCACGGTCTTCTGCAGGCTACTGGATGTCTGATACTCCTTCTTTCCACCAAGAGCGGACCAGAATGCAGCTGGAAAAGAGAAGATAAACATTATATCAACTTCAGTGATCTTTAATAATATTTACATGGTTAAAGGTACACAGACCATCAACCAAATATATTTACCCCTAAAGCAAAGGTGTTTAAGGTAGCCAGCTCCAGCCCTGAAGATGTTCTTTTTAGAGTAGAGTTCCAATCCTAATATACTGCCATGCCAAAAGTCATGGGACAGCAGTTTGTTAAAGAAAATTGGGACTTTCTGTATCAACTCATGGTAGGGCAGCCTGACTCGCAATAGTTGAAGCGAGGCCTGACAGTGGGTGAGGATAGATGGAATGTTTCATTTGTAAAATTGTGTGAGCATGAGTTACGTGTATACAAGGAATACGGCATAGAATGCTTTACCACCCACAGTGGACAATGCAGAAGCGAGTGGACATGATTGCAACTTGTGGACCACATATACCACAGGTCAGAGCAGCATTCTTTAGCTGCTGTTGGAACCCACGCTACTGTTACCCACCTGGCTCCTTGCCCTCGATCACCTCACTGGCACTGCCTCCCAGGAAGGTGCAGACGAATTTGGCAGCAGCCAGCTCCTCCTCAGTCGCACCATGTCCTCTCCACAGGAACATGGAGTCAGGGCTCTTCAGCACAAACACGTCGTTGGTGTTCAGATTGGCAGCAGTGGGATCCACCTGAGGGGACAGAAGAAAGTGGAAAGGAAGGCAGGTGACTTTTATGCTCTGTTGCAGTCTTTATAATGATTTGACAAAGTTGGAGTCTTATAGAAATAGTACAGCTTTGCCAACACACCAATTAATTTTGTATGATTTTACATGTTTTAACTGTATATAAATATAGAGGAATTATTTACACACTGCCTATAGAAAGGCTAGTTAATCATAAAGTCCTTTTGCATAAAGGCTATATATTAAATGTAGAACATACAGTAAATAGACAGAAGTATTAGGGCGCCTGCAGAGGCCCTTAACCCTTACTGTTCCTAGTGTACAACAAAGTATGTAAATTTGCATATCTGTGTCAGCAATGGGTGTAAATTAACAAAATACTGAATAAATAATAATCTCTGAATAAAATATTTCTGCCAATGCCTCAAATGTAAATACTGACTTATGACACATTTTGATGAATATCATATCATAAAGTATTAATAAATAAAAAAACTGATTCAAATACACAAATAAAAACAAATGAAAGTAAATTACTTAAAGAAACAAAAAAGAAGACAATACCGATAAAAGAAATTGAGAAAATGAAGCATACATTTTTTTGAATATAAATTATTAGCACAGTGATATGATTGAGTAAAAGGTGGGTATGGGCGTGGCTAACCTCCACAGCACGTGTAGCACGGGTGGAGCTCTGGCGAATGTGGAACAGACGTGTGCTGCCCGTCCTGCTCTGGCCACCTTTCCTTGAAGTTCCGCCCAAGAAGATCATCATTGGCTTGCCCTTAAAGAGGCTCATCAAATGAGGCGGCTCCTGACCTTGACTGACCCGCACCTGTGAATCATGTGACATATTAACTATAGTAACTACATTAAAAATAAGCAACGGATTTTTTTCATTAGTCGTATACAGTATAAAGAGGTCTAACCTGGACAGGAGATCCTCCCATGGAGTCGTCCAGTTTAACTGTTAGAAAGGCTGAGGCAGCCAGCTCGTCCTGGGTGCACTTCCGGCCCTGCCTACAGTCGACAATCAATCATATAATCAGTCAATTTATTGATTAATCAGTAAGTTAGTAAATTAGGAAGAATATAAACTAGTCACATGGTGTATGATTGGAGTTTCTCACCAGGTGTAGATGATGTGCTGCTCTCTGCCTCCCTGGTGGTAGCTATAGAGGATCAGGTAACAGTCTCCTCCATAGAACTGCCCAAGGGTGGAGGAGTCCACAAGGACCTTATCCCCACCCTCAACACGCCACACCTGTCATCAGTATCAGATAAATCAATACTAAACACCATAGCTACTTTGTAGATGCTCATCTCACAGACGCCTTGTGCTGATCAACATCACCCTAGGAGTGATGAGTGGAAAGAGCGCCATCTACCCACCTAGAGAAAGAGTAAGACCAATTGTGCTCTCTCAGGGCTCTGGCAGCTGATCGCAAGCTACATGACCGGGATTCAAATCAGGAATCTTCCAATCATAGTGGCATAATGGCAGCCGCTGGGCCTCTCTGCATCTTTTCTGAAATCATGCTCTACTCTTCAGCAAAGGCTAGATGTTGGAACATTGCTGTAACAATTTGATCGCGTTTAGACATATGTTTATAGGAGAAGTATGTTTTTTTGCTGCTGGGCTCCCCCAAAATCTGGGAAGTGTAGAACAATTACTTTACAAACCATTACTTTTCTGTAAAGGCCTTGAATCAGATGATAAAACATTGCTGTGAGGATTTTATTGCACTCAGCGATGTGTATATAGGAGAATTAAGTCCCCCCTACATTTAGGAAGTGTGATTCAGTTTTATAGCACTACTGTTCTGCACAAGCCTAGATTGATTGCATTTATTGATGTAAGAAAAGGAGAAATTTCTACAGCTGTTTAAGTCACTTTCACATCATTGTATGTAAATACTAATTGCACTTTAACTGGCATACAAACAAGACTATATCTACTATAATGATAATCCTAAATCTCCTAAACCTAGTGTATTTAACCTAATAACACAAATGCGACCTGTGATAACATCCCTACAGATAACAGTATTCTTATTTTATCATTTTCGCTGTTTTGACTATGTGACAAAGGCAGGTCTATCTAAGATGACTTATCAATTTGGTTAACTAATGTTAAATAGTGGCAATAAGCTTTTAATAGACTGGATAAGCTTTATTAGTCCTATATTTATAAATTAAAGTGAAACCAAATCAATATTTACGGTAAGGGAAATTATATCTCTTACCCTAAATTATATCTCTTTTCTCAGTTAATTATCTCTTTAATTTGCACTTAATCTCCAACCTTACCTGAACTTTACCGGATCCGTCATCCACCATGCCGTGCTGTGCAGCCATGGCTTTGTTGGAGTGGAGGCTGGCGGCATTAAAGGGGATTTGCGGCACCTGAGCGATCCGGCCGATGCTGTAAGCTTTTCCTGGGCCGGTGGTCTGCTCCTTATCCTTCCAGTTACTGAAGAACTGCTTAAACAGAGTGGTCTCTCCTCCAGCCGGCATTACCTGGATCTAATCACAAACAGGAAAAGAAGATCAGCTTGGCTAATTTGCTTTACAATGAGCAAATTTGATGGCTTGTGCTGCAAGTGATAATAAAATGTAAAATGCTATTGTTTTTTACTACTTTTGATGTGCAGTGCCACCATATTGGGTTCTGAACTCTGATTGGTTTGGTTATTCTCTGACTTTTTTAAACTTGGAATTTTCCGTTCGGAACACGGATGTCAAAATTTTACACTAGTTTCATTATCCACAACATTTCTACCCCCACCTCTTTTCAAACTGCTGCTGATGCACCATCAATCTCCTGATCATAGTGGCAGCGCTTTAGACAGCTGACACGGAGGGCATTATTAATATCATTACCTTCTAGTGATTTATGGTGAAATTTCCAATGTCCTATATGTTTTACTTTCTCAAATATATATGTATCTCCTAAAAATATGATTTAACCTACAGCAGAGGGTAGTAATGAGTGATTAAAATTGTACCTGGGTGTTTTTGGGATAGTTCTTCTCTCTGATAAACTGCTCTGCTGCTTTCATGGCTGCCTTGCGTTCTGCTGCGTTGGCAGTTGGGCCTAAAGGGATAAATCATGACAGATGGGTCAGAACACACAGTTTTCTGGCCCTAATAATCCAGATCTTAACTCAGGTCAGAGAAGTTTCAGTACCAGACAAATAGGAATCTTAATTAGACAGCTTAAAGCAGTGGTTTGGGAAAAAATATGGCTGGGAAATGTATAATAAAAAATATTCTTAATAAATGCTCTTTTCTCTGTTTAGTAAAAATAAAAAAACAGAATACTGTTGGGGCTCAAAATGATTGCATTTAATAACTTAATGATTTTTTTATAATAATCTCAGAATATATAATAGAATAATAGACACTGCACATTTAAAGAATACATTAAAATATGCATGAATTATGAATTTGCAGTGTGCAGCAAGCCTGGAATACAGCTAGAAAGTAATAACAAAAAATAAAAGCAGAAGAAGAGTAATGCATACCTTTCCACACAAAGATTTTGCTGTCGATGCCGTTGTCGAGGATGTAGCACTCACTGGGGGAGAGCATCTCCTGCTTGAAGGGGCTGCTCTGAGCCACCAGGGATGCCCTCATGGAGCCTGCAGCATCAGAAACCTACCACACACACAGACACAGTTATTAACACCTGGCCCTGTTTTATCCATTAATTTGGGAAGATGTGACCTTTTAATTAGCTGTTTGAGTAAAACAAATTTTGGATTAATCACTACAGAATATTTTAATAATGCTTTTGATAATGGACATTTAAGTGTAAATTAAATAACCAGAGTTTGGCAGATTGGCAACACTAAATTATATGTATATATTAGTTGTGTTCATTGATTAAAATCATTTTAATTAATAGTTTAATGTGCTGAGTTACTAAGCTTAACTGAATTTTTTTAATGGAGGAAATCATTTATAGTGTAGCTCCATATTCCACCTTTAACCACTTACATAAGTAATATAATGCAATATAAGTCAGTGACAAAATCCCAAATAATAAATTAAATAAAAAACAATTAGAAATCCATCATCCTTACAAAATATAAACATCACCTTCCCTCTCTCAGCCTTAAACACACATGAAAACAGAAAAATGCGTACCATGTACAGACTACCCTTTCGATTAGCCTTGTCCACAGCCTCGTCATCGGGACGTCCGGCAGGAATGTTAGGTCTCGGCCCAAGAACCTAAAAATAAACATGGCAAGAACGAAAACATTTCCTGTCAGAAATCTCGCACAGGGCATAACCATGCATTTCCTCCAGATAAACTCCACCCAGAGCATGACCTACAACTGTATGAGGGAAGCCTGGTCAACTAAGGCCACACAGCGCATTTACCAGTGTTAAATTATTGCTGTTACTGTATAATTACCACTGTGTTTCACTGTAACACTATTAATGTTAATTTAATACTGGGACATTTACTGTGTACATGATATTTTAACCTGTTGTTCAAATCGCTGATATTTAAATTCATTGTACAGTTCAGCATTATACTGTTTAAATTCATTATACACTGTAAACCCACATTTGTTTAAATTAAATTAAATCAAAATTAATAAAATAAATAAATGATGAACATTACAGATTTTTTTTTTACTATTCCGCTTCTTTTCTATTTATTTATATTTGCATATTCTGTGTATATATTGTAGATATATATTATTAATATTTGCCTGGTCTCTATGTTGTAGGCTGTAAGAGCAAGCATCATTTTCTGAGCTGCTAATTCTGCACTGGCTTTAAGCTATACTGTTCACGCTACAGCCTTTTCTTTTTCCATCAAAATTTTCAAATCTATATTTTACCTAAATTAAATTCAAAAGAAAACTAAATACAAATGATTAAAGTAGAATTATAGTGCAAAGCAAATAATATAACACAAAAGCACAAATTAAATTTACTTAAATAAAAATGTAGGTGTAATAACTAAAAGTCATAATAATTTAAAGTTAAGTCTAGTTAATTGAAGTTTTTTTGCTAAACATAACTTTATTTATTTTTTTAATTATGTAAGTAAATTTAACTTATCAAGTTTTACAGTGTGCAACATTAATTTGATTTTGTAGCTTATTATTTTACAATCAAATAATACATAGTTGCACTTTTATATTTATAGTTTAAATTTAATAAACTCTCACATCAGTGATGGCCTGTGGCTCAGAGCCATCTTCCACCATCTGTAGCCTGGCCCGTCCATTACGCTCATTATCACGGATGTCGATGGCCACCTGGGACGCCTTCAGACGCTCAAACCGGTTACACTCACTGCCACACCACTGATAGATATCCTGCAAAATAAGATATTAGTAGAAAAAAACATATTTATTATACTGTATAGTAGGTAGCTTACTTTGGATATTTAATGTGACATACTTTAATTATATTTAAAATAGCTTATTTCTCAAAACTACATAAATTAACTATAAAGGCCCCATATATCACCCATATTTGAATAAATAAAAAATTCTGTCAGTGTTCTTTAAGAACAGACAATAAGCTTAAAAGAAAAGTTAATCTAATTTATCTTGTGACTCACCATTTATTCCAGGATTGGTCTATCAGCCAAGAAGTGCTTGATATTTGAAATGTGCTTCTTTATTTGATAAGAACTTTATATATAAAAAAAACTATTCTTGCAACTTTAGATACCAAATAAGTTTAGTGCTACGAACTAAACCAAGGTTTAGTAACTCACTTACATATTTTACATATAAGTCAGTTAGTAACTATTTTGAGTTATTCAGTAACTACTAGGCTATAATGCTGTATGTTATGTTGTTCACTGGATTTTGAATTAAAAGCATATTTCACATTACCATGACAATATCTATAGTTATGTTATTTTATCCCACATTTATTCCCCTAATGAAAATCTAAACGATGCTACAAGCTCCCTCAGTGTTTCTGACCTTGCCCAGGTCGATAATGAAGCAGTCTCCGCGGTTAAAGCTGGCCCATGTCAGTGGCACTTCTGTAGCCCGGATTGCCCTGCGGCCCTTAACATGGAGTAAACGCTTCACGTTCATATCGTTGGTGACCACGTGCTGGAAGCCAGACGCTACTCCACCTTGCTGTGTGATAGAAGAAGAAGAAGAAGAAGAAGAAGAAGAAAAAGAGGAAGAAGAAGAGAGAGGTTAAATGGCAATACTGTGTGCAATGTGTGAAAATATGAAGTAAATTTTGACATGTCTACACAGCTGTAATAGACACTAATTCACCAGACTCTTTATTAGGCCACATTATTAGAAACACTTACTATTTTGTTATGTAGGCTGCTAGATGTTGCCAATCTGTTGCTGCACAACTGAGAAGAACCTGTCTCATTTAGGAAAAAAAAGTTCCTTTAGGATGTCTAGACTTCTTTCCTTAGTACCTTCCTCTGACATGTCCTGTCACAGATACTTAGCTGTCAGCCGGGGATTTTTCTCCATCTTTGTTTTACGTACCACAGCATTTCCACTGTACCTTTAGCTTTAAACTTGTGAATTATGCTTCCAATTGTGTCTCTTGAAATGTTTAAATATCTTTACTATCTTTTTATATCCATATTTATGCTTATGAAGAGTAATTACAGTACCTCCTCTCTAATCATCTGGACTTCACCATGTTGTACAGACACTATTAACTGTCTAATAGGAGTCCTTTTAAATCTGCTTAATTGCTGCTGGTTTGAAGCTTCAACTGATTGAAGCTTCCGTTCTTGAGACTGGTGGTCTAAGAGTGAAAATTTTTAAAAGCTTGAGTAATTTTGTCAATGAGGAAATCACAAAAAGTACATTTGTTGTATATTAGACAGTTGCATTTGTCTATTATACAAATCCTTATTCGACCTGATTGTGAACAAGATAAAAAAAAGGAATGTTAAACTTGTTAAAACACTTGCTAAAACTTCTGCAAATAATTTTAAACACAACTGCGTTTTCTCTTTTTAAAGAGTTGGGACTGAGTACCGTGTGCACACACACATACACACACAGACACACACATTTTCCACATGGCTTTCTGCTTGTATGTGTTTTCCAAACCAGGAGTCCTCCCCTGCCATTTTTGGAGCCCAATTAGCTCCCAGAAACCGAAAGCAGATGTGACCCACATGATGACTCACATTAGAATATCAGCATGGAGAAGGTTGGCATGGAGAAGAGATCATGCCTGGATGACACGTTAGTACGCTTTAACTCTATATGACTAAATGGAGATCCCTCCAAAACAAAAAACATGGTTTCTGCCATTACAGCACCACCGTAAATCAGAGTATAAAAACAGCTTTTTCAGCACAAGACGGAAAATCTTAACAACCAGAAGCAATGTCTGCACTTTTAGAACAGGCATGTCAGAGCTTGGCTTGCAGCTCTGTGTTAACATATAGTATAACTTTGTACTGTATTTTAGTTTAAAAGTATGGAAAATGATCTCTTTCCATTCACAGACATTGAAGTTGTGAGGTGTTAACTTGTGAGTGAGGTTGTGCTCATAGCAAGTCAGCATAAATTATGGGAGTTGGAGTGAGGTCTGATATAAGTGGGTACATGTGAATGGAACATTCCATTTCTGAAGTTTAAAGTGTGGGCATTTAACTTTGCCCAATCCACAGTATCACATGTGTACAAGGAGTATAGAACAGAAAGCATTGCCACCCACAGTGGATAGTGCAGCAGGTGGTAATGATCGTGACCGGCAACATCTGGCTAGAATTGTCCATGCCAAAAGACATGTCTATGTAATAACCTTATAATAACATTATATTGATATTTTGTTTGTTCTTATGTCTTGTTAAATTACATATACTGTAACAGTTAGTAAGTCTATCATATACAGCTCTGGAAAAAAAATAAAAGACCATTTAAAATTGATGAGTTTCTCAGATTTTACCAAATTGAAAACTTCTGGAATATAATCAAGAAGAAGATGGATGATCACAAGCCATCAAACCAAACTGAACTGCTTGATTTTTTGCACCAGGAGTAAAGGCATAAAGTTATCCAAAAGCAGTGTGTAAGACTGGTGGAGGAGAACATGATGCCAAGATGCATGACAACTGTGATTAAAAACCAGGGTTGTTCCACCAAATATTAAAACTTTTAAAACTTTATGAATATAAGCTTTTTTTCTTTTTTATTATTTCAGACATTTCTCATTTTCTGCATATAAATGCTCTAAATGACAATATTTGTTTTGGAATTTGGGAGAAATGTTGTCCGTAGTTTATAGAATAAAACAACAATGTTCATTTACATTTTACTTTTAAACATATACCTATAAATATCAAAATCAGAGAAACTCATTCAGAAACTGAAGTGGTCTCTTGTGTAGAGCTATATCTACACAAGTAAAGAGTTGGTCTATTCATTCTGAATTTGGAAACAATATAAAAAACAACTGCCATTTATGCCCAAAACAGAAAAGGTTTTAGTCTGACAGCTACAATATATATTAAGAATTGTGCGTTCAAGCTGAAAAACGTGGTACCTTATACTTGATGCCAGATTTGAAGTAGCCGAGGAAGGCGAGGGACTCGTTGTTTTGGACCTCGCGGAACTGGACTGGCCCACCGCCCAGGAAGTCATCCAGCTGCGTGGCAAAGATAGCAGCAGCTCCGCTCTCATCCTGAGAACACTCATTCCCTGCAAAACCAACCCCACATCACACAACATATTAAAAGACGGATAAATAGATAGAACAATGACTGTACAAAAACATGGACGCTTTGGTTCCATTCATTTCTGTTCTATAGAAATGAAGCCAAAAATGCCTCAAAATTAAATTCATTGGTAGACCCATACCTTTCTCCCTGACCAAGCATCTCAGACTGATTTTATTGAGTTTACAGCACAAACGTAAAGTAGATTGTACAACTGGTTAGTCAGTATGTCCAGTAAAAGTGTGGTTTGTGTATTTAATTACCAAATCATTTACTTTTACACAAAATTACAATACCGGAGCTCAGCTCTGTTAACTCTGTTTATGTCTAAGACCAAACTATTATGGTCCATGCAGTGTGAGCACGATCTGTGCCTGAGCACGGAACAAGATGATGTCAGTGATGCTACATTCCTACAAAGAAACATGATGGTGTTGTGTCGAGTTCAGCACCGCTGTCAGAAAAAGCATGCCTTCTCGAGAGAGCAAGCTGTGTTGCAATGTATTACAGTGACTGAGATAACCATGATTTTGACACGTATTTTTAAGTAAGTTAAAGCGTGTTATCTTTGCTTTTATCAAAAAGACGAGCTCCCGAGAGAGGGTGCTTTTTATGGCAGGGGTGCTGAATTCAGCACAACACTGGCAAGCCCACTGAGCAGTGAGTGACGTAAGTGTGCTAGGGTATTTCTGGTATTTGTTTTTCAAGAGTTTAGTTTTATCCTCTTCAGTAACACAGATGTTGTGAAGTATTTTATAAAATTGTCTTGCGATATATTGAGTATTACCAAATAACAGTATCACAATATAGTTGTTATTGTGGGCAATGCATTGTGATATCATATCGAGGGATTCCCACCCCTAACAGATAGACAGACAGACAGACAGACAGACAGACAGAGATACGGAGATGTGTTTTACTAACCCAGCCACATGTGGATGGAGTAGGATGGGGCAGCAGTGGTGTAGAGCAGGATGTAGGCATCACCGGTGTAGAAGTTTCCATACAGCTGTTTAGGAACGGGCTTCAGGTCCATCTTCTCCACTCTCCACACCTGCAGACCAGGCTCCTTCCCCGCTGTCTGGAACTCCTTGTGGAACACCATGGTTCTATAAACCCAAAAATACTCACGTTACTTATGCACTGGAAACACTATGTTTACACAGAGATCACACACAACTCCTGTAATGCATTTAAAAAGAAAATGGTGATCAATCAGCAGAAATCAACGCACAACAGACACAGATATTTGCCTGAATTTCCCAGAGGGTCTCTTCATAACCCAGTGGGACGAAAAGCGAGAGACAAACATGTGCGCACCTGCACAGGTAAACACACCTCATTATATTCTCACTGAACAGCAGGTGTAGGCATGTGTTTGTGCTTATTAGCAGGTTCTCCTCATCTGAATGCTGCTTAGGGTTGGAAGGCAAAGCTTATTGAAGAGAGAGGACTGAAACCTTTTTTTTGTACAAGATACTGATAATATCACAATATACAACCAAAGGTATTGGTCCACCTATTGTTTCTTTCAAAATTAAGTGTATTATAAAGTGTTTATTTTGCTTTTGTTGGAGTAACTGTCTCTAAAGTATAGGAAAGACTTTCTACTAGATTATGGAGACTTGCTTTATGCATTGTGGACAATCTCCCCAACCCATCCTCAACTCATCCTTAAAGAATTGTATGTAGCATTATCATTCCAGAGAACACAGTCCCAATGATCCACAGCTCAATTCTGGAGGCTGAATTCATATATTCAGTTCCTTTAAATTTCAAGCAAGCACAATGATAGTGGTGCAGAGTCAATATATCAAAGTAATTTGCCCTTTAATGACTCCCTTTGCATATCATCGCTGTCCAAAACAGTAACTTTACAGGAGAGAGAAAAAACCTTGTAAACTTTCAATGAAAGTCATGTAAAAAGAGTTTATTTCAGGTCATTTTGGAGTATTTCTATTGGTCCCTTCATCAAGAAATTTTGGCAGAGTGTTAGGGACAGTTTGTCTGTTCAAATTATCCAACCAATATTCTTGTCACTGAATGCAATCCAATCCTCATAGCAATGCAAAATCCAGTAGAACGTCTAGTAGAAAGTAAATTTCAATAGAAACACTATAGAATGTGCAGGTGTTCTAATTAGTTCTGGGTATTTATTATTAATAATAATAATAATAATAATAATAATAATAACAATAATAATAAAGAATTATTGGTAAATTATTATATCATGATATTTACAAATATGGCAACTTTTATTCACAACACAGTGCAATTAATCCAATTAAACAGGATTTTTACACTCTCTGTAATAAAATGTAAATTTGGGACATCTTCGATATGCTCAAAAATTAGGGCTTTCAACGTTGAAGTGTTAACACAAGCGATTAATTTGGAATCATTACTACATTTTTTTTTTAACGCAAGTTAATTACACCACCAAGTTTGAGCCCAACTTCTGCTGTGAAATTTCTTGATAAACACCAATAAACATACTTAAAAATGACCAGAAATAAACTCTTTTTATATTGACTTTCATTGAAAGTTTAGAAGTTTTTTTCTCTCTCCTGTAAAGTTGCTGTTTTGGAGATACATGTTTTTCATTGGACAGTGTTTTAAAAAGAACAAGTGCGATTAATCGCAGTCAATCACAGCAGAATATTTTTGTGATTAATCAGATAAATTGTTTCATTGATTGACATCACTATACTAAAAACATATACTGTCAATACGACCAGAAAATGTATCACGATACGGTACGATATCATCACATTGCCCACCTCTAGTCACTTCTAATACTTATGCTTTTTATTTAGTTTAGTGATGCATCTGAACTAGTGATGCACAAACACACTGAGTCATACAGAGAAAGAGATATACAGACCACGCCCACCGCCAGCGCGCCCTCAGACACGCTAAAATAGAGGCTGTGTAAAGAACTGGTTTATACTGACAGAACGAGCTGCAAAGTACACTTTAAAACCAGTTCTACAGTTCTACCTAATTCACACCCATTTATAGGCTAATCCTTAAATAAAGGGCTTCCTCTATTCAGTCACTGCAGGGCTGTACGTTTGATGAAGTGAAACTTCTCTAAAATAATGCAAAAAACCCTTCCTACACATGCATCACTGCACGATACACTTCTCTATAAATGCATGCTATATTATTTACATCAGCTTCAATCTTAACTTACTGATCTACTATTAACAGTAAGCTAGCAGTAAAGATCTCAGCCTTACTTATACCCTATACATCCTACTAAAGTCAAACAACACTTCTACTGCTCACAAAACGAGAGAAAAAATCAATAAAAACACTCCAGAAAGGCTGTGAGTAAAGACTTGCCTGTGTGTCTGGGCTGAAAGAAGCTTCTCAGGGTGGATCTCCACTCAGCGGTGAGGCTCTGGCTGCTGCTAGGCTGGGTTAAGCTGAGCTGGGCTTGGCTGGGCTGGGCTGGGCTGAATGGGTAGTCCAGGTTCTGCAGAGATCTCAGTCCGCCCAGGTCTGTTTTATAGGATGTGAGGTTTTCAGGAGGTGGGGCATCAAAAGTGCCAGGACTTATGTAACTCTGGGCCACAGAAAGAAAGAGAGAGAGGAGGAGGAGACTAAACAGCCCCTAAAACTCACCCACAGCATTCTTACTTTAATCAAATACTGAGCCTTAACACAGTAGAAAGAGCTGTACTGAGCTGGAATGGTATTAAAAAAAAACACTACCTATACAATTACTACTACTACTACTATATTACTACTACTATTAATAATATTTTTTATATACATATAGCACTTTGTCAAACATTGAATGCAACACAACGTGATTCACAACATAAAATGATTTAAAATAAATAAAAACAAGACAAAGAAAAAAGTGCATAAACAATTAAGCTTTTTCAACAAATAAACAAATAGCCATATAGTAACCCTTCTCCAACTATGTATCAATTAAGTGCTTTCATGAAGTCTAAGTAAATGCATAAATGGTTATATAGTATTAAATACTACTACTACTACTACTAATAATAATAATAATAATAATAATATTGTATAGCACGTTGTCATACATTGAATGCAACACAAAGTGCTTCACAACACAAACTGATTACAAGAAATAACAAGACAAAGAAGAAAAAAAAATATGGATCCTTTCCAACAAATATAGTATATTTATATATGAACCCTTGTCCAAACATATATCAATTAAGTGCTTTAATGAATAGGAAAGTCTTAAGTAATTCATTAGAGTTAACGGTTATTCATTAGAAGGGTGAATAACCTTGACTGGAAAGAGCTGTGCTGAGCTGGAATAATATTGAACAATAACACTAATAATAATATTACTACTACTACTACTACTACTACTAAAAAAAAAAAAAAAATAAAAAAAAAAATAATAATAATAATAATAATAATAATAATAATAATAATATATTTAGTTTTTTTTATATATATAGCACTTGTCATAAATTAAATGCAACTTAAAGTGCTTCACAACATAAACTGATTGAAAAAAACAACAACAAGCAAAGAAAAAAATACATAAACAATTGAGCTCTTCCAACAAATAGCCATATAGTAACCCTTGTCCAACCATGTATCAATTAAGTGCTTTAATAAATTAGAAAGTTTTAAGCCTAAGTAAATGAACAAACAATGTAAAAAAAATAAGTACAAATAATAATAATAATGATAACACAAATGAAATGAAATATATCTAAAATAGATATATATTTTTAAAAATAGTTTAAAAAGCAAAGCTGCATTTGAAATCTGATAATGGTTAGTGCCTGACAAATATCTATCTGCAAATCTTTCCAGACTTTTAGCGCATATCAGCAAAAAACTTTTGGGATGATGACTAATGAATTATGTGCTGCTTAGTTCTGCTAATATAACAATGAGAGATAAGCCAACTAATAATAATACTAATAATAAAAACGAATAATAAAAATAAATCTTTAAAATCTTGAAAAGATGTTTTCGGCAACTTTTGTTGACAAAAGTATTGGGACTGTCATTGGTTCTTTCTGACACTAAAGATATTAAAAACGTTTATCCTGCTTTTGTTGGAGAAAAAAACTTTCTTTTATTTTTTTTTTATTTTGCTGCATTGCTGTGAGGATGGAGCACCATCACTCCAGAGAACACAGTTTCAGTGCCCCATTAGAGCAGTCATGCAGTGAAAATTTAACAGAGGTGAAACTGAGAAATAGGCGTGGACCATGCATGAGAGCAGGCTGTGGGCAGACTGGAAAATGCTGTTCTGAGCTTGAATGGGAATAAAGGAAGCTTATTTTGATAAGATCTGCTGATATCACAATCAATTAGATTAAAATCAACTGTATAAATATCTAAAGATACTTCTTAATATGCATTATATGGAAAAAAGTATGTATTGTTTCTTCTGAAATTAAGAGTAGAATGTTGTGCATTATTGCTGTGAGGATTTTATTGCATTCAGTGACAAGAGCATTAGTGAGGTGAGGATGTTGGATAATCATCAAGTATGTTGAAGGGTGGTTTCTGGTTGGCTGCTATGGTATTTTAAGTGATTGCTTATTTAAGGAAAGTGCACCAGGTTGTTTCGATGGTATTATAAGTGGCTGCTGTTGTTATTTGGATCAGTTGGTCAAAATCAGCCAGTACAACTAAAACCGAAAAGTAATTAATTGAACTTACACATTCACTACATCAACAAAACCCACAATGTTTTCATATATATTACATTTATATCTCCTTTGGGAATGATGCCCATATATGTATAGTGTGGGCAGAGTATCGTACAGCTGGCCCAAAGCTGCCGCAGGTCAGCACAGAGGCAGCCAGCTTTCCTTTCAATATCCCAACACCACATCTGCCCACGGAGAGCGGGCAGGCTTTGATTTTAATATTCAGCCCAGATCCACCCGGATCCTGTACTGCACTAAGCACCCAGCTTAGCCTCCATTCACTCCATACACCACCACCTCTTACGAAACGGCCCCGGCAGCTCTCAGGCTTTCTACAAAGAGTCCAAACCCTGCAGATTTAACCTTTATCACAGTATATTACATCTTATATTACTGCACTTACTGCAAGGTGCCAGATTATTACAAACACCTGCCATGTGCCATATACTGTACATTTTTTTGTGATTAACATTCTTATTGCGGTTTTTGGGAGGGGAATGGGGAAAACAGGAGAAGGGAGGGAGGGAGTAGGGGGGCCGCAGCAAAAGTAACTTACATACATAAGAATTCAATAGAAATATACAGAAACATACAGACAAATAGAAAAAGCAGTTTGTAATGTTCAGAAATTGTGTAAATGTTCTGTAATACGTAACTTGAATAAATGCCATAATTCAACAGTTTTAGGGTTGGCTGAGATCCATATGAGAGTCAATAAATTGGAAGCAAATTCTTTCTCTACAAATTGTAATAATTACAAATTACCCTATGCATTTTTAAGAGAAACACAGATAATATCGTGGCTGTCCAATAAAAACACGTTTATCTCCAAAACAGCAACTCTACAGGAGAGAGCTAAAACCTTCATCACTTTCAATAAAAATCTATGTAAATAGAGTTTATTTCAGGTCATTCAGGAGATTTTCTATTGGTCCATTTATCAAGAAATGTTGAGACCGTGTGAGGGACAGTTTGTATGTTAAAATATATTATAATCTAAAATCGACAAAAATGGAGAAGGATTTGTTTTTCATTGGACAGCGACGATATACAGTAAAAATAATACAGAGTAGGCCTATTATCATCATCATCATCATCATCATCATCATCATCATCATCATCATCTGGTTGTCTACTATACCACAATCATCCGTTAAAAAGGACCACCACAAGATAACCACAGACCAGTTCTTTTATGTAGAGATATGAAGACAGTGAATCAGTTGTTGTTGTTGTTGTTGTTGCTGCACTATTTATCATTTTCTCACTACAGTGACATGTATCCCATGTGAAATCCCATGTTTGTTTGGTTCATACAAAATGACACATTCAGCAGTCAGGGGCTCCTTTAAGCACTTTAAAAGTAAAAAGTTCAAGGTTAAAAAAAAAAGATTTTTTGCTCAGATCTGTAATCTAAACAAGAAACACCTTAGTTAAAAGGAAAGTTAGAATTCAAGTTGAGGTCTGGATGTAAGAAAAAACAAAAAAAACTTGTAAGATTGCTAGAAGAGCTAAACAAATCACCTGTGTTTGACCACACAACACCTTCAGGAAGATTTATCAGATTTATATTGTAGAGCGGTGGTGCACTATTCTACTTTGCAGCTCAACACCTGCACTGATCTAACATTAATGGAAGAGGACATTTAATGTCATGTAATAATTTGGAAACATGTCGTAGAATATTAAATATATGCGTCTTTAACTTTATGCCTTTTACCATTAACTATACCATTTATCATGTTGCTTAACTATTTACAGTAAAATCAATCTTGGCTATGGGAGCCAAAACCTTTGCATTCATAGATACTAGAAAATATTTTATTCAGTTTTTGTTGGAGTGACTGACTACTAGATTTTACTAACCAACTCATCCCAACCCAAGTATTAGATGGAGCTCCATCATTCCAGACAACACAGTTCCACTGCTCTATATCTTGGCACCTGGCATTAGTCATGGTGCCAAATGGTTCATGTTTGTTTATCTTCTCCAGGGAGGTTTATCCGCCTCCATTGGTAATACCTCCCTAAAGGGACTAGACAAGCAGTGTGTGTGTATTTGCACATCTGTGTCAGCAATGGGTGCAACTTAAAGTACTGTATCTGAATGCATTCCTTAAAAGGGGCGTCCACAAACATTTGGACACATAGTATACATCGGTTGCACGATAAATAAACTGACAACTTAGCACACGCTTCCCTACATGTGCAGTCTGTCTCAGAGAAAGAGGAAGACCTACTTTACTCATGTTCTGTGAATAAGAGCAGCTTCAGTGTAAACTCTAAAGGACAGAGTGAGTCATAACCACACCGTGAGTCAGGTCCGGATGGCCTGCCCAGTGTGTAGAAGCCTGTGCTTTCCAGCCTGTCGAATTCTTCCATCACAACTTCTCAACTAAACCAAAACACACACTGACATTAAACGCTTCTTCAATGATGAGCTATTCCTGTCTGTTCTGTTGTCAAAACAATGAAGATATACTACTGACAAAATGCACAAGAAAAATAGGAGAATGAAACCGGTTGGGCATCACTTACTAACATGTTTTACTTTCAATGTCTAAGCATGTAAAATATGATCTGATTGGTTACCAAAATTTACAAAATTAAAACATTTATTTGATATTTTAAGCAATTTAACCAAATCTGAAGTCTGGGACCCTAAACATACAAATCTCAAGACACTAGGGGCACTATCATACACCCTGGGCAAGGCACGTTGCAATGCACATCGGTACCCATCAACAGTCTGTTTTCACGATTTGCACCAGTGCCATTAAAATAGTGTCAGATATTTACGCCGATGGGCGTGGTGGAAAATACAGGTGCGCCATTGACTGATTTAAACCCTGACAACAGTCAATAGTCACCCACTCATTCATATGAACAGTAAACAGAATAAAGAATAAAATAACATTGCTGTTCCCTTAAATGAGCTGCTGGTGTACCTTCACAGCATGAACGTGCAGGTCAGTATCCTCTGCTGAGACAATGCACCAAAGTCAGAGCACACCTGCATCTGAAAGGAAATGACAGCTGGCAAACTGTTATGCCCAAAACACACCCATGATTTATCAAGAGAATTAGTACACTTCTTTTGTGTGTTTGAAGCGACGCAATGAGTATTTCAGACACAAATGCATTAGTTAGGCTTGGTGCTAAAGTTAAATAATTAAATCACAAACCCAACTCAAGCTTAGTCCCAGTTTTGGGTAGAACACAGTTTCATTGCTTTGCAGCGTAAGGCTGAGGGGCATTATACCCTCTGACCAAGAGCATCTTTTTTTATACTGGCAATGGGTTTCTACACACATAAAATGTACAGCATTTCAGTTCCTTTTTAGGAAGAAAGTATGACTAAAAAAAATATGGTACTATACAGTATTTCCTTCCTCAAAAGCAGTCGCTGCACCACTGTTTGAGTAACTCATGAATGTCTTCTGGTACTGATTGTGTTTTGAATACAAGTTGAAGTTAAATGCTTACCCCGGTGCTTCGCAATCAGCAGACAGAGTCTGAACGAGCACAACTAACAGTTGCTCATGCTCTTACTGTGTATGTATATGTCTCTCTCTCTCCTTATCACTCTTATTGTAATGCTGTTCAGCACAGGAGTCTGTTGGTGGATGTATTAGAGCTGGTTTCTGACACTCACCATCAGTGTGTAGTGTTTCCCCCCAGGCTACCATAGGTTCAACTAAAGAAAACATATTATGATTAACTATCTGGCCTTGATGTTGTAGGCTGTAAGAGCAAGCATAATTTTCTGAGCTGCTACCTCTGTAAGGGCTGTGTCATATACTGTATATATATTCAAATCTATACTTTACTTAAACAAAATAAAAAAGAATGAAAATCGATTCTATTAATAATAATTATGCAAAGAAAATAACTAAAAATAGCTAAAAGTTATTTCTCTAATTAACTTTTCAGTAAACATTACTTTAAAAATGAAGCAACAAATTATCTTAAACTATTTAAGTAAATTCAACTTCAAATTCAGGCTTACATTGAAGGCTGCACCCACCTGTATTTTTAGGAGACACCTAGAGTTAATGCAGTTTAGTTGTGGAGTAAGCTTATTTCATTTTGCTTCCTTCATCCATACCTGTCAAGTCTCCCGTTTTGGCCGGGAAACTACCGTATTTTACTCCTCTTTCCCGCCGTCCTCCCGTATTAGTATTTTCCCATAAATTTCCCGTATTATATTATATAAAATATATATTATTGAGGAGACAGGGCACTGACAGCTCTGTGTCTCTTAACCAATCGTGGAGCTAGTTCAAGGAGAAAGTCCCGCCTTTCAGGAGAAACAGCCAATCAGCTGGCAAAGGAGGGTCAGTGTGGGGAAGCCCCCCCCCCGTCGCTGTGAGTTCAGGCAGCTAGTCGGAGCAGCTGATGTTAAAACAGATCTGGATATACAGCGATTTTTCTAAAAGAAAGGTAACGGTAGTTTAATCATGGAAACTGTGATGATTTTTTCTGATAGCTGCTTAAAAATACTCGTCTCCGAATAAAAACACACAGATTAAACCTTTAAAAAAAAAAAAAATTACAGCTGGTGACTCAGCTTAACTAGAAATGCGGAGAGGACCGAAATTAACTGAACTGATCAGGGGTGGAGTGATAAAAAAAAAAAGTATTAATTAAAAATTATTAATTGTGTAGGCCTCTTAGGACTAATTTTTACTGATGGAATATACTGTATCTGGTCCATGTCCTTTTAGCAAAAGCTCATGATACTATTTTCAGGTCACCATAAGTCATTTTGCAGAATTTGTGCACCCTTTGTTTAATTTTAAATCCATTAAATAAATAAAATATATATAATATAAAAGAGTGCATTTATGCCAAAAAATACATGAAATCTTAACTTTTTTATTAAATATCTAGAAAAGGGTTTTTAATTGAAAAAGAATTTTAAAAGAATGACATATGTAGGAATGTCAACAACATTTCAGATTCTGATAATCTAATTGTAGTGTGTAGAAGTGTAGTAGAAGTGGTTCACATGTGGTTATTTTAGATTTTTTGTAAACTTGTTTTAAAATGTAAGGTATACTGAACCTTCGTTGGGCTGGTGGGACGGCTTTAAGCGGACAGAGGAAAATATCCCTTATTTTTAAATCTAAAACTTGACAGGTATGCCTTCATCTGGAAAACATTAGTATTGCCAGAAAATCTGTCTTTATTGGACATAACACATTCTTGTTTTCTCACTACAATGATTGCTCAGTGACAGCTCACCAGCTCGCAGGTTCCTGTTGCTCAGACTCGAAGAGAGGGCGGAGCTTTGTTAGCCTTGTGATTGATCGGGGTTCTGCTGACGTCAGCCTCACTTTTAGCCACACCTGTTCTATAAGGAGGGGGACAGAGGAGCTAAATACTCAATTAGAAACAAAACTCACACTTAGATTCCAAGACAATATAATTGTCTTGTTTTTATTTGTGTCTGAGTCTTGATGATTGACATTAGACCTTTAGATCTTTGTGTGTAAATGTAATTGGTTTTTTATTGCAAAGCACTGTGACATGTCCTAAAAAAGTGCTACATATAAAAAAAGATTACGTACTCACCCACGTTTCAGGGTGACACAATTCACTCTGAAATGTTATGGTGTTGTGGTGTATTTTATGCACTGTTGTCATTACATAAGTCTGCGTAGTAATGTTATTGTACTGGAGGGTGTGTTCTGCGCTGTTATTGTGAAGGGACCGCGAGATTTGGATGTTTTGGCACTTTGCGGCCTCCACGTGGCAGCTTGGCAGAGGGATGATCCATCTGTGTTGACTGCATCAGTGACTGAGTAATGGCTCTCAGTCTAAGGAACTAAACCCTGCACAGCAAGCTCAGCACATTCAGCTATTGTCCCCCTCTGCTTCACTCACACACACACACACACACACACTCTCTCTCTCATTCACTTGCACAGTGGGAATGACTCCACATGGAACCCTATACAGTGCATCCAAATATTTGTGGACACCCCTTCTAATACATGCTACAATCAGCTACTTTAAGTGGGACCCATTGTGATAAGTGATAAGTCTGCCAAAAGATGTGCCGAGTGGTCCAGCGGTCTAAAGCGCTGCCACTATGAACGCTTGCCATCAAGCTGCCCATGCTCAGAGAGAGCAAAATTGGCGCTGCTCCCTCCGTGTGGGTAGATGGCGCTCTCTCCCCGCGTCACTCCTAGGGTGATGTCCACAGCACAGGGTGTCTGTGAGCTGATGTATCGGAACCGAGTCGCTGCGCTTTCCTCCTAGTGCTATTTGGCAATGCTGCATCAGCAACAGCTTGAAAAAAGCGTTGGCTGACATCACATGTATCGGAGGAAGCATGTGTTAGTCTTTACTTTCCTCATGTGTTGGGGCATTACTAGTGATAGGGGGAGTCCTAGTGAGTGGGTTGGGTAATTGGCTGTGCTAAATTGGGGAGAAAATGGGAAAAATCTGAAATAAATAATAAATAATAAATAATAACAAGCATGAACCATTTGGCTCCATGCCTAATGCCAGATGTGGGCTAATAGAGGGGTATAAAGCCTTTAGCATTAAGCTGTGAAGCAGTGGACCTGTGTTCTCTGGAATGATGGAGCTCCATCCAGGACTTTGGGATGGGATGAGTTGGCGGAGTTGGGGGTAAGTGAGGCTCTTGTTGTTGAATGCAATTAAATCATCATAGCAATGCTCTAAAAACAAGAATAATTCCTTCCCTGGACAAGAGAAACAGAACAATGTATCTTATCATCCATCCATTCATTCATCTATCCACCCATTTATCCAACCATCTGGAACCTCTGCATCACTTAAATGATGAATGGTGTTCCATCCAACACTAATGGGATGGGGTGGAGTGTTGATTATCCAACATCCTGACCTCACTGACATTCTTTTAGCTGAATGCAAACAAATTCTTATAACAATGTTCCAAAATGTAGTAAACAGTTACTCCAAAAAATAAACTTCTTTTAATTTTCAAGATTTCGAAAGAATAAGCAGGTGTCTCAATACTTTTGTCCATTTAGTACAGAAACAAATGCCCCCTCTGCTCTCAGAAATCCCACTCAGGCACACAAGCCCTATACAAACGTCTTTATGCGCAAATGCACAAATACAACACCCAGATCTGCCAGCCACCAGCCATACAACACACTCACACTCACACACTCACATACACATGGTGCTATTGTATTTAGAGCAAGAGGAAAGCGTGCCATTAGCAGGCTCACTGGTTCAGCACTAAAGGCTTTATAAGCTGGCAGTGATTATTTCATTTAGGGATGTCTTGATCCAATCAAGTGGATCAGTATCTGAGCCGATCCAGGCATATTATCAGTATCAATGGACCAGGTATCGGCAATTTTATTCCAAATCTTGTTCCAGGTCTTTGTTTTAACCAGTCCAGAGTCCAGAGCTTCTTCTGCTTTCCTCAAGGCGCCATAAGTGAACATTACTGTCCAGTCGGCAGCACAGAGGAGAGTTCTCATTAGGTAAATTTATTTAGTTTATTTAGAGTCTGCAATGTGGAGCTGTTTACAATGCAATGAATGAAATGAAAATATTCCATTATATCCATCAATCTATCAAACTATCATACAAATGCTCTGTTTTACCAGCAGGAGAACCACACGTATTTTGTGTTGTTGTTTTAAACCAGCAGTGAACATCATGTTCAGAACTGGTGATTTTTAACTAAAATATAATCCTTACAAATCCAGTTACTACTAAAGAAAATAAATCAATCCAGAAAAATGACCCGTTACACAAAGCAATGCTAAAAATAAAGTTATTTAACTTCCATATTAATCAACATTTATGTCTTATATTTACATAAACAAAGATTGGATCATTATCATTAATGGCTGATATTCAGCATTAAAAGAATTGGATCAGATCAGAAGGCAAAATAAACTGAATGGGACAAATCAGATGTTTTAATATTTCTGCCAATCTGGTTGCTGAATGTGCTTTTAGCAAAATTATTTAATTAATTAACTTGTTAATCTCACAGCAAACAGGCCTGAAGAAGCGATTGTACGCATGAACTGACTCGAGCATTTGCAGAGGAGAGATGTGAACCTGCACTGACGCACTTTGTCCTCTAGATTTCTCCTTGGAGCAATGGAAATTTACTCTGGCTTTCTGTCCAAAACCCAGCGCCATTCCAGCTGCTTACTAGCACATACCAATCACTCACACAGGCCAAAATGCATATACACACGCACACACGCACACACACACGGATTCTGTGTGGATCCCTATTCTCACTCATGTGGTCAACAACAGATTTTTACTTATAACACACGTGAATAAATCAGAAATGGTTTGGACCGGATGGAAAATGCATTTACTTTAAATTTTGTTCCACTGCAGACTGAATAAAAAAGGATGCTTGTCTGCTCAGTTACATTTTATGTATTATCAGGCCTGAAACACATTAAAAAAAAGCAGTTAAGGGGCAAATTAGGTCTAATAATGAGATACAAAAAGAAATAAATAATGAAGTGATTTTAAACAAGTGATGTCAACAGGGGATTGTACTTAAACAAAAATGACCACCCAAGGTTCGTCATGATACAGGGTTTTGTTGTACATTTGCTGCCATTAAAAACACCTCTTTTCCAGGGCCATCCATTCATTTTCAATAAGACAAAGCAAAACCACATGCTGCAAACATTACAAAGGCATGGCTGTGAAAGAGGAGGGTGCACGTACTGAACTAGCCTGTTTGAATTCCTGATCTGTCCCTAATAGAGAATTGTGAAACAAAAAATGTGACATTCACAATCCCACACCTCAAGAATGGGACAAAACAACATCAAAATCACTTGGGTTGACTAAGTATCCATCAATGCCAACCATATTTTAAGTACTGTGGAGGAGGGAGTACAATATTTTAAAGTGGTAAATGCTTCACTCTCTCAATTTGCTGTTGTTAAATTTTGTAGCGTTAGTAATAATATAAAATTAATTAATACTACAATCATTGATAAAAGTATATTTCTATACACTTATAGATAATAATAGTACTTTGTAAGGTGTGGCAGTGCCCTGTGCCGCACGCTTTGACCATGTGGGCTCTGTAAAGGATCTGGAAGCAGTATTAGGCCGGAATGGCCTGCAGATTCTTCTCCACTCTAATTTCCTGCTCATGACTTTGCAGCTCGTATGGCAGAGCCACATTAATACCAGCGGCTGCGATGCCAAAAAAGAACAGTGAGTATGCCACGTCTCATTCAGCATGAACTCCACACCACACTGTGCTCAGCCTACCTCACTTCACATTCACCAAGGGGTCAGTAAAAGTACAATCTGGTAAAATAATATTAAATACTTTTCATTTAGTCGTGGTGCATTTGATTTACTATATTTAAATGTGCCTAACCATTTCCAAAGGATAAATGACTTCTGCACAGTTTCATAGATGGATGGTTGGATTGTTGGATGGTTGTATGAAAGGATGAGTGGATGGAGAGATGGACTGTTGGATGACTCAATGAATGGATTGATGAAATAATGGATGGTTGGATGGAGCAATGGATTCTGAGATGATTGGATGAATTGGTGGATAAAATGATGGAATGAATAGACAATTGGATGGTTGGTTTTATAAAAGGATGCACAGTTGGATAGAGACATGGATTCAGGGATGACTGAATGAACGGATGGATGAAATGATAGATTATGGGATGAAGAAATGGATTCTGAGATGACTGGATGAATGGTTTGGTGCAATGATGGATGGTTGCATGATTGGATGAATGGTTTGAAGAAAGGTTGGATGGTTGCACAGAGAGATTGAGTGTTGGATAAGTGGATGAATCGTTGGAAGAAAGGATGAATAGTTGGATAGATTGTTAGATGATTAAATTAATTAATGAATGGGTGGCTGAACATATAGATTGTTGGAAGAAAGGATGGATGGTTGGATAGATTGTTGGATGATTGAATGAATTGATGGATGGGTAGCTGGATAAATGGACTATTGAAGAAACAATGGATGGTTGGATAGACAGATAGATTGTTGGATACTGTTCTATTATAACTATATAACTACCTGACCTGCATAGTATATTATTAGTGTGTTATTTGGGATTAAGTGTTTATAAGTGTTTGTGTTACATTTTCTTCCTTCATGGTGTGCTGATGTCTCTCTTTATGGGGTACTATATCTACAAACAGGGCTAGCATGCTCATAGATGCATTTATATCTCTATATAAGTGAAAATAAATAATATTTACCCTTACTCAGTTTTTAATATCTAAATATCCAAACACATACAAATATCCAGATATGTGGGACCTATTCCACTGGCAATACTTCTATACTACAGGGACTAGACAAGCTGTGTAAGTACACTTGCACATCTGTGTCAGCAAAGGATGCAACCTACCGTAGCTGAATGTATAAGTAATGTATAAAACAATTCACTCCAATCCAAAGCATACTTGAGTAAGTGTATATAGAAGCAGTGCAGAATAGCAGCAGGATGATGTAACGCTCTGTCCTTGGTTTCATTCCCAAGACACTGAATCAAGCAGCAGCCAAGGATCTTCTCCATTTAGCTGTGCCATGACATGCAAACCAACAAACTTGGCTGGGAACGGCTCACCAAAATGACTGGTGGCTTCTGCGGCCGCGCTGCTGTGGGAGGTTGAGTGGAAGATGTGGGACAATGTGAGAATCGTAATGTTCTCAAGAGCTCAACCACTACTATTCTATCAGCAGTTTACAAAAGTATGCACTTACAAACCCGGTGACCACTAATTTAAGAAAACCATTGTCCAAACAGCATGAGTTTTATAACGGAGAGAAATTTACAGCTATGCTATGTACGAGAGGACGGCGCACACAGCACTAGATATGCTGCCAGAGGAAGTGTAAGATTTATTGAAACTCTTTGTAAACAAGTCGTCCTTCCTGTTGTGAGACATTTATAGCTGAAAGTCTAAACACTGCCCGCCTTTCTCACAATTTACACACGTGTTGTCCATCCCTGAAACAAACAAGCAAAAAACAGTCATATGTAATACACAGTAGACCTAAAAGTTTAGTAATAAATATGAAAATAAAAATGACATACACTTAGGTCTAGGGCAGCTTGTCAACATAATCTTTTGCAATGTAATGTGGCAAAGATGGCAGCGCCCACTAAGAAAACAGGGGCTGTGTCCCAAATCACACACTACTACGTTAAATAGTGTGGTACAAATAGTGCACCACCATTAGAAATGTGTTTATTAGTGGTTTGGGATGTAGCCTTGTATTATTCTGGAGAGTGAGATGCGCTAAAACTGACACGGACAGTTCCTGAGTGCTTCGTTCAGATGACATCAGAACAGCCGCATAAGGGCTGCATCATAATAATTACATTATCGTACAATATATACAATATATCGTACAATATATACATATAATATATAAGAATTTTTGCTGACTTTAATGTTACACATTGGATATGATTTACTAAGCAAGAAAGGTCTATTAACATAAATTTGTATGTATGTAGACTTTGTATGTGTTTTTATTTGATTTAAAAAAAAAAACTCATATTCCAATACCAGTGTCTGAATATTATTAATAATTAAAAGTTCCTTGCACTTTAAATGGCTGTAACTGCATTAATATGCTCTTATACTGTATTCTCATTATGTCAGTGGCATCAAATCATTTTAAAATGACAATAACATGCAATTATTGTAATTATTTCTGGGACAACATATTGTCCAAACAAGAATAGTTACAATGACAGCTCCATGAATTATATTTGGGTTTAACATTGGGTTTTTGGGTGTTTTGTATTTATTGGTTTACTTTAGTGACTGTTTATGAGTGAGATAATAGCTTGAGTCTGTACTCCATTATTCATAATTATTCATAATCACACAGAATACCTAAACTACTGCCCCAGGAATCTAGTGTTTAAGTAAACATTTTGATACTATTATTTTAAATAAAGGGTTGCAATCACTTAAAACAGAGGTTACTTGTTAACACAAAAGTATTTTTATTACAGATAAATGTCCTGAAGTGCAAACTGTGTGTTTTAAGAGGAGATGATAATTATAAAATCTTAAAATATAATGAGAAATACACACCCACACAAAAAAGGTTTAGAAAAATACATAAATTAGCTCCAAGAAAAATTGATAAAAAATAACCATGGAGTGATAACTGATTAAAAAACATTACAAGGTGCACCTCTACATACACTGTGTGATTGTTAATCATCAGAAGCTTTTAGAAAAAGTTTCATTCAGTGTAGAACTCAGGTAGGACGGACTGTGGCTGGCCTGTGAACTCTGTGGGATGTTTTCCAGGTTGCCAGATTGGAGCAGGAGTGGGTCACCTGACAGGTTTAGGCCAGGCACCATGACAGTAGTTTCCTCTGAATTGGGTTGCGAGGTGTTTTGGTGAATGTACTCAGGATCTGAACTCTGGGTTATGGCGATGTCCTGAAGATTTCTGGATCTCTCAATGCTGGATAACCTGGTTCTCAAACGAGTGACCTCTGACTCCTGAGGAAAAAAGGTTGTAGTTAGCAGTAATAAAGTGCAAGGATTTTTTCATGGATAGATTGATTGATTGATGGATGATGTATTAATGGAAGGATGGATGTGTGAGTGGGTGGAAGGTGGATGGAAGATTAGATAGATGATTAGTTGGAAGGATGGATTTATAGGTGGATGGATGAATGAATGTGTGGGCAAGGGGGAAGGATGAATGGATGTTTGGGTGGATGATGGGATGGATGGGAGAATGGTTGGATGGAAAGATGGATGTTAGATAAATGATTGGAATGATGGATGGATGGATGAGTGAATGGATGGATACGTGAATGGACAGACAGGATGGATGGATGGGTGGAAAAATGAAAGAATGGGTGTGTGGGTAGATCAGTGAGATGGTGGATGGATGGGTAGGTGGCTAGATAAATGGTTGGATGGGTGGATGGATGGATAAATGCATAAACAGATAGGTGGACAGATGGATGGGTGGATAAAATATTGGAAAGATGGATATATGATGAATGATTAAATAAAAACCTCTGTCTAGAGATGTTTTTCTACTAAATTTACCTGCATTTAGCTACAATAGCTTTAGGACGTTGGATGTACAATACCCCACCTATCTCATCTCAAAAGAACTGGATGGTGTACCTTCAGCAGCAGAGCCTCACTGGTGAGCTGCAGAAGCTGTTCACGAGTGCTCAATTCATCCAGCAGGGCGGCGCTCTTCTGATTGGCCTGGTCAAGCTGAGCTCTGCTGTGCTGCAGCTCCTCACTAAGGTGGTACTGAGAACATTGCAGAGTACTGGACAGTATGAACAACGCAATGACAGCAGACTTACTCTCTGAGAAATCAGTTTTTGTCCCATGACCTTTAGCATATCAGTATACATCTCTGCAGAGAATACTGCTTACTCAATACATACCCGCACTCAAGAGCATGTGCTGGTGTGCTGGTAAATACCTCTGCTGGTATCTGTTGTTGGTTCCTGAGTGTGTGAAGTTCTTCAGTGAGTTTGGAGATGATGTCCTGCAGTCTGGACACCTCCTTTGCTGCACTCTCCTGTAGCTTCTCCACCTCCTGCTCCACACGCCACAGTTCCCTCTCCTACAACAGCAAAGGGCACAAAACACAAAACATCTCCAACAACTGATTCTATCTCAACACTCTATTTCCAAATATTTGTATATCATTTATCTACTTTAAGTTGCACCCATTTCTGTATGTGTATTTGCACATCTGCAATGTCAGCAGTGGGTGCAACCTCAAGTAGCTAAATGGATGCATTAAAAGTGGTATTCGCAAGCATTTGCATATTTAGTGTACCTGTGTAACACTAGCCAAATACCACAAATATATATGTAAATGTTCTTATATACAAATGAGGTTATTTTTTTGCTTTAAGGTATATTCTTAGCTGCTGATATGCCATCCTGTTGACCCTATGCTGCTAATATCCCTGTACTCTATGCCCCTATATACTGCATATACAAAAAAAAAAAATCAAGAGACCACTTCAGTGTCTGAATCAGTTTCTCTGATTTTGCTATTAATAGGTAAATGCTTGAGTAAAATGAACATTGTTATTTTATTCTATAAACTACGGATAACAATTTCTCCCAAATTCCAAATAAAAATATTGTCATGTAGAGCTTTTTTTTTTTGCAGAAAATGAGAAATGGCTGAAATAACAAAAAGGATGCAGAGCTTTCAGACCTCAAATAATGAAAGGAAAACAAGTTCATATTCATAAAGTTTTAAGAGTTCAGAAATCAATATTTGGTGGAATTAACCTGTTTTTTGGAATGAACCTCCATCAGTCTTTCACATTGTTTTTGGATAACTTTATGCCACTCCTGGTGCAAAAAATTTAACAGTTCAGCTTGGTTTGATTGCTATTGTTATCATCCATTTTCCTGTTGATTACATTCCAGAGATTTTTAATTTGGTAAAATCAAAGAAACTCATAATTTTTAAGTGGTCTCTTATTTTCTCTTATTTTTTCCAGAGCTGTATGTATTATAAAATATATATAAAATTAAATATTTAATGTTTGTGGGATTAGGGGCAACAAACCCCTGAATGTGCATATTGGTATTGTATTAACGTGAATCACTTTATGAACGCACGACTGAACCCACAGTCACAGTCACTCGCTGATGACTCCATAATCCTCCTGGCAGATTTTACAGGATTGTATGAGTGATAGTAATGTAGCTGCCTAATCCCACAGCAAACCATCTGCCTAATCCCGCACGGCCCATTTTCGCATTTACTTGATGCCAATTAGCATTGACACACTGGCAGAGTTGGCTGGCATGAGGGATGTGTTTGTGCTGTTTGAGTGTTTGCTGATGCCACACCTTTTCTTTGCCAAACAGGATGCTGTCCTGCAGCTGAAAAGTGAGTCTCTCACAGTGATCCTGCAGCTCCTGCAGCTCCGCAGACACGTCCTGCAGCTGCTGGGTCTGATCTGCTGCGTCCTAAGGGGCAGGTAGAAATGCACATAATTGTGCACCATACTATTAAAAGTTACATAGAATACGTGGACAAAATTTAAATTAAGTTACTCTCCTTCCCCAAAGTTACAACAAAACAGCAAGATAAAAATATAAATATAAAAGACTGAGAGACACTAAATCTACAATACAACAAGGTCACATATATAGACATTCGTGAGATAGGGGGAATGGGGGAATAAAGAGGAAATGACAGTACCAGTATATTAAAAAAACACATATAAACAGTAGCACAAATATAAAGGTATTAATCTTAAGGCTGGTAAAGTGCAACAAGTGCAAAAATTATTAAATTGGAATTAACAAAATAGCGTATTATATATATTAAGGACTCAAGCAGTCATTATTTATTTATTATTAAGTTAATAATTATCCTAACACTTATAATTAAATAACATTTATGAAACTAAGCAGTAAATTCTATAGATTCAACAGTGAGAAACTGAGGTCTAAACCCACATATAGATTTTTAGTGCCAAAAGACTTAATGTGTAAGCTGTGTATACTATCTGATGTCTGAAATAAATATACACTGACAATTTATTCATAATCTTCCCCTTTTCCATGCAGTTCAGACACTCAGACAGTTTGTAGGTTGGGCATGCAGTAACACAATAGCATTAGACACACTAGACCTCATTATGAAATGACATAGACATGAATAGGACAAGACAAGACTTGCCTTTGCTTTTGAGTCATTCCGTCTCATTCCCAACAGCCTGTACCTGTTGACTGGATGTATCTAGTCTCTTTCCACAGACTAGATACAGGCCGACTATATTTCACAAAAGTATTTCACAAACTACTGTGGTACACTTTTAACGCCCACTCTTAAACCAGTCCCAGCAGGCCTTGCTCTAACAAAAATATAACCCTACACAGGGTTGTGCTGCTGTGGATTTCCAATGCACTCAACAGTGCGCCTTCTAATTCAGTGCATCTTATGTATACATTTTAGGAGTTTCAGTTTAGTTCTCCAGCACCGGGGCTAAAGAAACATAAGCAATAGCTGCTATTTCCCTGTTCAGAGGGAAGTATTATCGGTCTGTAGCCTGCCCCTAACCCCAGCTAGCACTGCTGGAGCAGTTAGCCACTAATGCTAATGCTTCAGCCTTAGTGATGGAGAAATTCGGTAATCTAGGGGTTACTGTAAATAAACAGAAGTGCTTTACTCACCCAAATAAGGATCTTTCAAGAGACAAATCTATGTTGATTTACTTCTTTCTTCAAAAGAAAGATTAAAAACTTTTTAATTACAGTTTTGTTTACTTAGCTTAGCTTTACTTAACTTAGTTAGCTACCCCCACCACCACCACCCAGCGGCGAGACCTGCTGAATTAGAAGTTCCTTATAGTGTCTCCTAAAATGGGCCTTACAATCCAGTGTGCCTTTTGTTTGAAAAAAGACCAGAAAAGAGACTTTCATTGATAGTGACACTTTTTTTCATTCCAGCAACTCTGGACACTCTATGGACACACCCCCATCTATGGACACACTCTCAGTCTCGCTGATGCCTATTACATTATCTTATAGTTGTACCCTATTTTGCACCAGTAGTTTATTCACTATCTACTGTTTACAAAATGTACAAGTTTGCACTGCTAAATTGAAATTATTATATAGTTGTGTATTTGCACTTTCTGTATGGCTGATATCAGTTATCCTCACTTTATGCACATAAACTGGTGTTCATTGTTTACTGTGTTTTCCCTCTGGGATCAATATAGTATCTATTTATCTATTTGTTTGTATGTCTGTCTGTCTGTCTGTCTGTCTGTCTGTCTATCTGTCTATCTATCTATCTATCTATCTATCTATCTATCTATCTATCTATCTATCTATCTATCTATCTATCTATCTATCTATCATACGGTGCACCTTAAAGTATGAAAAATACGGTACTTTACCTTCTATAAGATGTGTCAAAGTCAAAGGACTTTTGGCACGGCAATGATAAACTGATAATTTAGTTGACATCTTCATCTTCAGCTGAAACAGATTTGTGATACCATATTCCTTTATGTAAGCCTTGTGTAACACTTTGAGGACTCCGTCCCAGTCATTTCCTTGCAACGTGAGGCTTCCAACTGAGCGCGGCCCTTTCCAAAGAGCTGCAGAACAGCTTCTCTAAGCAGATATTTCATCTGCATCAGTTCTCCCATGTTGGGAAGCTTTGAACTGCAATGCTAATCCAGATGATGCGCAGTTTGGGAGCAGACATAATTAGACACATATAATTCTTTGTGCATGTGTGAGCCTGTCAGGGCCACTGCTGAAGCATTGTGAGAAGAGGTGGGGTGCTAGTTGCTTAATAGGAATCTACAAAGTCAAGGGATTTTAATGCAATAAACAGTGTGGAGCAAAAGTGATCATATTCTTTTATCACCAAAACAGACTGTAAGATAAATATCTAAGGGTGTTTTCACACCAGCACTATTTCGTCCGGTTGGTTTGTACCCTTAGAGTGGTTCAAATGAGCAGGTGTAAATAAAGTTATCGCACTCGGGTATAGATCAAAACAACCGAATCAAGATCAGCTAGTGAAGGTGGTTTCGGTCTGGTCTTAAACAAACACAACAGTGGTTCACTTGTGGTAAAAACGTGATCCAGTCTCGACCCGACCCAGCTATCAAATATACTCCTTTTATTTGAGCTAAACTGCTAATAAGGCGCTAACCATTTTAACCTGTTTAATCTGACATATTAGCCAGATAATGCTAATGCTATAAACAAAGGCTGTCTCTGTTCCATTCTGTTTACATGCGTTATGCGATGTTTATGGAAGCAGTCTGACAACTACAGGCCCACAGCAGTGTAAAACTCTTGTCGTTTTACATTTGTGAGGTCTGTGAAAGTAATTGCTAAGAGATAATTGCTGTTAGCTGGAGGCTGTAAAAGCCTTGCAGCTCCACTCCTTCACACATTCCACAAATTGCGATAGAAGCCCAGCTGTCCTTTATTCAGACCTTAATTATCTTCATCTCTCTGGATCGTGGCCTTAGTAAAAATTTTAGTGAAGTGACTCAGCAGCCTGAGCCAGAGGCCTGACAATTCCTGTGTCTGTGGTACAACAAGTGCCCACATGACTGACATAAAGAGAGTCATAACAGAGTATAAGGGTTCTGCAGGGTTAACTGCAGGCATACATTGACAGGCAAAAAAACAGCAGGGGCTGGATTTAGTGCTGAATCCAATGACAGATGTGTTAAGAGTATGGAATCCTTGTGGTAAGAACCTAAATCTTGTCTTTTGCTGTGAAGCAACACCCTGCCCATAATGCATACAAAAGTCAGTCACCCCTAGTAGTAATACGAGGGACGTTAATAGCTCAGTGATATGTGCAGGGCATCCCCGTCAAGGCAGGGCTTCTAAATGGCAATTTTTATATATATATATATATTTGTGTGTTTATGTTCTATGGCATTACCATTCAAAGCACCTTTGTTTTCTTAATTTTAAGTTTCAGGTTGGGCCTTGTTCTTTAGAAGAGCCAAGTTTGAGTTTGATTGTGTGGTTGCGTGTGGGTAGATTGCTGATGTTGCAGTCTTAATGTTACATAAACACAGGAATGACATGGGCTGAAGAACCTGTTCTGATTATTATTACTGGTCTGTTGTCAGTTTTGTGATATTTAACATCCCTGCATGAATGAGACAGTTTGGACACAAATCAGAGTGTTAAGGACACTAAGGCAACGAAGACACGTAATCAAATACAATTGAATAGCATAAAAACAAGGTTTAAGGATATTCATTGCTGATAAAGGAATGCACAACTTGTTTGTCCCACACTAAATGAACAACAGTATTGGGACATACAGGTGTTTTTTTTATTTGTCCCTTTACAATAGATGTATAAATTCCAGCACCTAGCCCTGCAATCTGCCTTTACAGACATTAGTGACCCTTTCAAATTAGTCAGCTAGTGAAATTTCTATATATTTCTATATATTTCACCATCAGCTATGAGTGGTTATTATTAAAATGTGGATGCATTTAGGAACCACAGCAACTCAGCCATGAAGAATCAGACCATGTAAAAATACAGGACGGGGTGTCTGAGTGCTGAGAAGCATAGTGCAGAAAAGTGTCCAACACTCTGCTGCTCAATAACTGTAGAGCTCTGCCGGTAAAACTGCGGGAGAGGAGGGGGTGACTACACACTAATGGATATCATAAAAAACACTATAGGTGGTTTTTGCATAGGGGTCCCAATACTTTTGTCCATATAATGCATCTTCAAGTGTACTTTCATCTGCTCCAGGGAATCAACATGAACTTAAAAAGCTGTGGGTGCATCTGCACCTCTGTGTCAGCAGTAAGTGCAATCTTAAGTAGGTAAGTGAATACATTAATTAGGAAGAATGTCCAACAAATATTTGGATATAGAGTGTAGTGTATATTGAAAGCAGATTAAACTGTAAACTTAAATGTTCTTTTTGTGTAAAATTTGTACCTGTTCTAGCTTCTCTTTCTCCTCTAGCTGAGCTTTCATCACCTCCAGCCTCTCAGTTAAATACTCAACCTGACACATAGAGAAGAGCAAACACACACACACACAAACGCATTACTTACAGTGCAATAGCTAAAGAGAATTCATACATTTGCAATGACCCATGAGATCCCTGGTGGACTCAAGCAGGGGGCAACTGTCCACTTGATGCCTCAACGATTGAAAACGCATCGTTAAAGTGCCCTCTAGAGTAGCGAGAAGGAGACAAATTTGTCTATTAGCTGCCCTTCTTGTGGGGAAAAAGTGATTAAGTGCCCGCTAAGGTGTCCTTTAATGCAATGATAATGTGTCTTAATGAGTGTCCATCTTTCCTTCCAGAAAAGTTTAATGTATAAAGTTAGTGCTTTATATTAGGGATAGGAATCACAGGGCAACTCAAGACACTCAATGTATATTATGAAAATACATTTCCCATGATAACATTGATCTCATGATACAGTGATTCTGTAATACTCAATTTATTATAAATATGCTAATACTAGAAATTATGGATTTATTGGTGTTATTTTCACAGAATTTAAAAAAAACAATATTTTTCACATCAGGTTTAACCTATTCATTTGATTAGTGCCACTAAGTGAAATAATGAAGAATTAACTTTAGTAAAGTCAAATTAAGGGAACCAATGTTTCAATGAAAATATTGTTTTTTTTTTTGCACTACATTATCGATTTGATATGATCAAGACGATTCAATATATTGCAATATAAATATACAGTATTGTACCACCCATACAATCTATGCCACTGTACTAAACAGTGTCCTACAGGGTGGCCTTTCCAGGAGTGTGACTTGAATAGTGTTCTCTAGCAGGTAAAACACAGGATTAAATGTGATGTGGGGCCCTATAAATTCCCTCACAGTAGGATATAATCTATTTAATGGTACAAGAAGGAAATAAAAGTTAATTTCTGTCACAGATAATACAAAGTTTAAAAACTCACTTACATTCATGCACCCCATGTTGTGCTTTAGGTGCCCTTTTATTATTTTTTGCCCCTGCCCTTTAAACTGCCACCACTGGGGAGGATCACTGTGATGCCTGTAAAGCTGACCTGTTTGGTGTTCTCTGTCACATCTCTGGCTGAGGTTTTCAGCTCCTCCTGCTGACAGGTTAATTTCTGCTCCAGCTCCATTGTATAATCCTGAACAGAAGTCTCCAACTGACTCAGTTCCATTCAGAACACACAGTACCAGACAAAAGTTTGAACATGTCTCCTCTCATTTAATGTGTTTTCTGTCTTTTTATGATTTTGTACATTGTAAATTTAATACTGATGACTATATTAAAGCTATACAGGAACACACGTCGAATTATTTTGTAAATCAAAGAGTCAAGTGTCTTCATGAGGTAGAATACCCCATCTCAGTTGAGCAGGTTTAGGTCAGGGGGCTGTGGAAGACAACCCATTTTTTGTTATTTACGTAATCCCATATGTGTCCCTTTATGGTTTTCATGTCTTCAATATTAATCTACAATTTAGAAAATACATTAAAATTTTAAAACACAGGGCAAACATTCAATATTCAAATATTTACTTACACTAACATATTCCATAGTATCCTAAAGTCTGGCCTTTTATATTTTAAATAGAACCTAGGCATCACAGGACTTCCAGAATTCACATAATAAACTGTCCAATCAGCATTCATCTTAGTAGTTTCTGACTGTGCATTCCTAATACCAACAATAAAGACAAAACAAACTTCCCTAATAGCATTTTGCCATTTAGCATTTTGCTAACTGTTAGTCAACATGTTTGGTCAACCTACTTCTTATACTAGTGGCTCAGTCTATACACTGCTATAATAAATAGTGTGTACAGTGGAAGAATGTAAAGTGTTTTCAGAGGAACCTCATGTGTGGTTTGTTGAAGTTTGTCATTGGTTTCTTTCTTTGCTTTGTGTTTGTTCTCAGCTTCTTTCCTCATGTGGTCCAACTCTCCTCGTGCTTCCCTTTGGAGAATTAATAAAAACAGGCACAGGGTAACACATGACTGTGATAAGAAGCAAAATCTTTATCCTCAATAACTTTATTTTAATCTTTGAGGACAATATAATTAGAAAACAATAAACAGATCTGACAAATAAGCAACAAAAGTGCAGTAGAGAAATAAAGGTAATATCAGTAAACACACAAAAACAGAACTTAAATGGACCCAATTTACAGGAAACTGAATTAATCTCAATTTTTAGTTTAGATAAAGGAGATTTAGCCAAGCGGGAGATATAACAGTGTTAAAGGTAGAAGTTAGGGTGGAGGATGGTAGTGAAAGCTCATCATAACACATGAGAAAAGTCCAGGGGATTTACAAGATGTTTGGATTGGAAAACAGAGGTGCTTCAGGCACGTTCTTCCTCCCAAAACTAAACACTAAAAAGTTTTAACACATACTGTTCTCTCCACAGTACATTCAGCTCATGTATGAAAAGGAACAGACAGCTTTAAAAGCACTTGTGTGTTAAAGTACATTAACATTTTTTGTTTTTTTTTCAATCGCTAAAGGACTAAAACAATCTCTGACATCAGAAATGATTTATTTGTGCGCATCAATTTTACACTGATTCAACATTGTGGTTTTCTATTTATAGTTTCTATTAAACTTTACTAACATTAAATATGTAAATCTTGTTTGTATTCTATGTATATTTGATGAAAATAATAAAATTTACAAGATAAATGTAGGACATGGGTCACCCAATACACAGTAAATTAAAAACACAATTTTATCCAAAGTAGACAGTTTTTCATGTTTAATCAACATAATAATTTACTACTGTGTGGCAGGAGGGGGGGCTTGAATTTCTGTTTCTACTATTCCATTCATTATGAAATCATGAGGTCGTTCGACGTTTACTTGCACATGCTCTAAACTCAAATTTTCAAACTCTTGACTGATTTGTAGTACAAACATTTTCAAGTAACTGAAAAAAGTCATTAACTCAATTTAAATCAAGCGTTTAGTAAAAAAAATTGTGTTCCTGTGAGGACTGCGTAACCTTTTGGCTCTCTGGGCCCTCAGGACCCGAAGGCAAATGTAACGAAGCAGTGTTATGTCTTGGCAGGATGAGAGCAGGATGAAGATGTATGAAAGGGCAGCGACTGAACTCTGGGATTTATAAGGTACATTAAGGATTGGAGCTGCTCGCACAGCTTTGGTTCATAAGAACAATATGAAAGATCTGATCTTGTGGATATAGTGGGAAAAACCCACCAATAAAACGGATATGCTGGAAATATTTTCTTTTCATAATGCATAAAACTGCAGGGTATACAAATGGTTTAATGAAGAAAGCGGTGCGCTATATGGATGCCCTAAAACGGTGTGCTTCATACACTGCTTATGAAAATATGAAAGTCTTGGTAATACTGAAAGGAGTGAAGCCTGCTCAACTTAAATCTGCACTGCTGTTTTAGTTATTGTGTGATACCATAAACAGCTATAGGCACTGGATTGGGATTTAGCAGAACTGCTAGCACATGAACATAGCATTGTGTGCGGCATGTGGTTTTAGAAATTCAAATAAATCAATACAAGACTATAAATAAAAATATAAACACCACAACAACACAGCTCATTTCAGGCCCCTCAGCCTCGGGCCACAAATCTCTAGCAGTTCATCTCTTATCACATTTGCTTTTGGTATTTGGGGAAAAAAAGTAAAACAATCCAAATACAGATATTTATAATGACTCTTTAGGTCATCATTCACTTATAATACAGAAACATAATAAAATGAAAACATCATCATAATAACGGACAGTGAGGATATGGTACAAGAAGACAATTAAAGACCTATAAATATATTAAAAACACCAGTCAAATAATAAGTCAGAGTTAGTGGATCTGGTTAAATTCTCAATTGTAGTATTAATTTTAAACAGTGCTTTCATTTTTGTATGTAAAATCTCAATCTGCACCTTCTTTCTCTGCATCATTTGATCTAAAACTTCACATGCGCACACTGCAATGACAATGATGAAATGTCACTGTGCATTTATATGCATATTTATCAAAATCAACCAACTCTTGAATCTGTCACATTTCAATTATAAAATAATTATGCTAATTAATAATGTGTATCGATTCTGTTAAATAAATAAATATATGAATAAATAGTAAATACTACAATTAGTGCTGGCCGATATAATCTCAACTTAATATTATGATTAACTAAAAATTTGATTAATTGAAATGACTGATATGATATAACCAATATGAGGAAAATAAATTAGGTCTGAGGTTTGGAATGTACTTTGCTTAGCCCTATCTGAAAAGCAGCCAATCGTTGCCATATATATATATATTATAGGGCTACACAATAAAAAAATCTATAGATTTGTCTGCAACATAAATATTGCCATAATTACATGATTTTTAGTAAAAGTCAATAATCCAACACATCACAGTATTAAAAGTAGGGTTGCCATTCATTGCCAAATAATTATGCTTTGACAAAGGCAAAAACTAACGAAATATTTTTCCCCTTCTTTTAGAGAAACGTTGTGGAACAAATCAGAACCAAAGGGGGCACTAATTACACACATCACCAACAACATCAGTCAATCAGTGATTTTTTTTTTTTGTTAACCATTGTGTAAAATGAACTGGTCCTTGCAACACAATTTGCTCAAACACAACCCACACTGATGGGTGTGGAATAACCAGCTTTACCCCTTTAGGCACACATAATATTGTTATGCCTAAGAAGACCAAAATCAAAGGGCAAATGAGGAACAAAACACTCCTATTTCCCAACAATGGCACAAAAAGTCTTTGTGGTTGGCGCTGATGACGCACAGGTCACAGGACTGTGGAGGTCAGGATGGGTGAGCTGGGCCTGAAGCCTCACCTGAGCTCGGCTGTAAGTTTCTCCATGGCGGCTTTACGCTCCTCTGCTTTCTGCTGGGAGCGGTGCAGCTTGTCCCGCAGTGCCTGCAGATGATCCAGAGTGTTCACCAGCTCCCCCCGCACCGTCTTCATCTGACTCTCCAGCAGCTGCGTGCGGTGCAGAGAGTTACGCCGGTCACGCTTACTGCGCTGGACCTTCTCCTCCAGTTCAGACACTGAGAGAGAGAGACATAATAAATAAACAGTTACAGAAAAAGAGAGAGAACACCACTGCTGAGACTTACAGTGAGTAAAGGGGTGTAAGAAAATATCAATACTGAATGTTTATTGCAATATTTTGTTTTACAATAATGTATTGTGTTTTTTAAAGCGCAGTATTAATTTTAATTATCACTTTATCTGTAAAGATGATTAGATATCAGTGTTGTACTCAGTCTTCAGATCCCACTGTTAAAATTTTATAATGTAAAAAGTATTTTTTTTCTTTTATTTAGATTTTGTGATTATGATTTGATTGTTTTTTTTATCCCGTTACAGTTGCTAGAATTTAATTTATATAATTATAATAAAAATATCGCCTTGCTTACAGTAAACAATAGGTCAAAATATTTTAAATTGTAGCTCCTGTATCACTACTGTCATTGGTTTTTTTAACATTGTGTAATTTTAATACTCAATAATAAATAACTAATTTTTTATTTTCTTTAATTGTATAACGTTTTATGGCATTTGAATCATTTAGCAATGTGAATGGGATTTCTGTCAAAGTGACTTGTATATCTGCATGGGCAATTCTAGCCACATACAGTCAGTATATTTATGAATTTTACTTTTGATCTTTTTATTTGACCCTTTTTCTATCTTAAGGTATATGTGACTAAACAGTCATTAAAGTATTATGTGCTATTTGCATTTTGTATGCTTTTATGGTGAACAAATAAAGTTTTAAATTGAATAAAGTTTTAAATACAAAAAAAACCTTAATTTCCTATTGCACTGAAAAATGTATATATATATATATATTATTAATTAACCTCTTCAGTTTCATTAAAAGAGCCACATTGCAGTTTTGGTATAATACTATTTGTGCTATAGAATACTGCAAATGCATCCTGCTGATTTTGTTTTGTGTATCTAATGCATACCTGGCCTGCGCATAGTGTATCGCTATTCTGGTGTAATATTTTATCAAATAGCAAAGATGCAGGATTGTGCATTGGTGATTTAATACCAATACTTAATAATAACAGATCAAGCAAAAGGGCAATAAACAAAATAAAAAAAAAACAAATGTGATACAGACCCATGGAGTCCCCGCAAGATTTTTTTTCCGTACTCATCTCACTCTTCTTGTCCAGCATTCCTTTGGTCTCCTGCAGCATCTTCTCCATTTGAGCTAGCTGAGAGGCTTTAGCCCCGCTGGCCCTGCGGATCAGCAGCAGCTCCCGCTCCCGCTCGCTCAGCTCTCCACGGTACTTATTCATGTCCTCCTGGAGCTGCCTGCACAGCAAACACCGGCACAGAAGGTGCGATCAACAGTCCGGCAATACTAGAAGCAAAGTCTGGATAACTCCGAGTTTAACCAGTGACCATCGATATATAATATGGTACACTGATAAGTTCAGGCACAGCAAAAATCAACACAGGAAATCAGTGTTTTCCAATGATTTCCTCTAAATTTGTGTAAAATCTACTACTTCCCATCCTCCCTAATCATTCTCCCCAGTTAAAAACAGGAGGATCAGCCTTTTATACCTCAAATCCAAGACATAATTAGCCATAAAACAGACAAACAATCTGTGAATAGAGTCTAATAATCACGGGATCTCCCTCATATCAAGCCTCCAGCTACATGGCTTTTTAACCACTGAATTTATCAGGAAAACAGAACACAAAGAGCCACACTCTGGGCTTATCTGATACTCATCAAAGCTCTATTCTCCTGTTATTAAAACATATTGTGATGCTAGAATGCACATGTAAAGAGCATTATAATCTAGATTTCTTTAACTATGTTTAGATCCAATATTGTTATTGTTAAAACAACATTGTATAGCATTTCTACCCTAAAATTGATTCTGAAATTATTGAAATGCTCACTGATTAGTAATAAAGAGAACAGCATGTACTGTAAATTTTTGCTCTTCTGTGTTCTGTGTATCTCTGTTGAAGTGAGCAAGATACTGGCGAGTCATATTATTACATCCTGTAAAATATTACTCTACATCCTCATTACTCAGGTTGTCCAGAAATGCATGTGCATGTGTATTGCAGGGTCCTGACCACTGAAGAACAGGATAATTAGTATAGGTATGCAAAAAAACAGTTACAGAACTACTGTCTGTATTTATAGAAATTAAAACACACCTTTATGCTCAGTGGAGCTGATCCAATTGACTATGAAAAAGGTAGTCAGAATATTCTGATTTGACTATACGCATATGCCATTCAAAAATAATAAAGAGAAAAGAGAAATAAAAAAATAAAAATAAAGAAAACTCTTAATTTGTAATGGAATTTAATGTAAAAAAATAACGCATTTCTATTGGTCCATTTATCATAAAATATTGCACAACAACTGCCATATCTACAGTTGTGGTCAAAAGTTTACATACACTTGTAAAAAAACATAATGTTATGGCTGTCTTGAGTTTTCAATAAGTTCTACAACTCTTATTTTTCTGTGATAGAGTGATCGGAACACATACATGTTTGTCACAAAAAACAGTCATAAAATTTGGTTCTTTCATAAATTTATTATGGGTCTGCTGAAAATGTCACCAAATCTGCTGGGTCAAAAATATACATACAGCAACATTAGTATTTGGTTACATGTCCCTTGGCCATTTTCACGGCAACTAGGCGCTTTTGGTAGCCATCCACAAGCTCCTGGCAAGCTTCAGGTCGAATGTTTGACCACTCTTCTTGACAGAATTGGTGCAGTTCAGCTAAATGTGATGGTTTTCTTGCATGAACCCATTTCTTTAGCACTGTCCACATGTTCTCAATGGGGTTTAAGTCAGGACTTTGGGAAGGCCATTCTAAAACCTTAATTCTAGCCTGGTTTAGCCATTCCTTTACCACTTTTGATGTGTGTTTTGGGTCATTGTCTTGTTGGAACACCCAACTGCGCCCAAGACCCAACCTTCGGGCTGATGGTTTTAAGTTTTCCTGCAGAATTTGGAGGTAATCCTCCTTCTTCATTATCCCATTTACTTTCTGCAAAGAACCAGTTCCACTGGCAGCAAAACATCCCCAGAGCATAATACTACCACCACCATGCTTGACAGTAGGCATGGTGTTCCTGGGATTAAAGGCCTCACCTTTTCTCCTCCAAACATATTGCTGGGTGTTGTGGCCAAACAGCTCAATTTTTGTTTCGTCTGACCAGAGAACTTTCCTCCAGAAGGTTTTATCTTTGTCCATGTGATCAGCAGCAAACTTCAGCCGAGTCTTAAGGTGCCTTTTCTGGAGCAAGGGCTTCTTTCTTGCACGGCAGCCTCTCAGTCCATGGCGATGTAAAACACGCTTGACTGTGGAGACTGACACCTGTGTTCCATCAGCTTCCAAATCCTTGCAGACCTGCTTCTTGGTGATTCTCGGTTGACTCTTGACCATCCTGACCAATCTCCTCTCGGCAGCATGTGATAGCTTGCGTTTTCTTCCTGATCGTGGCAGTGACACAACTGTTCCATGCACTTTATACTTGCGTATAATTGTCTGCACAGTTGCTCTTGGGACCTGTAGCTGCTTTGAAATGGCTCCAAGTGACTTCCCTGACTTGTTCAAGTCAATAATTCGCTTTTTCAGATCCACACTGAGTTCCTTTGACTTTCCCATTGTAGCTTTTGTAGCTGAGTCTAATCACTGGGTCAAATGAGCCCTATTTAAATGGGCTCATGAGAAGTCAACAGCTGTAGTCAATCAGAATCACTTACAAGAAGTGAAGAGGCCATGACATGAAGCTAATTTGATTGACACAACTCGCTACATCACCAAAATTGACAAATTTTGTTGCTGTATGTATATTTTTGACCCAGCAGATTTGGTGACATTTTCAGCAGACCCATAATAAATTTATGAAAGAACCAAATTTTATGACTGTTTTTTTGTGACAAACATGTATGTGTTCCGATCACTCTATCACAGAAAAATAAGAGTTGTAGAACTTATTGAAAACTCAAGACAGCCATAACATTATGTTTTTTTACAAGTGTATGTAAACTTTTGACCACAACTGTATATGTATCTATATATATATTTCAAAAAGTAGAATTTAACTATAAAGAAAAATAAGGTAAATCATTTTCTATTGTTTATAAAATCAATATACTTCTATATAAAAATCTATAAATCTATATTTTTTTTCCACTGTGTTTTCAGAAAAGCTATTTGAGCACCGGACACATGACCCACAATCAGAAACACTGCCTGCAGGGGAAGCATTGTGTGATCACTCACTATGCAGATAAGAGAATCTGTCCTCTGTTAAACTGTTCTCTCTCTCATATGGCAGCTGGATAACAAAGAAGCTCACTCACAGATAAGCAACTCTGATTAACGCCTGATTAACCCACAGCCACCACTATGTACTTCTACATTTACACATAGCTCTCTCACGTGTATCACACGAGCCATGTGTACACATATACACACATAAACACCAAAGAGCACACTGTGATTATATAGTGATTGCTTTGCAACCTTTACTTAAGATTTGGATCCAAATAATTTAGATTTCTTGGAGGAAATGAACACTCTGATTTACCCAAGCTTTAGTGTGAGGTTTACTCTCCCATTTTAAGGATTCTTTTTTAAGTTTTAACGTTTTTTTGTAAGACCACTCCACTTTCGTTAACAAACCATTGTTGTACATATACAGAATACATTTTTAGATTTTTTTCCATTAAATATAAATAAAGCATTAAATGAGCAGGTGTATGGATACTTTTGTCCACATAGTGTATGTTGTCATTATAAGCCAGTAATATGAAATCAGTCAAAATAGTTTAAGGTTGTGAATTATGGGAGTTATTGAATGATAATCGCTGCAAACAGATGGGACATTTAATTTCTCAAGTTAAGCAGGTATTAAACATTCCTCCATCTCACATGTCACATGTGTACCAAGAATATACTATAGAATGCATTACAACCCACTGTAGACAGTGCAGTATTTAGCTAGAATTGTCCTTGCAATCAGATGAGCAACTCTGGCAGAAATCACAGTCTCTTTCAGTGCCCACTTATCTGACACTTTGTGTTAATTCACAAAGTGTGTAAATAGTCCAGTTTAATTGGATGAAGGAAAACATAATTTGAATTAAAGACACTGTATTCAGTATGGAAGAGTGTATAGTAAAAATGTTGTATAATATTTTTAACATGGTCCAGGACTATTGTGGACTAAAGGAAGGTCAACTTGGAAAAGATCATTATAACAGAATATTGTTGTAATATTTTATTCTAAGATTTAATTACTGCACTTTTCTGCATCATTAATGCTTATCATTATTTGGACTTACTGATGCTGATAACAGTCTGGATGGTCCTTTTTGTCGTTGGACAGTTATGTTTTAATAAATTAGTTTAGAAACTGGAGATCTTTGCTCCTTAAACACTTTTGTAGATTCTGGATTAATTTGGAAAATGGGCTGACAGGTCAGTGCAGTGTTCTTTAGCTTTTATGGAACATGATACTAGCTCCTGTCCCATGACTTTTAGCATGTCAGAATAAATTAATATAATATAATTATAATATATAATATTAATATTTTTTAATGTGTGTGCCTCACGTGGTAGAGTTGTAGAGCTGTGAAGCTTCTGACTGGTGTTTCTGCTCATGTTCCCTGTCTAAGAGGGCCTCGCACTCTGCTTTTTTCAGCTCAATGGAAGCCAATGTCTTCTCCTTCTCCAGCTGTTCCTCTAACTGGGTCACCTAACCAAGACAAATATCAGACTTGTATACAACAGAGCATAAAGTCACATTTCCACGTTTCCTCAAACACAGCTAACCCTGTATTGATGCAAGTTGAACAAAATTACTACGGTTCATCACATGAAGGTCTAAATAGAGGCTACTTTAACTTGCTAAATGCTCTGATTTGACAACAAAGGGTTCTGTCATAATGTTAAAAACAGATTCATTGTATATTAAGGCTTAAGCTATTTCATAGCCTGAACTCTGAGTTGGTTCATAGTGGCCTGTCCTGGAGCTCACAACACTTGAGAAGAACGTTTTGGTATTGAGAATATTAAGTAAATAAGTGTTTCAGGTGATTTTTTTAACCCATTCTCCCTATTATCGACGATTATTGTTGTTCCATTTTTTTATTCAAAGTTCTCCACACACTCTCTATTGGGAACAGGTCAGGACAGTTTAGGATGTGCACAATAGGACAAATGATACATATTCTTATCATACTGATATACTTTTTTAAGCATATTGAGGATAGCATCAATGCTTACAAAACTCTGACCAAAAATGCTAATTTACTAAATACACAAAATGTGTAATTAGTCCAGTTTAATTGAATAAAGGCCAAGATAATTTGTATAAAAACACTGTACTCAGTATGAGTGTTAGAAATGTGTTTTCTGAGGATCTGTAGCTACTGATAGTATGAAATAAATATTGTGTGTCTTAAAAATTGTTTTTAATTAGCAAGACATCATATTTTTAAAATGGCCCAGGACTAGTTTGGACTGAAGGTAGGCCAGTTGAGAACCATTACCCTATTCTTCCACGGCCTGGAAAAGATGTGATCATTATGAAAGAATATGTTGCTCTAAGATTTCACTTCTGTACTTTTCTGCATCATTAATGCTGCATCAGAGAAGTGTACTGACATATCACCATTCCATGACAGACCCTGACTTTTGGACTTGCTGATGCTCATAACAGTTGCTGATAACAGTCTGGATGGTCCTTTTTGTCACAGGCCAATTATTTTTTTAATTTCATTTTTTTTCTTAAATAAACCTATTTTTGCTCCTTAAATATGTAAGTGGATACTGCATTTGTATAAGTCCACAAGTACATCAATAGGTTTAAAGGAGAAAACAGAGACTGATTTGGAAATGGGCCGTTTTTATTAGAGAAATATATTAGTAGCTGTATGTGGCTTCACTTTCATGAGACGTTGACAGCTGCTACGTCAAGTTAGTTAGGCACTTTTTAGCAAATGCTGAATGAGCTTTGCTTTCACTGAGTAGTCAACTAAGTATGTCGCACACTGCATTTAAAACATATGGTCACAGGCTTTGTGAGTCAAAGGGATGGCATTTGTTAGCCTTACCGGTTTTATAGCTTGGGATAGCAATATGATGAATGAATTCTTGCTTGTTCTAAAAGGCCAACAACATAAGTACCATATTTCATCATATTCCCAATTATCTGAATGGGCTTGGGGCGCAGTTTTTCTAGTTTATGACAGACCATATCCAGCTACAGCTATCCTTCTTTATTTTACAGTGCTTTTACCTGGCCTTTCTGTGGCCTCTTGCTCGTTCTCAGGAAATGAGAAGCGAATAAGGATGACCGCATCATACCTCTCTGTTTTTGGATTCCAGCTGATTCTCATATGCGTCCTTAGCTGCCTCCATGTGCTTCTGACAATTGCTCAGCTCCTCCTGGCAAGAGGACAGGGCTGACTCAAGAAACTTTACCTGCAGAAGCATGCACAGAAAACATGAGGGCAGGTCAACAGGGTGCTGAATGAAGTAGTGGAGATTAGGGCTGGGAAATATGACATTACCCTTAGTGTGATGAACTGATAATGTCACTACTTCCACAGTAGTCTAACATATGTCAGTTCATTTTTTCAAAAATAAAGTATTACTTTTTATATTATTTTTTTTCTCTTTGCTGCAGTATAGAATAAATATATATACAATTGTGTTTTTTAATTTCGCAGTTTTTACGTTTTTGATTTTCTATTTTTAATGTTGTAACACAAGTAGGTTGAATTATACCATTAGATTGGGGAAGAAAATCTGAGTCAATAAATAAAAATACACACCTGTGCAGCACACTGAGCCGACTGGGCATTCAGGTTCTTCGGAGCCTTCAGATTTTCCATTTTATTATCTTCAGCCTCCTGTCAGTGACGCAGAAGACAATTTTACAATTTTAAAGCTCCTTTGTAGGCATTAAATTCACCTCATGAAGTCTTATTTATAGTTCTCAGCAGCTGGTTTAGTAAATCAGAGCCTAATGATGGTAAATCAGGTACCCTGCTGATGGATTTGAACACATCTTTGGAGGGCTGGTTTGGAGAGTCCAGGAGAACTCCAGGAGAAACTTTATTCTTCAGACAAGATCACATTTTTAGTACTATTATACATATATCTTAATCTGGTGCATGTTAGACTGGGCTCCTACCAGCACACAATGCAAATTGAAAAATGTTTTAACAATTCAAATACAGCTAGATCCTAAAATGAGTGCTGTGGCCAGGAAAGACTGAAGACTGAAGACATGTACTAGATCATGACTACGTCTTTTGTATTTGAGCACCAAAATAAAGCAGATCCGAGCAGATCACCAGACTTCATACACCAAACCATTATCCCCCGCACATCCCCCTTTTGTGCAGCAAACAGTGAAGCTTTTTACACAAGAACTGTAAGATACATGTTTGTGTGTACGTGTGTGTGTGTGTGTTTGTGTGTATTTTTGACCTTTTTAAGCTGTGTAAGGGAAGTGTGCAGTGACTCTGCTCTCCACTGGCTCACCTGCATCTCCTGTAGTGCTGTAGACAGAATTTTCTCCAGCTCGTCTATCCGCGTCTCCTTCTGTCCTAAACAGACATGCAACTAGACACACACACAGGGATTAAAAATAACACAGGGATCATATTTATCACAGTAATGGGTCTCAGATTAATACCTAAATGTTAACATTAACAGAATATGAGAAAACAAAAAAAATTTTGACTAGATCAGTCCAAAACCCTTTTTTCTTTTGCGTCAATCAAGTATTGCTATTGCATTTGGACACCTTGGCTCCATTCCCTTCTGTTCTATAGAAATTAAAGCAAAATTTCATCCATGCTGTATTTTATTATTTTATTATTTTATTTAAATAAAATAAAATAAAATGGAGAACATTGTACAGCGTGTCTGTTAACAGCAAAATAATACCACAAGATAAATAATACTGTTGTATGAATAACTAGCTTGTTTCCTGACAGCACAAACAAAATTACTGCATGTAATGTGGATAGTCTTTCAATCACTTAATTCCTGTAGGCCCACATTCTTATGATTTAATAGTATATGGTTTAAAAAATCGTTTCTGGGGGAAACAAAAGTGTGTTGATATTAGTACAGAGAAAAACAAACTGCTAGAATAAAACACTGGAAATGGAAAATAGTTTAGAGAAGAAAGATGAGATACAGTGATAAAATTGGGTGGAACATTTTTGTCATTAAAACATATGGGGAAGGAAGAAGCTAAACATCATACTGCAACCAGCCAGCAGAGGCGCTAGACCTGTCCTGGCTTTACTTTTGAGAGATGTTATGAAGTCCATGCCAAACTTTGCAGCACCCAAACCATACACACCACTTACAGCCAAGAACACAATGATCTCACAGTTCTGACACCACATGACTTGGCCACAGCGGTTTAGGCATTCTTACATAAGCATGGACCAAAATGGGAGTCCATGAAAGATAAGAGTACAATGGGCTGTTTTTCACTGGGTGGGAAAGATGGAGACACACAGTCAATGTTTTCATCCGAGCCCTGCAGAAGGGTGTATTATGCAAATGAGCCCTCCGTCCAAAATCACAGTGTTTATCACGATGGGCTGAGAGCTTCCTGACCACAACACTGGGATTATGTTCTATAAATGTGTGTGGGCCTTCACTGTATTACATCTTGGAGAAGGACAGTGAAGAGTTGTGTACCAGTGAAAATTAGAAAATGCTGAGGGACAGGAATAAAAACTGTTGGTTCTCATTGTTACAACACCCAATAATCCAATAATTTATTGTAGCAGACTGATCTCACATAAATTCAATACAAAAACACTACAACTACATCCCCAATTCTAAAATAATGCATTCAAGTCTTAACTTTTTTTGGAATTTGGATGTAAATTAAAGATTGCTGTACCATTAACATTTCATCCTCTGGCTGTCTACACTTTAAAATGGGCTGCTTCTGTGTCTCTTCCAGTGTCTGCTGGTATTTGTTCTTTTTGTTCTTAAGCTTCTTCTTTTTGGAAGCTGCTGCTCTTCTCATGATTCTCACAAACAGAGCCAGTAAAATATATCACAAGAAATTGACAGGGCCATAACTCACTGAAGCTTTGAAATAGACACTTCAGCACTTGATTTTTCTCCACAATCAAAGTGTAATCTGAAATTTCCACTTCCAGTTTCTTCTCTAATTCATGCAGTTATTTTCATCTTAACCTGTAATTATCAGCACAGTCCACCAGGGGGAGGCATACATTAAATGACCACCACTAGAGAAAGCTCACAGAGATGAAAGTTTATTTTCTGTGGTTATATTTTGCTGTAAACCTTGTATCTCCATTTTTTTGAGTAATGTAAATCTGGGACTTGCTTTTTACAATGTGCTTAAAATCCAGGATAAATAGACAAATTGAAATGCTTTAAAATAAAATAAAACAATAGAAATACAAAATAAAATGCTTGTACATGACTTCCATTAAAAGTTGTGTCCTGTAAAATGCAATATTGATACAATGGATTAGCAATGGTAAATGCATTAAAGAAAATCACTCAGATTAAAAAAAACAGCACATATAAAATGATAATAACCTTAAAATAATCACTCTGCATAATAGGCATAAGGGAAAGCAGCATTTTAAGTAATTAATAATAAACTAATAAATAAACTAATAAACTTATTGTGACAATGAGTAGAGAAGCTATCTGTGGAGCTAGAAGCTATCTGCTATTTTTACATTTAAAAAGCTAAACAAAAACAAACACTTTCAACATTTTAAATGCTAGAATTTCAGGTTTGAAAATCACACAGTGCTGTAAGAATTACCTCCTTGTTTCTCTGGCTGACTTTGGCTGTGGACTCCTGTAGCTTTGTCTGGAGCTTCCGGAGGTTCTGCTCTTTCTGGTTGAGAGTGGCCTGCAGAGAGACTTTCTGTTCCTGAACCTGATCCAGATGCTCCTGCAGCTTATGGTTCACTTCAGTTTGCCTGGTCCTGTCCTGCTCTAGAGCCTGAAACACTGGCAACAGCTGCTGGTACTGCTTACCTGTTCCTCAGCACACGCATACACACACATTCACATATAAACACAAACATTGTCTGCCTACACTGTGCGGTTGAATGATATGCACTACCCAGGCTTACCAGGCATGAGGTCAGGGATGCTGCCAGCAGGTCCAGGTGGGAGGAAACATGGCTTTGCACACAGCAGTCCACCTCCACCCTACACCAAAAATACACAAGACACATGTTTGGAGACTGCTAAGTTATATGAGCAAACCACAGAATATGCTTTAAACCAGTCACACATGGCCATGAAATGTCATGGTAAACAAGGGCTTGCATTTTTTGGGACACAGTAAGTGTTACGTTTTCATTTTTAATAAAATAGATAAAGAAGAAAGAAGCCCCTGTTTCAAAATTAAAACCTAAAATTTGAACTTTGCAGCTGAACCACAAACAAAATGCATTGACAGAAAGATTTATCATCAAATCACACAGTTTAAGTTGTTAGAAAAGGTATGTTTGGAGTACTAAACAGTGAGGCCTTAAACCCTTAAAACACTGTACCAACAGTAAAGCATGGTGCGGGTAGCATCATGCTCTGGTGCTGTTTTGTGGCCAGTAGAACTGCACCATTGCATGGATGTGTTAATTCTATCTCCTTTAACCACAAATGCTGCCCTTCTTCTCTGGAAGGCAGTGGACATAAGTTAACTAGTTCTTCTATTTTTTGCATTGTGAGTGAAAGATAGGTTAGGTTTGCTCTAAATAGCAGTAAATAAGTTTAAATAGGCTGTTGAAAATAGCTATGCTGGGTTAGCATACTTTATGATCAGTGTCCACAGCAATAGCTATATCTGAATGCGTTTACTTGAAATACAATACGATCAGAAACCATTTGCATGGCAGAATAAGGTGGATAAGGGATAGAACAGTAGCATGTGTACATTCAAATCAGTTCCACTGTGGCTGCTCCCATCTCGAAGGTGTAACAGGCTGAGTATGGCCTCCAGACTGTCCAGCTCAGCTCTGCAATTCTCCACTTCTCTGTTTCTCTCCTCCAGCTCTCGCTCTCGTTCTCGTTCTCCCACGAGGTCCATGCTTTCCCTCCTAAGATCTTCCACTTCCCTCGCCTCCTGCTCCTTCTCACTCAGCTGGCGTTCCAAGTCAGTGTTCTTCCGAAGTGCTTCTTGAAGCCAGGAGTGCAGTGCATCTGCTTCAGTGGTCAGTGCCCCAATACGAGCACAATTTTTCTGCAGCTCACTGAGGAAAAAATAAGAACAGCAAAAGCCCTCAGACACACTGCAAGAACCATCAATCAATAACAGCTGATAGAACCACATGGACAAGATTACTTTAATAACCTTTATCACCAACAAGCTCTACAATACAGAGTTACTATATTCACTAATACCACTTACAACTTTACTACTGTACACAACACAAGCCTTATGTTCACCATGACCAGAGGCTCCACCCACTTCTCTACTACAATACAGTTACTATATTCACTAATACCACTTACATCTTTACTGTACACAACACAAGCCTTATGTTCACCATGTCCAGAAGCTCCGCCCACTTCTCTACTACAATATAGAGTTACTTCATTCACTAAAACCACTTACAACTTTACTGTACACAACACAAGCCTTATGATAACCATGACCAAAAGCAAGGTCAACATCTCTAAAGGAATTGATGCTGTGCTGCCTTCAAGACAACATCATTTGACTTAGGATCCTAAATGTCTTTAAAGTGTTGTGAGAAAGAATGGCAACATTATACATAAGTGAGAAATGCTTTACCATCCCAACTGTTTCAGTGCAGTTTTTTTCATACTGTCCCAACTTTTTCTGATTTGGGGTTGTAGTTTAAAAAGTATTAAATAATTGCTTTACAGTAATACTGTACCTAACAAGCCTGTTTTTCTCATCAACTTCTTGCTGTAGCAGCAATAATTGTCGCTCTATTTCGACTCTTTGGTTGTCACACTCAATCAAGTTGCACTTCAATGCTGTCTCACTGTCAATCATCTGATGGGAAAAACATACAAACACAACACTGACAATGATACTGCAAAAATAAAATATTTCCAAAATTACAAGTTGATACATGTTTTTCACCACACAGTGACAATACGTACATTAAGATTTTGATGTGTGAATCATATTTTCACCTACTTTTTTAATCTTCTCAGACATGCTGGCTCTATATTCTTCGAGAGCTTTAGCATGCTGCTCTGCTTTAAGCAGAGCTTTGTCCCTTTGCCGCACTGTGCTTTAAAATAAACATGAAAAAGAGAAAACTCTGTTAATGATCTACTATTCATTTACATGCTGATGCATTTGCGTTTTTTACAGTGTGTAAATTTGTGTTTTTTATCCAGAATGAATTTACATTATGTGTAATTTTTTTTGTTACAGTCTAACAGTAATAAATGTGGAGTGACAATAATTCAGTGTATATCTGTTGTGTATGCACTTTTTTAAATAGTGACAGAAAAAAAAAAAAATTTTTTATTAGTTTTAATCACATTTTATCTATGATTTAAAATGTGTTTTTGAACCATTCATATGACCTTCCCATTTCTGTACAAAAACACCGGACCATGAATACCTGATGCTCTGGCTGGTCTGTCTGTCTAATTCTGCCTGTAAATATTTCAGATCCTTCTTTAGCTGCTTCAACAATTTGTTCTTCTCTGCAAGAGTATCTTGTGTCTCCTTCAGCTTTCCATCTACAACTCTGTAAAACAGAGAAGTGGAGTTGTAAACATTTATTAATTCTGTGGAGGTAAGAAATGTGCTACATGTATAATTATAAAAGCAATTCAGAGTTCTTTTCTTCAACTCGAACCTGTGTGACTGTCTTAGAGAGTCCATTTCTCCTTCTAGACTGAGTTCCTCAGTCATTTGAGTTACACTGGATGTTTTGGATTCAATGGTGGACCCCAGCACCTGCACCTGGCAAGTAAAGAGCAGTTAGAATACATGTAGGCTACTTTTAAGTAATACTTTTGTTAACATTATAAAAATACAAAAAGAGAGTACTTTGGTTTTGGAGCTAGCCAACTCAAACTGCATGTCCTCAAGTTCACTAATCAGCTTCTTATTTTCCAAAACCAGAGAGTTATTTTCCTGCTCCATGGTACTGAGTCTCCTCCTCAGCTGGGCGTATTTCATCTCCAGTTCTCTGGAGGAAAGGGCTTGAACCTGCAGTTTCTGTTGAGAGTAAAGAAAATTTTAGCGCCATGCTTTACCCTTTGATGCAAAACATGGGTCAAAAGTGATCTTATTTTCTATATATTTGCAAAAAATTCATTTAATTAATCAATTAATTTATTTTTTTCCTAAAAAAATAAAATCCCTTTTTGAATCACTACCCCTCTATTGTGCAATATGGGTAAAAAATTGGATGCTTTTTTTGCATTTTCTATGTTACATGAGGGTTTCTTAGCAAAATGTTTTGACCCATGTTGCACATAAGAGGGGGTGTGCAAATGTTCTGCATCGAAGGGTTAAGGTATCCTGCGGTCAGGCTGCACTGCAGTCAGCCTTATTTTAGTACGCTTTTCCTTATAATGGTTATAAAACGTGGTCTGAGTTTTCATTAGCTAAATGTTAGCAATGTTTTGGATTAGCCAGGTAGAACACAGACACCAGTGCAGGGCAGCAGAAAGGTGTTAATAAAGTCTAGTTAAAACTGTATGCAGGACTATGTTAAAGTTTCGGAAACCTGTTCTTAAAATTACAAACATTTTACAAAAGGTTTTTAAAACATTTTTTTTTCAGTTTTAACTGTTTATTTATTTGCTTAGCCAGCTATACTGGATTTCTCTTACAATAACGTTACTGTTAAAAAGAAGATTAAACATACCTAGTGTTAGGTTAATTATCCTAATTGACTGTGAGTGACATCCACTGTAGCTAGCTCTAAGCTATAGTATTAGTATATAAAATAGTGTTTACAATTTCAATTAGGTCAAACAAGCTTATAAACCTTATATAGCAGGCAGTTACTTAGCACTTAATTTAATAGTTAACTGTTACCTGTTTAGAACCAATGCTGCCTTGACCCTCCCGTTCCATTCTGTCAGTTGCTGCAGTGTTATAGCGTTATATGGAGGTCAAAACTTCTCCCTGAGGAAAACAGTGTTAGCTTAGCTAAATAAAGACACAGAAATAGAAATCATCATATAGATGACAAACGACCGTTTTAGATGATTTAGATGCTTTATTTCTTTAACCTCCCCAGTTAGCTAGTTAGCTAACGTTAAGTGTAAACAAAGTCCTTGGTGTAACATTATCTGGCTAAGTTAGCTAACCCTGCAACTTTAAAGACTGTTAGCTAGTTAGCTTAGCTAAGTGTGACCAAAGTCTATGGTGTAACATTAGCTATTATGTTATATGTTATGTTAACTAGCGATTTTAAAGCCTGTTAGTTAGCTAGTTAACGTAGCTAAATTACCCTAGCAACAGATAGCTAACTAGCTAAATCTGGCTAACACAGGTTTATATTTGTCTTACAGTAAATGTGGGTCAATATTTTAGTTTCTAAGAAGAAAACTAGAAATATGACCTTCTAATAATAAAAAAAAAAAGATCTGGATAGGATAGTTAATGTTACACAAAATGTGATTAATTTAGCTAGTGGTTAGCTAAGCTAAGTAAGTTAGATGCAGACAGTCTAATATTATAAATTAATTTGACAAATTTGTCAAGTCATGTTAATAAATCTACTACCTGTATGACTTGTATAACAGGGTACGTTAATGTCCTTCCTTTGATTAACGTTACATTAAAGTTAATTCCACAGGTTTGAATTGTTAAGGTTTTTTGTTAGTATTGTAATTTATTTTTAAAAACTTAGGTTACCATGGCTGCAGCACTATAAATGTTACTGAAGGCCTTAGCTGGAACACAGCTTTTAGGATTATTAAGCCCTTTAAAAATCGTCAATAATAATTTATTAAATATAACTATAACTTAGTAAAACAAACGTTTTGTGCCAGATAAACACTTTTATTTTTACAAAAAAAAAAAAAAACTATTATATAGTCATTTTTAATAATACTAATTTGAATTTTAGTCAAAATAATTAATCTAAATTTTATACAGATCTGTTTTTTTTTTTAGAATAGGACATTTCGAAAATATGTATTACCTTTAAGCAGACTTTGTATTATTCTGCTGTTGTTGAAAACTACCCTGCGTGTACTGTAGACAAAACATCTGGGCACCACCTAACCATCCTAAGCTAATGTTGAGGCAGAAACTTCTGCTTTCTTACCAAATTCTATATTTATTTATTTGTATATAAGTAAAAAAAAAAAAAAAATATATATATATATATATATATATATACATATACATGTATATATATATATATACGTATATATATATATATATACGTATATATATATATATATATACGTATATATATATATATATATATATATATATATATATATATATATATATATATATATATATATATATATATATATAGAATTTAGTACAACATTAATTAAACACTGCATCCTCACACTCACCACTGATGTTTTAAGCTTAACCAAAACTTTACCTGGATATAATTGATGAGACCATTCAAGATTTTTTTTATTACATTTGCAGGCCAAGACCTGCATAGAGTACACAGACCATATGTTTGTGGACAGCCCATGTAGGCCAGTGGTTAGAGCCCCGGTCCATCAACAACAAGGTTGTAGGTTTGATACCCATGTTTTGTGAACAAGGCAAGGCCCTAACCTTCGATGCTCTGTGTGTGTTGTGTGTAGGTGTGTAGTAGAGAAGAATAGAATAGGACTCTTTGGAGCAGATAAACAAACATGAACCTACTGGAGTGGTCTCTGGTATGATGGTGCTCAACCCCATAATGTTGGGACCTGACCTTACTAACACCCCTGTTGCTGAACGCAATCGAATCCTCACTGCAAAGCTCCAGCATCTAGCACAAAGCTTTTCCCAATTCTTTTGTAGTTGTTTTATATTAAGCCTTGTTCTAAAGAAAATAATGTTGCTGTATATTTAATGATAGCAAGCTACTGATAATCAGGACAACAATGTATAACCACACATATTTTATTTTTTTTAAGTACAACAATGATTGTAAACCACCAGACTTACTACATATCCCCATCTGCTCTGCCCAATACCATCATTTATAGACAGAAAGAGCAACGAGAAAGAAATATGCATTGTTTTGTTATTTTCTACAAAGATCAAAGCGACACCAAGTAAACAGTATAACTTATACAAAAAGTCCACATGCAAATTAAATGCATTAAGTCCATGGATCCACTCCATGATAAAGTACCTCTGAAGAGAAGTAGGCAGAGCGTAACTTTAGGCAAAATAATAAATAATCTGTAGCTGAAATGTCTCGTAAAGTTTCTTAAAAAGAATGGAGAAACATCCACAAGTCTACACAGAGGGAAGAAGAGAACGCAGCAATCCAAAAACACCTGATAATCCTCAATTGCTGAAAGAAGGCCATACAATCCCTCGCTTTCCGTCCATTTTAGTGATGAGTCTCCAGCTCCACTATAGTCCACTCTCCCTGCGGAGAGGCAGCATCCTCCGGAGAGAAGCTGGTCACAGTGATGCTGGTTGTAGAGTCGTCGAGCGGAGAAATAAGCTCCGCCCACCGTTTGAAACTTTCTTTCTCATGGGGCAGAAAGGCCTGCTCGTTGAGACAGTCCCGGGACAGTGAGAGGGTTTGCTTTATCAAATACTGAGCCAGGTTTAAGTCCTCTGGGACTGAGTTTATAACGCCCAGACTGGAGTCCTGATCGGACAGAAGCTGCCGGAGCAAGCTCCAGTCTCGCTCTGCAAACTTGCTGTTTTCTTCCGCCTCCTCTGTCCCGTCGTCTTCGCCCATCCCTTCTTCATCTATCTTGTCTTCCTGCTCCTCGTTGTCCATCCCGTTCACGTCCAAGCTCTGTTCAAAGGCCTCTCCCACATCCAGCTCGTAAATGGGGGACAGCACTTTAGATGGTCGTCGGTCATGTGTGCAGCTTTGATCCAGTCTGTCACAACCATCAATGTCCCCTAAAAACAATTGACAATACTGCACAATGACCAAGAATTCATCCGTACATGGGTCTTTTTTTTGTTTGTTTGTTTGAAACAAGACATTTTTCTCTGAACACATGCTTTGGACAAGTTTCTGGATTCTCAAACTGATCTAAAAGTGGCTCACCCCCAGTGCAACTGTGTCCTTCATGATGTAGGACTTTGGCGTTCTAGTTTCTGGACTAAAATAGTGTGTAAATCAGTGCACTCTCAAAAATACAGGTTTCTAAAAGAAAACCCTTATCAGGTGGGTTCCAAACCATGTTAACTCAAAGAACCATTTGAATGCTGCAATGGCTCTTTGTGCATGGTTCAATGGTTCTGTACCATGATCAAGGTCTTTACTATTGTGTTTTGTACAACCCTAAATCAGACAGTATAGAAACTACAAAGACTGCAAGACTTTGATTTTGTTTGATTGCAGACTGTAATTAACCCAAGATATGTCATGTTTTGTCTGCTTAACTTCATTCATTAATATACCTATTATATCTCTGCAGTTTAGGCCTGTAACATATTTCACAAAAAGATGGGAGGGACAATTCAGGACTAGTAAAGAATATAAACTAAATATAAACTATTAAAAGGTAATATCAATATGACGTTGTGGTCATAATTTTATTACAATTACAGTTTAATTGTAAACTGATGCAAGGCAGACCTTATCAGTTAAAAGAACTACAATAACGAATTATGTTCACAAAAAACTGAATATGTTGAAGTTCTGAAATTCAAGAATTAATTTATAATAGCAAAAATAAATGTTACTTAAAGTTGACCATACAAAATATGATAATAATGTCTGCAATCAAATAAAAGTTAAAGTAAGATTATTCATTTGCATTTTCCATACTGTCCAAATGTATTCTTATTTTGGGTCGTAAATTCCATTCATTTTAAGAGTGCACTATATGTTATCTTATATGTTGTGTAACCCTATGACTTAAAATCAGTCATTATGTATTATTGTTATAATTCTTACAATTATTCCATGTCAAATGAGCAGTGGCTTACAATTAAGCAGATATGCCAAACACCAAAGTCCTGAGTGGAGGAGGAGCTAGCTGGACTTTGGGTGATGATGAAGATTGACAGCTGCCATATAGGTGATGATGCACAGAGAGGAGTCTACAATGAATGTGTCTCTTTTATCCACAACTACGATATATTAATTAACAAAACAAACAAAAACAAATATAGCCATGCTTTTGCCAGCATAAGGGAGGTCAGTATGCAACTTAAATGTTGTTCAGGCACAAAAGATAATTATTAAAAATAATGATTCGTGCAAAACCGAGCGAATACAAAAACATAAACAAGTTTTTTTTATTTGATTTTTTTTTGCTTCTTTGCTGTATGCTAGCAGATTTCCCCCTATTCATATATCACAGACACTGACATGTACTGAAATATGACAAACATGCTGGCAAAAGTTAACTGACCATTTGGCAAAAGATATTAGCCTGTATGAACTGTAAGCTTGATACCCTCAGCAGAGGCTGTAACACTAGGAATCTATCTTTAGTGTGAAAAAAGAGAGACATAGCAGGACGTTTATCTAAAAAACACACTATACAGTCTATAAAACCTACAAATACTACAGCACACTGAAATAAACAAAAAAAAAACAAACTAACGTAAAACTCTATCCAACTCAATCAAAAAAATGGTTTCCAACTGACTAGAAACAGCGTGCTCTAGTGGAAATGAGATGAAATAATATAAAATTAAATGATTTAACAAAAACCAAAACACACACAATACACACAAAATCAACACTGATGGGAGATCATAAATGAAAAAATAAACAAACAAAAAAAAACAAGATGGTGATTAGAGTCAGCATGCAAGAGTTCCTGGTTTGGGTCGACTAAGAACCAACACAATCTAACACACACACAGATACAGAGTCTATGTGGATCACAGTTAAACTCATTCATGCTGATCCTGAGTCAGAAAAGGAGTGTTCTACAAACCACACTGGTCAATGCCTCGTCCCAGTGCAGTCTAACTATCAAACTATACCGGTAAGACTGCTACAGAGCGGGCGGGCAGGCGGTCAGTTCAGGCTAGCACAGCCAGTCAGCAAAGGAAGAGGAAGTGTAACTCAACAAGCTCAACTCCTGCTAGGCTTTTATTTTGTGCATATTTATATTTTAATCATTTTATAATGCTGGCCAAGTCAAGTGCTTGTGTGTACTTTGCATAATAAAACCATAGTAAAGAATAATAAATTATAATAAAATTAAATATCTAACAAAGAATATCTTACAAAAAAAAAGGAAACAGTCTTGACGTTAAAAGCGCTTGAGCCATTACGTTTGTTGTTATATGTAAACTGACGTTACAGCCATAACATTAACACCACCTCACCTTGTTTCTAAACTTTGTCATTGTCTTTTGTCATATGTATCAGCATATCTGACCATATAAGAGAACTTTGACTTGACTTTTACTTTCTATATTTACAGACTGTAGTCCTGTATTTCTTTCTGCATACTTTGTTAACTATCCTCCTTTTACCCTGTTCTTCAAAAATAGTCAGGACCCCACAGAACTGCCACAGACTGACATAAAACAGGTAATATTTGGGAGGTGGGTTGTTGGTACAAGTGGAAAATTGGTGGACTATTCTCAGTTCAGCAGAGCAGTGACACTAGGGTGTTTAAAAACTCCAGCAGCACTGCTGCATCTGATCCACTCGTACCAGCAGCACAACACACACTAACACCTCATACACCTCCACCATGTGTCACAGCAGTACTAAGAACAATGACCCACCATCTAAATAATAACAGCTGCTCTAAGGTGGTCTATCCTGTGAAGTCCTGGCCATTGAAGAACAGGCTGAAAGGAAGACCACAGTCTGTAATAATATTAACTGTAGTAATAACAGTAACATAGCCATAGACATACAAAGTGCTCCTATTTGATCAGTGGAGCTGACAGTAGACTGAGTGTAGAAACAAGGAGGCGGTGCTAATGTTATGACATGTATCAGCAGCGTTTAGATGTATAGATGTGTAGAAAACAAAACAAACAAAAATAAGAAAAGAAAGTAAACTAAAAATGAAAGTAAAAGTAAAAATGCTAAATACTTAAATACTAATACTAATTGCATGTTAATAAGGTCAAAGTGCACTGGTACAACTAATGTAGCTCATGCTACTAGGCAGATGGTCTCATTTAGCATATTATATGTTAGCATATTGCATTTTTACACAGGCAAGTAGGTTTTTTTTATTATTAAAGAAAAATGCTTCTCATCGTTGCTGTTTGTAAACTTCGTACGGGCACAGTGCCTCAGTGTGAAGGTAGTTTAAGTTGTTGAGGTGACTGACACCTGATTGGTCAAATTTGCAGACAGCAAGTGATCCTGACTGTTAGGTGAGGAAAATGGAGGGAAAGTAATAATAACAATAATATTAATAATGTTATAATAATAATAATAATAATAATAACAATAATAATAATAAAAGGGCCTGGTATATTGTAGAATATGCGAAACTCTATTCTACTGTGGAAGCATCTAACGTCTAGACCAAGAGCTAAGCTGAGCATCTGAAGTTTGGAAGATTGTAAAGATTGTATTCTGCGAAAGAGGCGGGTGCAGCTATGTAGAGTGGGGTCACTTTGGCAGGGACAGGTGAGTGGGTGTACGTGGATGACTTTCAGGCTGGAATTCTGGTGGGACCTGGAGGTGGGGGGTGGGGCTAGTGGCTCTGATATTATACATTACCTGCTGGGGACTGGGCGGGGTGTACAGGTGAAGAAGAGCTAGCGGGCACCTGCTCAGGCAAGTCTAGCCGCAGGTCTGCTCTTTTGCTGTCTGTGTGTTTGGGCTGCAGGCTGCCGTACTGTTCGGACAGCCGCAGGTCCAGGTGACAGGGCCGTTCCTGAGGAGCAACCTCGTTTGTGTCCGTGTCCAGCTGGAACTGGTCACACCCTTGCTCTTCGGGTGGAGAGTCGCGGACCTCTGTAAGGAAAACTGTGGATTTAGGCTCCCCCTGCTTGGGGCTGCTGGAATTACAGCCTGTCTTTGATATGCTGGTGGGCTTGTGGGAGTTGGCGTGGCCATTGTGCGACTCACTCTCAAAGACGTCGCATGGCGTGAGGTCCTCTTCCTCCTGCTGAGGGGGTGTCTGGGCTCCCCCCTCTTCAGATCCCAGCTCCTCACACTCGTCCACCGACAGCAGCACGGAGCGTCGGAATCCGGAAGCAGACTGATAGTCTGGCTGCTCGTTCTCCTGCTCAGTGCCGTCTTCAAATGCCAGGTTTACAATGCCCTGAAACTGAAGGGAAAATAATGTATTACTTTTTTAATTGAACTTATATATATCATTCATAGTAGAGCTGAGCAATATAGTAAAATATTATATCAAAGTTAATGTCTAAATTAAAATTTTCACTATACACAACATTGATGACAGTGACAAAATACATTAGAACTAAACTGCTATTCAAATATTCTTTCATGCGCTGTTCAGTTTTTTTTTTTCAGATTTGACTGCACAAAATTCAAATAAACAAGATTTGTTACACTATCTGTATTGAAATGTACAATTGGGTGAGTGTTCTTTAAGCACTGATGTTATCCTCGTTATGCTTTAAAAAGCAGGATTTGTTAAAATATTGTCATATTTCTCAGCTCCAGAAAAGGACACTAGATTCTGGAGCTTTGCTGTGAAGATTTAACTGCATTTAAAAGTATTGGACGGAGCTCAAGCAATCATTTCAAAGAATAAAGTTTCATTGCTTTACAGCTAAATGCTGTGGAGCCCCCCTCATCCCCTACTATAACCAGGTTTGTTTATCTGCTCTAAACAGCCCTATTCTATTGCAATGTAAAAAAGCTGAATGCAATCAAATCCTCACAGCAATGCTCTAAAAATTTGATTTTGGATGAAACTACAAATATGCATGTGTCCCAACACTCCTGTCCATAAATAATCTAATTGAAACCTTTCAGTAGAAATTTGATGTCAGAAAGGGACACCCCCTACCTGAAACTGTGGCGAAGGTTCGCCATGAGGAGGCGCAATCCCACCAGGCAGGACTTCCACTTCCGATCTTTCATCTTCAGACTCCTCCTCCTCCTCTTCTTCCTCTTCCTCTTCTTCCTCAGACGAGAAGAGCTGGTGGTCCGGCACCTTCTTCACATCTGTTACCGCTGCGTCCATCTCAGCCTCCTTCATAGTGGGCTCGTCACGCCTTAACCAGGATGGTGGCCTTCTCCGCCCCACCTCTTCCTCGCTGGTAGTCTCCGCCTCCTTGCCTCTGAGCCGCACCTCTACCCGCAGCCCGGCCCCGCCTTCATACATTTTAAGCTCCTCGGGGGTGCTTGTGTCGCTGCTGCTGCGACCCAGGAAGTCGGGGCATCGCATGGTGCCACATTTGGACGTGCCATGCTCGTGGGAGTGGCAGTCATCGTCCTGCGAGCCACCAGCGTCGTAATCTTCGGATCGTGGCTTTATGTCGTCTGAGGAAGTGGTGGCACTGGCTGTTTCGGACTCAGGGCTAATTTGGGGGTGTATCCCACCCCACGAGTCCTCCATGGGCGTGTCTGTGCTGCCTAGACTGCAGGGGGTGTCAGGGGGCAGGTCTGAGTCTCTGGAACAGTTATGGGGATTGGTACCCTGTGCTGCTGATGCTGCTGCTGCTGTTGTTATTGCTCCACTGTGATGACCTGGGGTCACTTTAGCCACACCCACTTCAGTCTTCTTAGCTTGGGTAGTTACAGGTTTAGGCTGGCTTTGTGTCGCTTCAGTCTTCCCCGTACTGCTGGATTTAACTTGTGAATCTATGCATTTTTCGGGTTTTGGCGCAGAATCCTGAACCGACCCACTCTGTTCTGGCAAAACCGCTCCAACAAGTGAACTTCCTTCAGATGATACGGGTTCTTTGGAGCTCTCGTCTTGTGCTGACTTTACGTCCTGTCTTCTCGTCTCTTCCTTTATTTTCTCTGAAGGAACACTGGGCTCCTGGGGTGCCAGTTTGGAGTCCGAATGTTTGGGACTAGGCGCGGAATCCTTGGTCGCAGTCCCAGGTTTTTTGGATGCAGCTGGAGACGACTGTTTAGAAGATGCTGCAGATCTAGGAGATGCTTTCGTAGCTGGTGTTTCCAGGGTTTTCTGCTTGGCTGTTGTTTTATTTGTTGTAGCTGTAGCAGGTTTAGAAGTCGACACTGTGGGCTTTGCTGCTTTGGAGACTGGTTTGGCCTCTGCTGTGCTGGGTCTTGTTGTTAGCTTCTTAGCGGTTGACAGCTTTTCGTCGTCTTTTCTGGGAGATGGAGGTTTTCTGGAGCTCAGGGTGGAACTGGGTCTGGATGAACCTTTTCAAACCAAACAAACACATTAAAATTAGCATATCACCAATAAGGAATAATGAGTTGGTAATGAGTGCTAAAGTAGCTCTTCTTGTAGGACTGGACCAGATGGGATAGTCTTAGCCTTGGGCCCTCATGACCCTTAGTAACTGCTGTTCTCTGAGTACGGGGTTTGCCTTACATGACCTACTGTTTTGGAGAAGCTCTGACCCAGTCTATATAGTGTGTAATAAAGTCTATAGTTTAACTGTCTACAGAGTAAATACAAAAAAAAAAAATTAGACACTTATATTAGACTATTTTTATGATTAGGATTATTTATGTTCTCATGTAATTTCGAGTTGTGTGGATAATAATAATAAAAACCTTCCGTTTAGATACACATTTCCATTCAATTTGTACTCATTTGTTATCATGTTTTTCTTTCTTTGTGTGTCTAAACTTTTGACTGGGACTGCATATATGTATCTCTTACCGTGGTTTTCTGAACCAGTACTTTGGCTCTTTACTTCTTTCCGAGCTGCAGTCGGCCCACTTGCTCCGGTTCTCACTGTGGTCTTGGGCTTGTTTGCTTTATTAGTGGGGCTGGGGATGAGATAAATAGAGATAGATGTATATTACAGTGAACTGTATATACTGTAAATAATATTATATCCTGAAATATCCTGAAGTATCAACCACCCCTAATTATCACATCAAGGTACTATTTTTTTTGTTGCAAATTTTTAGAAATAATTAACACTGTTCTCATTTGCCATTATATGTCTACTAAAGACAGATTATATCTGTCCAGTATCATTTATTTTACTTCAGTTTTAGATATATGGAGATATTTGGAGTGCATTATTAGTATCATGACATTCTGGATCATTGACTTCTGTTACAAATCTGATAAGCTCCTGTATTTATAATATCTAAGTTAGGGGTGTGCAATTTATTTTTTTATTTTGATGTAGTAGTGTATTCTTGAAATATTTTTTTTTAATTTTTAAAAAATTATCGTTTTTTAAAAGAGTATCGTTACCGCAAAAATACCAATAAATATTGTGATATTATTTTAGGGCCATATCGTCCACCCCTTACACCAACACCAAAATCAAATAAGAACAAAAGAACAAAAATGGAAAATCTTATATTTCTGGTTCAAACTTATTCTAAATTAATAGAGGTGAAGTAACTGCTTCTCCCACCTTGTCCTCTCATGCCCTTGAAACTTTAAAGGGCTGGTCTCTATACCTTTATAAATCCCACAGTCTATTGCAGCCAATTAAAAATCTTCAGCATATTCAGCTACACTGCACAAACTGCAAAATCATCAATGAATGACTAGTAACATTATTGTGAAATGCATTTGGACATTATTTAGATTCAACACTTTCACCACAGGGAGGAGCTACTGTTCCTGACATAAAAAGCATCCACAGCACACATCGCATATTTTTGCATATTTAACATGCTCTAATACGCTCATCTGTCTCAGCAAAGGAGATAAGGTACATGATTCAGGTTTGTGTCAGCAAAAAAGGTGTGAAAGCTGCAGCTGCTGCTCACCTGTTGGTCTTGTCCGTCTCTGGTTTTTGTATGGTCTTAGTCAGAGCAGGTTTTGCTGTGGTAGCCTTGGGTTGGGGTTTTGGCCTGAGAACTAGAAAACAAGAAGAATTCCTGGGTTTTAAAGAAACGATCAGCAGAAATACAAGCAAAACTAAGGCAGCCGAGGATAATGCCCAGGTGTTTACCATTTTAAATAATATAAAAAAGAAATATCCAGAAAAATATGTACACAGTTACATTCCAGACAGAACCACGCTAGTCACGAAGCATGAGTACTACACTAACTGTACTGAGTAGGTTATGTAACTGCACCTGCACTGAATCAGGAGAACACATTAGTCAGCATTAGTCACGTTAAGAAGCTTAACGATGAGTTAACGGTAGTTCACGCCCAGCTAAAACCTGCTCTGCTGATTACAGAATCTCAGACAAAAACACAAAACAACACACATGCGTTTAGCAAATAGGGGTCCCTTATGTTACATATCTTTACGTACATATGAATACAATAAAAAATTCAGGAATGATCAAATATTTAAAACAGCTTTTTTTATTTTAGTTAAATAAACCTAGCTAAAATGCTTGTTAGCTCAGTTTTCTTTACAATGCATTTTAAACAAAAAATATTTTGGGCTTTGAGTTTTAAACGAGTATCGGCCTATTCATTAACATGTGAAACTATTTTAAATCATTTATACAAATCATTTTTTTTTTTTTGGATGTATGAGCCGCCTTATAAAACCTTTATTTACACTGACCTTGTGTCACCGACTGTAGGATACTTAAAGTACCAGTCAAAAATTTGGACACTCCTTTTTACTCCATGTTCTTTTTTTTATTCATTTCCTACGTTGTAAATTAATACGGAAGTCATCCAGACTGTGAAGGAACACATACCACATATGTACCACATAAGGAAACACGTACCAAAATACTCTGTGAAGCATTTATTCTGTAAAGTGGCTCTTATCTGGGGTGTTATTAACTTGGGTCTTCCTTTCCTATGGCTGGCCTGATGAGAGCCAGTTTCATCATAATGTTTTTGATGGCGTCTTTGTGACTGCATTTGAGGATACTTTCAAAGTTCTTGAAATGTTTTGGATTGACTGACCTTCATTTCTTAAAGTATTTTTTTTTCTTTTCTTAGTTGAGTAGTTCTTGCCATAATATGGATTAGAACATTAATCAAATAGAGCTATTCACTGTATACCTGTAACTCTACCTCTTCACAACTTTACAACTGATGCTCTCAAACACATTAAGAGGCAAGAAATTCAAGTAATTAACTCTTGACGAGTTGAGCACAGACTCTGCTATTTGACACCACATATTGAAAACATGTCCCAAACTGTATTAATATTTTGTCCCACACCATCTTCTATCAACATCACACCAAAAATACCCTATATTGTCAAGAGCTAAGCTGGTTAACAATCCTAGGGTTGCACAACTCCAGAGCGAAATATATAATTTTTATATATTTTATATGTGAATGTAGCAAGAGATTACACTGCATTATAGTTTGTTCCAGAACATCCTTTTAATTCTCTAAACCTTCCCTCTATTCTGCCTTCCTACTTTATACACATAAACCATTCTGTCCTTTATGCTTTTCTCTCCCACTCCCTTTCTCTCCCTCTCTCTCTCCCACTCATCCATTCTCCCTCTGACGGACTGATGCTCTTTTTGATTCTCTGAACAATGAGTGGACACGGGGATTAATTCTTCACACTCACCATACACGAATGTGTGTGTGTGTGTGTGGTTTGACCTTCAACTTTAAGGCACAGCTTGAGTTATTCTTCAGGTTCTAAATGGGCTTCACACTGAACACAGAAAAAACACATACACAAAGAACAGCCAACGCAAAGCCTTGTAACTCCAGCATGCCGTGCTCCATCTGCTGCCTTTGGGCCACAGTTTCAGTCTTTTCCCACGAAACAAAAGCAGTCAAGCTCAGCTCGCCTGTCTCTGTTTTACTCTCTCTGGCATCTTTCCCTGCCTACACTGCATGCAGCTCTCTGCCAGGGGTGCTTGGCTTCACAATAAAGGGGTCAGTAGGTTAGCATTTGACGCAATAATTACACCAACATCCAATAAAATTACCAATGAAATGTATAAAAGTGTGCTGCATAGCTGAATACAGCAGCAGTCCAATTTTCTCAATTAAAGCAAGGTAAGTATGTAGCAATTTTAAGTGGTATATTATATATATTCCGCACAGTATTCATTCATGTGTTTCTTGTATGTATTAATACATTGTGTTTTATTACCAAGACAGACTTTGAACCCAAGTTTCTCAGTCTCATTGGTTAATGTGACATGATAATATGCCTGATTTGATCTGATTTCAACTTAGTAAGTTTCTCTAGAACAGAGCATAATACATCACACACTGACTGTTTACATATTAATGGATAGATCAGGCACAAGTTCTGAAAATGTAGTAAAATTACCTTTCTAAGCTAGGAATGAGATTTTATGTATAATAGGTTGCGCTAACTTTTAAACCATGTGTTTGTTTTTCTAATATTTTTCTTAACACTTATTAGGAGTAATTATATATTACTATAATTACTAGTAAGTATAATTAAATATTTAGTTATTACTATATAAATACGGTCAGTAAAAAAGCATAAATTTTTTAATGGTCTCCGTGGCCTTTTAATATTTAAAAGTCTAATGATGATAATAATGATTATTTTAACTAAATACACTAATGTTCACAGTACTGTATATTACTGTGTGTCGCTGATGCTGAAACGCTGGTACCTGCAGAAGCAGCGTGGCTGTTGTTGCGTGGACTGCTCATGCTGCTCTCCGGCGATGCACTTCCTGATGTGGGGGGTGTGGTCTGGCCACAGTGGGCGTTCCCTGGGCTGTCAGAGGCCGAGCCCTGAGTGGAGTCCTTCCCTGATGCTGCAGTTTTGTGGGATTTCGCTGCTGTGACCTGTCCCGCTGCTCCAGCAGACCCGGCAGTCGAAGACTTGGGCCTGGCACCTGTCGCCGTCCTCTTTTCCTGAGCCGCTTTGCCTGTGGGTGACCCCCGGGTGCCATTAGCAGCTGAATTCTCCCTGCGGGCAGCTGTGCCACTGCTACCGTTCAGCACAGGTTTAGCAGCAAGCGCCGTTTTCTTTTTGGCCGGGCCTCCAGGCAGCTGGGCCTTGTCTGCCTTGTTATTAGTGGCAGGTTTGGTTTTGGTGGCTGTGGCCGTGGCATGTGATGTCAGATTGTCAGATTTCATGGCGCTTGCTGGTGCTGGAGCTGCTCGTGGGTTTCCAGCAGGCGGACGAGGGACCTTGGGGGCCTTCAGGGGCCGAAGAGTCGGAGGACTGTCACACGGTGAGGACGTGCCTGATGGACATTTTCCAAGCTTCTGCAGGGAGAGGAATAGAGATAGAAAAAGTAAAGAGGTCAGGAGAAAGTTATATATTGGTTTCCATATGAAATTCAAAAACAGTATTTAATGCTCTAAATTAAGTTTTGTACTAAATGTATTTTACTTTTTGAAATCAACCACATAAAAACACTGCTAAAAATCTAAGAGTACATCTGCACTGTTAACTGTCTGAGTATCTGATATTCACTGTACTGGGTTGAGTGATGGACTCCTGAGAGGGGTATATGGTTAATGATCAGAGTAAAATTACCTTTCAATACCAAATAAAGTGAACAGATTGGCTTCTTTTGTCGAACAAACAAAAACAGGGGCTAACTAGTGTTTCATGGAGACACTGACTGAGAGGATACATTTCACAGTCTCATGGCACTCATCAAATGACATTGTCTACCACAGTCGGGTTGCTGTGACTACCCTCCCAAAAGGACTTATGAGAGATGTGTGTGTCAATGGCAAAGGTGGTCATCTATTAACACTCCTGACTGAACTAGAACGCCCCCCTTCCACCATAGCACCACTCTGTTTATTAAAGACAGTTAGTTTGCAGATTTCTCAGAAAGAGCACAGTTCTGTGAGACATTGTGTAATTCTGCTGCATGTTGTCACAGGTCCCCTCTCTAGCCGGTCGTGATTGGTGGTGGATTAGTGTCAGTAATTTACTGATAGCTGACGAGCTCCAGTTCTGCTCCATCATTATTATTATTATTATTAAATATGAAGCACTCTCATTATGACACACACACAGCAGTGCACACAACAGGCTTGTCATGATAACTGTTGTTAAATATACTGTTAAACAACTGTTGTAATACACATATTGGTGCATCTTAAAAAATGTATTATCATTGAAAAGTTACTTTATTTCAGTAATTCAGTTCAAAATGTGAAGCTCATATATTATATAGATGTAGTATACACAGGGTTATCTATTTAAAAAGTTTATTTAATGTATTGTTGATGATTATGGCTAACAGCCAATAAAATCCAAAAATCAGTGTCTCAGAAAATGAGAGCATTACATAACACCAGATGGTTCTTTTGGCAGTGTGGGCAGTGTGCAAAGTCCTGCTGGAAAATGAAATCCGCATCTTGATAAAAGTTAGCAGAGGGAAGCATAAAGTGCTGTAAGATTTTGCGGGAAAACAAAACTGCACTGACTTTAGACTTCATATAACACAGTGGATCAACACCAGCAGATGACATGACTCTCCAAACCATCACTGATCATCAGTAAATTTTACATTTCATTTGTAGACCAAGGGAGCAGAGTCTGGAGGAAGAGTGGAGAGACACACAGTCCAAACTGCTTGTCTACTGTGAAGTTTCCACCAATCAGTGATGGTTTGTAGAGCTAAAATACACACAAATACACACAACTGCAGTATTAAAAAATTCTAAAATAATAATAAATAAATAAATAATAAAATTATTAGCGTCATGTTCATTGACCCTATGATAGCTCAACAGCATAACTATTGTGATAAGCATAACACACACACACACACAACAAATTACCTGAGAGCTGGAGAGGACAGGCTTCTTACTGAGTCTTCTGCAGTCTCCCGTATCAAGAGTAGCTTCGTTTTTGGAGAGGGAGGGGGCAGAACACAAGAAGACAAAGACATTAAAATACATTAATAGTAGATTAATCGTGTATTAGATACTATAATACTGTACTATTAGACAGCAAAACTTAAAACCTTTTTTCACACTTTTACAGAGAAGATGACATGAGCTGAGTAATCCAATCAAATAAGTGGTTGCTAAACATTTTTGCACCCGTAAGAAACTGTCGGATTGCAAAACTATTTGGATAGAGTATAAAAGTTACCAGAAACAATATATCATAATAGCAATAAAAGAAAAAGTCTGTATTAAGCAACACATTTAAAAGTAGTGTGTAACACATGTGTAACATCACAACATGACGTTGTGAAGGTGAAGGTTCCTAGTGGTGTCCTGTGATGATCCAGTCCATTAAGCTTGAATATTCTTATGTATCCAATAGCATCCACACATTTTCAATCTGAAATAGGTCTGGTGATGCAGGTGGCAGTGGCACAATAGGGGTTGGACAACATATTGAAATTGTGATATGTTGTATTGTTTTGATGGTCTCAAATCCATACATGGTGTGAAATTGTTATTTTTTATTGAAATATAGGAACTCCAATTTGAATAGGGTATTGGGTAAACCTGCTGTCAAGAATATTGGAGAATTTTTCACATTCTGTAAAACTGACACCAATAAATCCGGAATTCCTGGTATTTACTTATTTAGGAATATTTAATCCTTTTCAGTAACACAGATACATTGAAGTATTGTAGAGATTTTTCTATAGTAGGCACTGTTTTACAATGATAACGTATTTTGGGATGCCCTGTTATTCACACCCCATGATGTAGTATATTCTAGTTACGTTATTGAAACGGCAGCAGTATGTGGACGAGCATTGTCCTATTGGAATAGCGCACCGGAGTGTGCATTAAGAAAAGCTAGGACCACTGGTTGCAGGTCCTCATAAACGTAACATTGGGCTGTCAAACTGCCTGTAATGACGAGCAAAGGTGATCTGACATTTCACAAAATTGCACCCCACATCGTGACACTAGGCCTGGAAGTGTGACATATGAAAACAGACTGTTCAGCTTGCTCCGGACCACAGATGGATTCGTTGGTTCTTTTCACCAAGACGAAACCAGGACTGGTCACTGAAGATGAGTCACTCCATTAAAGGCTATTAACCAAGTTCCATTCTGTTGGCTGATTCCTTCTGGGCGCAACTATTTTTTTTATTTTATTAAAGATAAAAATAATACACTGTAATCTGTAATCACACTAAAAACTATAATTTTTATATATTTTTTTCACATCTTCCAATTACCCAACCCACTCAATTGGACTGCCCCTATCACTAGTGATTTCTCAACACCAGGAGGGTGAAGACTAGCACATGCCTCCTCCGATACATGTGAAGTCAGACTCCGCCTTTTTTCGAGTAGCATCACAATGTGCTTGGAGGAAAGTGCAGCGACTCGATTCCGATACATCAGCTCACAGACGCCTTGTGCTGATCGACATCACCCTAGGAGTAATGTGGAGAGAGAGTGCCACCTACCCACCCAGAGAGAGCAAGGCCATTTGTACTCTCTCAGGGCTCTGGCAGCTGATGGCAAGCTACATGAACAGGATTCAAACTTGCGATCTCTTTATCATAGTGGCAGTGCTTTAGCGCTAGACCACTTGGAGACCAATTTTAGCCAATTTATTTGTGCACCCCTAGTTTAAAGGATTAATCCTGGTCTGGTCTTGATGCATCTCTATTACAATCCCATTTAGTCCAGGCTTAGATGTGAAAGTCATTCATCTATCCTTATCAGGTACAACAGATACATCCACATTTCTGAGCAACAGTTGAAGTAATGTGGTGGCTCTTCTCAGAGCGCAGCAGTGTGACAGTAATTGTGATTGCACGGCACATCCTTCCTTCAAAGCCAATCCTGTCCTGCCCTCATTAAGATCAAAGAGGAGGTGAAAATGTATCCACACATAGCCTCTTTTACTGCAAAGACAAGACTGAGCTCAGATTTCTGAACAGCTGTACCCTTGTGTTGCAAAATGCCATGTTATCTGAAGGAACGCAGTGTGCCTAGGTATGTGCATGAGTGTGTGTGTGTGCGTACATGCATGCATTTGCGATCGCATGTTCTGCCTGCGCACCCACATACATGTATACATGTAATGTGCACACACATAAACAGGGGGGTGGAACCTCAGAAATCAAACCTGTCAGAAAGCACCAAAACACAGGGGGAAATGGATAATTCATGCACTGTGTATTCAAATGGTAATCACTGGGGAAATCCTAATATAAACAGCATTATTCAGTACCCAGCCGCCGCGTCTAAAAATAAACAGAGTCAGTGTGAGATCCCGTAAAGCACCTCTTCAAAATTAAATAAATAAAGAAAAATAATAAAATCTGTAAAGCCGCTGAGGCCAGCGTGTTATAACCTTAATATTAGTCATCATCTGGCTATTACAGAGAGGCACTACAATGAGAATAAGAATGAGAGATTGCTTCTAACAAACGCACAGACAGATACACACACACACACACACACACACACACACACACACACACACACACACTGCAAATTACAGGCAGGCATGCAGTAGAAGTCAGAAAGCTACGCTATAGATCCAGTGGTATGTGCTACAGATGAACGCTCAGAAAAACCATTACCGAGACTGCTACTAATACTGCACCATACAGTCTAGAGAACACACACACTCACATACACACACACACACACACACACACACACTTTCCCTTAGTGCAGTCACGCATTTGATTCCAATGCTAGTATGCAGTCTCTTAGTCTCTGCTTAGAGTATGTGTCTATGTTTTTTTTATGAATGCATAAATGTGTATTTGTGTATCTCATGTATAAACATATTAGTATATATACACACACACACACACACACACATACACACACACACGTATGTATACATGTATGTATGTATGTATGTATGTATGTATGTACATATAAATAAATACCTATGAATGGAAGTCAATGTAAAAAATATATATTTCTATTGGCTCATTCATTCAAAATTATTTACACAGTGAACAGAGCAGCTACAGGTTCCAAATAACAAAAAAATAAGATAAATGATTTTCTCTGGACAGTAGTAATAAACACATACACACACACACTCTACACAAAACAATTTTACCACATTTCTATACGTCCACTAACCTGAAACTACTTATACTTTGCTAAACTAAAGCTAAAATGTTTTCATTGCACACACACACCTTATACAATATTATTATAGAACACTTCTTCAGGTTCTATAATCCTAGATCTAAAATTATTAACACAGTGTACAGTGCACCTACTGCATTTAAACAATGTGGAAATCTTAAAATGATAAAAAAAAAAAAAAAAAAATTGAGACACGTTTTCACTGGACAGCAGCAAAACCAACACACACAAACACCTATACAATATATACACTAACATTTACATACTATGGTATATATATATACTGTATACTGTTTGCATGGTGTGCATAGATAAACAGAAACCCTATGAACAGGAACAACATTCAAATACATTCCTGTAAATACTACCATCATATATGTATACTATATGCCAATAAAGCAGGCTGCCATAGCACAGTGCTGATATACAGTGTACCTACCTGCCAGTATCCGTTCCCTGTGTCTGGGTGGCAGCGTGTCCCATCCTCGCGTGTGCCGCACTGCAAAAAAGGACTGAAGCAGAAACGTCCACAGCCGAGCGCGCAGCAAACACACCTCACGCCTGAACGGCTGAGCCACCGCCAGCGAGAGAGAGAGACATACAGAGCGAGAGAGAAAGAAAGAGAGAGAGAGAGAGACATACAGAGTGAGAGAGAAAGAGAGAGAGAGAGAGGAAGGAGGGGGGGAACAACAGCACGAAAAAAAAAAAGGAAAGTGAATGTGCAGCTGCTTGAGAGCCGGTCTCCCGTGGCAACCTAGCCTGACTCCCCTCCCAGAACCCCCCCACCTTCGAGCTGCAGTGATGGTGATGATGTCACTAGCTGGTGGTCCTACCAAAGAGACTGAAGGCTGGCTTTAAAAGCCCACTGCAGGCTCTGCTACACACTCTCACTCTCTCTCTTTCTCTCTTGCTCTCTCTCTACCTCCATCTCTCTCGCTCACCCACTCGCTCACTCGCTCGCACTCTGATTCATGTTTTTCCTCTCTCTCTCTGGAAGAGCAGAGTCAGAGCCAGAAAGCTGTCAGCCACACCCAGCCTCCTCACTCTCATCCAGCCCACCAGACCCCCAGAGACATGATTTAAGAGGGGGGAGTGAAAGAGAGAGGGAGTGAAAGTGAAAGGTTGAGACAAATGGAGAGACAGAGGGCAAAGAAAGGAAGAAGGTAGAAGGAGAATGGAGATAAAAACAGACAGCAGTGAGAGGGGAACGGAAAAGACTGAGGGAAGGTAAAGAAAGAAGAAAGAAGAAGGGAGATAAAAACAATGTAAAAGAGAGCAAGAGATAGAGAAAGAATAAAGGATGTAAAATAAATTGAGATACAGTTTAAGAGAACAAGAGAGTGATGGTACAGAAAGACAGAGAAAACTGATGGCAGACAGAAAGTTAGAGAGTGTGGAGAAATAAATAAATGTATATATAAATTCAGAGAGAGAGAGAGAGAGAGAGGGAGAGGGAGAGAGACAAAAAGAGGATGAGATTGGGGAAAAAGAGAGAGGGAACAGGGGGCGAGAGACAGTAGAATAGAGCTGGTGTGGTTGGGTGTGTTTATGGTGGCCTTTTCTATTTGTAGTGTCACTTTACTGTAATCCGGCCTCGACCAGGGACAGTATAGCACAGCTTAACCCTGAGATCACATCAAGCACTCACTCTACCGACACACACACACACACACATTTATATATACACATACACACACACACTCACACACACAAGTAAAAAAAAAAAACCTGCATCTCTAAAATGGTACCATCATACAGACAGTAAAGATGCACTAAAATAAACAAATAAACTTTTCTGTCCAAAATTGCAATACAATTTGTCCGAAGGAAAAATACCAAATACAGAACATGGTTTTATGCAGGTTTTTTTTTTTTTGCTTTTTTTTTTTTACTGAATAAATTAAATTAAATTAAATACTTTCTGTGGGCCCGCCACCGCTGCTTTAAAAAAACCTAACATTAGAGGAAACACTGCAATATTACTCTCTTTTAAAATAGATTAGCCATTGTCAGGAATAAAAATAGCAGACAGCATTTTCAAATTATACAAAACAACAAAATAAATACACAAAAATAAGTCAAATGGAAATGCAATGTTTTGATTTGTCAGCAACAGTACAGCATTTTCCATCAGCCTGGTAATCACAGCACAACACAGCACAGCAGCCAAATGGGCTGAGAAGAGCCCAGAGACAGCTTTAGATGGAATCAGAGGAGATTAGCTTTAGTTGCAGTTTAAAGAACAACTGTTTTCAATCTCCGTTCTGATTTGCCGTTTGTTTCTTTACCTCAACCTGTTCCTGCTCCCGATTGGTCGTCTCTGCCGTCAGTATGTCGGATTCTGACTGGCCGCTCAGCTGGTCCACAGCGGTGAAGAGATCGCAGCAGTTCTCCACGTTAACGCCCTCCTGCACAGCCTCGCACACCTTCCTCAGCAGAGCGGGGTCACGCGTGAACTCCTCTCTCTGAGACGGCCAATCACAGCACTGTTATAAACACAGCTAAAACACAGTATGGCTCTGTGTGTTTGTCTATAGATACAGTGGTGACTGAAAGAAGAACCAAATTTAATAAATGATTAGATTTTTAGTAATTTATTCAAAGATAATTATTTCTTAACTGCACATAAATGTTTCTTGGAGGATTTTTAGCCCATTTTACCAAACCCAAAAAAAATAGCTCTGATTTGTTGGTGGGCTGTCTAGGCTCCTCCCACAACATTTCATATTAAGGTCACTAAGGTCCAAAACATTAACTTTATTCTTCTATGAACATTCTTAGGTAGAACTTGTGTGCTTTGGGTCATTGTCTTGCTGCATGACCCATGCTTTCTTAAGACTCAGGTCACATTCAAATGTCCTGACAATTTCCTATCCATTCTCCAAACATATCACAAACAGAAGCCTTCTGGCTTCTAGCAATAGCAAACAGCATGAGGGCAGTTTGTTCTTTTTGAAGAGCAGACGCACTCTCCCTTTAACCTTGCCGTACACTGCACTGTAGTTCAGTGTTCTCCTGATGGTGGACTCATAAACATTAACACTAACCAATTAAAGACGGGCCTTTAGTTGCTTAGAAGTTACTTTAGGCTCCTTTGTGACCTTTGGGCTTCTTAGAGATATTTTTCTAATCTTTTCCAGCCTGATGAGAATCAACAATTCTTCTTCTGAACTTCTAAAAAATCTCTTAGTTCATGCCATGATCCACTATGAATAAAACCCATCCACTCTCAGTTGACCGTCATTCCACTGATTAAAGACACCTGGTTCTAATGGATAATTATTGTATTTTTTTCAACAAGTAATTCAGCAGATCTAATAATTTTGTGTTTTTTTTGTTTTTTATTTGGTTTTCTTTATCTGAAAATCTGATAAAATACAGAACATTCTAAATGTTTACAAACGTTCAAGCACCACTGTACTGTACGCTTCATTGTGTGAACGTCTGTGTGTTTATATGTGTGTGTGAGTGCATGTTACCCTGCGGAGACTGTGGAAGGCAGTGGTGTATATGACCCGAGGCAGGTGTGTGACGATGGTCTTTAAACACTGCTCCTGAAGCTCATTGGCCAGACTCAGAACCTGCTTTGCCCATTTTACTTCTGGCAAACTGCCAATGATCTGCTCACTGTCACACAGCACGGACACTGCGCTCTGCACCGTCTGTAGAAGAGAGAGAGAGTATCCTGTATATCCTGTTTATCCTGTATTTAACATCCAGGTACTTTAAAGTTGCACCCATTGCTGACAAAGATGTGCAAATGCACACACACATACACAGCTTATCTAGAACAGAAGTGTGAAGAAGCACATGGACAGCTTGTGAACACCCATACCTGTGTAAGACCTTGTTAGTGCGGCTGAACACTGGCCAGCATGCTCATGGCAAGGCCTTGTGAATTATGGGATTTGGAGTGAGGTCTAATAGTTGGTGTAGTTGGATGGGACATTCAATTTCTAAAGTTGCTATTTGTGTATAAAGTTGCTATGAGAATACATTTAAAAAGTTATTACCACTCACAGTGGACAGAGCAGTGGTTGGTAATGATCGTGATCAGCAGTTTCTGGCTAGAATTGTTTGTGCAAAAAGATAAGGGACATCTACTATTTTCTATTCAGTGCAGTAGTCCCAAGATTAGTGTAGCATTCTTTAGCTTCCATGGGATTCAAAACTATTTTTAGGACTCTCTGGAGCAGATAAACAAATATTAATATAATGATACATTACTTAATACAGTCAGGCTATAGAGGGGTATAAAGCCACAGTATTGAGCTGTGGAGCTGTGGAACTTTGTTCTATGGAACGACTAATAGTTGCTATGTCCAATACTTTTGGATGGGAGGATCTGAGGATTTGGGACTGGGGTGGGGTGGTGATCATCCAATATTGACCTAATTAACTCTTAGTATATAATAAAAAAGTCTTCCCTGGACAATAGAGTCAGTTTCTACAACAAACGCAGGATACACTCTTTTTAATACCCTGGATTTAAGAACTACTTTTGTCCATATACTACAGTGTATACACGCACACACATACACACACTGTCCTCCACACTAATGGAAGGAAAAAGTGTTTTCACATGCAGTTGTGTCACTCTGTGACTGAATATTTCCTGGAGTAATCCAATCTCCTCCGCCAGTGTTTACATCATAGCTGGCTGCTCCGCCAACCTTTCCATCACACGGGGCTCATTGGCCAGCAGTGAAGAAAGTGAATGAGTGTGTGTGTGTGTGTGTGTGTGTGTGTCAGTGTGTGTGTGTAAAAAGGAGAGAGGGAAATTAGCCAGATTGTGCCTGGAGAGGTCACGAGCTGTCCGTGTCCAGCTGCAGGACGTACACAAACCCAATTAGAGCCCCTAATTACTCCAAGCTCATCATTCAGACTCCAAACCAGCTCTAGCAGGACACAGCTTGGGCTATTAATGACTTCCTGCCCTGTGGGTGGAAAAATGGACTATGTGGCTAAGTCGAGACACACTGGCATTCTATGTGTGTGCGTGTGTGTATATGTGTGTGTGATGGAGTAAGTGAGTAACACACCATGTTTTTGGTTACGGTGTTGAGGCAGTCTCTCTGTAGCTCTTGAGGAAGAATGGCGAAGCTCCTCTCAGACCAGCACTTCACAAAATGCTCAGCAACCCATCTGAGAAGAAAACACAGACACACACAATGCATTATTTGATGCTGTTAAAAAAATGATCCGAAGGGAAAGCATAGAAAATGTAAAAAAAAAATACACTGTAAAACACAAATTGTTCTCCTTAAGGTGAATTTTAAGTCAGCTGAACAAAAATACTGAATTGCACCATAAACTAGGTTTATAAAACTTTATAAAAAGTTGACCTAACTAAATCTTTTGTGTTTGCAAAATTTACTAATTTAAGTTGAACACTAGTTGAGGCCAAGCCAACTATTCTGCATTACTGCACATGCTCAGTTTGATTCTTTAGTTAAACGGGGTCGACTAAGCAATTCTGCAGGGGTTTTCACTTAAGGTTTTGACGCTATATGAATATTGGGCGTGCCCTTCTATCTCTCACTCACCATCAGTGTGTAGTCACTTTCCACAGGCTGGCTTCTCTTGGGATTAATATGTGTTAAATAATAGTTAACTGCCTGGACTTAATTAAATGTAGTGTTGAGCTTGTAATTGTATCAAATGTAGTGTTGTGTTTACTTTGAGAGTTTGATTTATGTAAAACATAATCTTAAAGAATAGTGAGCAGAACTTACAAAACATATTTCATAGAACCTAAATGAGGCCAACTAACAACACAAAGTGAATTTTTAATTTGGTGAGACTTAAAGCCCCACTAGGTAGGATTGAGATTTTATGCTCGTGGGCTCCCCCTACAGTTGCAGAGTGTAATAAATGTTTCAGGCCGATTTTAGTTTCTCTTTCTCGTTTTCTGGTTTTCACAGACATATTCGTTCTCTTTCCAGCTTCTGCCAGAGTGTCTGTATGTTAGTTTGTAAAGAATGAACCAGTAGTCCTTGTAGAACTGTTAGAACTAAAGGTCGGAAAGCAGGTTGCAGTTCTCGCAAGCGTTGGTTGCGGCAGCCTCAGAAAAAATACAGAGTCTGGTTTGAGCTCAGAGGAGCTCCGACACAGACATGAGAGCATCGCTATTCCTACTATTACACCTCAATGCAGCGCTGCAGTGAGTTTCAAGCTGTCATTTTACTTCTTTTAAAAGATCAAAAATCAAGGAAATCCTACCTAGTGGGGCTTTAATATATAAAGTTTTATGCATATGAACAATTAATTATCTGAACTAAAGGTTTCTAGTTGGTACAACTGACAGTCTTTTTTCTTTTTCAAAACTTAAAAGTTTGAGTTGGCCTCAAAATGTAAAAATGTAGTGCAGTAAGTTTCCTTGAAATGTTGAGTTTTCTTAACTTTTTCATTTTTACAGTGTATAGATTTAAACATGGCTGGGCAATGCTGTAAAAAAAACTTGATATTCTTTAAATATATCATCATATTTTATTTTTATGTTTTTATATAAAAACTGCAGACAATGACAAGCCTGTACTGTTGCAAACCTTAGGTTGTGTTTGCAGTAAGAATGGGGCACTCCTGACTCCTGACTCTTCAGCTTTTGTTATTTTTGGCACTCTATTTTAAGTATTATTAGAAGCTATAGCAACATTAAAGAAGCAGGGAATACTAAAAGTAACAGATGAACTACACTACACTGTATTAATAGAATTATAGTGCTTCTATATGGTCAGTGGATTGTGAGTGAAGAAACACTATTAGTAAAGTATCCTTGGAATATTGAATATGGAATATTTTCATATTACTGCTCAAAGCTAGTTTGTAAATCAGCTCTGAGCTGTGAGCACGGTTTAAAATACTGCAGCTCTTTACGCCTGACTCATCTCACACTCACACAACCCACAGCAGAGGCAGCATGAAAACATCTCTCTCTCTCACACATGCACACACACACACACCCCTCACATCCAAGGCGCTGGGAAAACCTCGACCTACTTTCCCATGCTGCTCTGAGTTGGTTTTTGCGCAGTAACCATGAGGAGCAACAGCATTTAACAGCAGTGTGATGCAGATTAGCTAAACATACGTGATACACATATGAATATGGACACTGTGTTTAATGAATGCAAGAATTGAAGATGCACCCTATTGATCACCAATGCAAACATACAGTTTGTCTAGTACCTTTTATCAGAACTGCCAATAAAATAGGATTTGCTGGAGCAGCTAAACAGTCACACACCTGTTGGCATCATGCCTAATGCTGTGGGGGCTGAAAACAGTGGGGGCTGTTGGAACTATGTTCTCTAAAATGAATGCTCTATCCCATACTTCTGTATGGGATGAGTTAAGCAGTTGTGGAAACTGCTACATCTTGCCGCTGAATGCAATCAAATCATCACAGCAATTCTCCACTGGAATCTAGCAGAAAGCCTACCCTGCACAGTAGAGAAGGATACTTCAAAAAAGCAGGATACATTATTATAAGGCACTATCAATGAACGTCTATTTTCAGGTCATACATTAGGCACACTGGATTATAAGGCACATTTAAAGCATCAATAGTAAGGAACAAGGGTGTTGTCATGTCTAATTCAGCAGGTCTCACCAATGGGGGTGCCTAAATAAGCAAAACTGTATAACAATAATTAAAAAAAAAAATAAAACAATTCTTTCAAAGTCAATTGAGTGCTAAATGTTAATCTGCACAATTTTCTTCCGTGAAACCTGTTTATTTGGTTGAGCAGTGCTTAGTGCTAGTAAATGCCACCCGACAGCGCTACACTGAGGAGCGTTGAGTGTTCTGGTAACCCAGGGCAATATCAGCTTCAGGTTCATCAGGTTCATCCAACGTAGCTTGTTTTAATACAGTAAATACACAGGCTACAGGCCGATGTGTTTATCGCTGAATGGCGAAAGAGCTAGCGCTGCGGCTAGCAGCTAATGCTAATAATGCTCAAGCCTCAGTACTGGAAAAATATTTTAAAGTCCAGCATTATATAGGAGTTTTAGTGAAGTGGCTTTACTGCTCTATACAACCTGACTGGTAGAATTCATACATAAGGTGCACCAGATTACAAGGCACATAAGGCATTTTTGAGAAAATTAAAGGATTTAAAGTGTGTCTTTAGAGAGAAAAATACTGTAAGTAAAGACTTTTTTTCTCCTCTATAAGATGCTGTCAAGGTCAATGCTGTGCTGTGTTTTTTCTGCACTGCTGAAGGATGAATGCAGTTAAAGTATTTAACTTGATCATCATCAAAACATTTAACTTTAGACGACTGCTACACACTGACCTACTTCTGGCACACTGTATGACCTCAAAACTAAAGAGCGTGCTACATCAATGTTACACAGCCGTGTACTTCATACAAGCGAGCACTACTTCACTGCAGTGATTAGCAGTTTCTCCTGCTCTAAATCACCACCAACCCACTGCAGCACGACTGCAGACGCTACACCGTTCACATATTTTCAACTTAATTTTCATATATACTGTATTTCTTATAGATCATTTTACAAAAGACGTGTAGAATTAAGAATGTTATTTTAAGATAGATTTTCAATAAAATTTAAATGTAAACATCTTTCAGGGCAGACTTACCCCACACAGGAGCTGTAGAGGCTCTGTAAGCCAATGGAATGGCTGATGGCAAGGCACTCGAGTATGCTCCTCTGAACTCCTTCAACTGGCTGGAATAAACAGCACAGAGAATTTTTATCAAAACACAGCTTTGTTAAATCTCTGAAATATGCATTTGATTCTGAAATCAAAATTACTTGCCAAATAAATAGAAATAGCTAAAAAGCCTTTTCAGGGCTGAGTCGAATGAGTAAAAAAACAAATGCAGCAATGATAAAAAAAAACAGTTTAGCTTAGGCTTGTGCTTTTAACCTTTACACACTGACATTCCTCCATACTTCATGAATGTTTAGTGAAATTATGGGCTGTATATGGAGAAATATGAAGATCCTCTGCCTATCTTTACTCTTTATAACAATCACTTGCTTTAATTCACATCACTCAATAATAGCTCTAAATTGCCATCCCAACTCCTCTAAAAGATGCTACAGGTCTGAAATGCATGAATGGATAAATGAAAAGTTTTATTTCAACTATACATATTCTTAAAACTTTTTTCTGATTTATGGTTGTATTCTAGAGGCATAATTTAATGGGTTAAAGGACAAGACAAACAAATTTCAATATATAGTACTGTTGGCAACATGTCAGACAGGATAAGCTTAATTACTGCAATGAAAAGAGTTCGTCCTTTCCAGACTTTGCCGTTAACCTTTGACTGTATATCTGGGTCGAAACGCATCCATCCGCAGGAGGAGAGACACGCCTGGAGAAGAAGTGCTGCAGTGCTTGTCAAACATTCAGAGGGGGAACACACTGCAGTCAGACAGAGGGCCCTCCAGGAGACGAGCTAACGAGCTGAAGACATGGCAGCAATCTGCAGTTCGGTTTACTCCACTCTTATTCTTTACCCTGTACCAGACACACTAAACCCAATCTGTCATCACGACCTCAGGAGGACAGGCTCCGATCCTGGCAGTGAGACAGCAGATTCTGGAGGAGCTGAAGCCCTGCCCAGACTGCACTCTCTGATAAATTAAAATCACATAACTCTGTCCCTGGAAAGCAATAACTGTTGGAGTAATACAGTTTCTGGTGTTAACCAGTATTGATATTCTGCCCTACAAGAATATTAACAGTCAGAACCATCATCCTCAGCCTGGAACACAGCCAAGCAGCCAAAACAATATAACCTACTGCAGATGGCATGGATTAGGGGTTCTTAACCTGGAGTCTGAATCACAGGGCATCTCATGATATGAGAGATATTATTTATTATTATATATTATTTTTAGATATTATTAATGTTATGTTGCCAACAATAACGATGAAAACCCGGATACTGTGATTCTGCAATACTCAATATATTCTTTACCACAGATTTACCTAATTGTTCTGATTAGTGCCACCATGTGGAGTAATGAAGCAGCAACTTTAGTACCATAAATCAAATTAGGGATATATATAATCAAATTTATATATATATAGAATAAACACACACATACCAACATATATACGCATATCCTTATAAACACACATGCAAAATACATAAAATTACAAGAAATTAGAGCTGGCCACTATGACAATATTTTATTGTATCATAATTCATTTTCTCATATTGACGATATGCTTTAATAAGCATAGCAAAAAAATAAAAAAATAAAAATCATGAGTATGAATCCCATTGCAGACAGGGTAAAATGATAAAATGATAATTGTATAAAAATAAAATATATATATTAAAAAATATCACTCTCCTATGCATTAAAGGGTATTTGAACAGCTGTTTAAAGAATCTGCCACTTATGATGTCTTTTGTCTGTGTATTAGAGTTGCACGGTGTACCGAAGGTTCGATTCTTTTTCGATACTACGTCATCACAAACGATTCGGTTCTTTAGCGTTCGATGCTTTCGATACTGTATATAGCCCAGTCACTAGCTTCAAATGAGTCAAATTAGTAGGCGCGATTTGATTCAGTTCATAAGAAAACTGATTCACACCTCAGCAGTCGGTGTGGCAGGATTCAGATAAACTTAGTGTTCTGAACAAATGAATCGATTCACGCGCAAGCCAGCAGAGCAGCAGCGAGTGTAGAATGGCGACGGCTAAAATAACAGATGTCTCTCGTCCGCGACTTGTGGACAAAACGGGCGCGAGGAGTGAAGTGTGGGAAAATAGTCTGAGATGTAGGCATCTGTTTTTTATTTATATTTTTATTTTTAAATAAAATAACAAAAATAACGAAAACTGAAAGTGAAACTAAACTACTTTATTTATTAGCGCTGTTTTCACCCCCGCAGTTGTACAGCGGGGGGTGTTGTGCCGATTCTGTCAGCGAAGCGGGAGTCGGATTCAGTAGCGGATTCGGCACAAGCGCGGCGGCACCTCGCGGTCCGCGGTGTTAGTTGTAAGCGCTCGCGCTAGCCGCAAAATACGACAGAAAACACTGAGGGAGCTGCAGACTTATGTGTGGGACTAGAATATGAGCATGAGGAGATAAAAGAGAACCTTTACCTGTGAGTAGCTCACATCAGAACACGCAAATCTCTCTCTCTCTCACTCTCGCTGTGTCTCTATCTGTCTCTCTCTCTCGCACGTGAACGCCTCCGCGTTTGACCTGCAGCACTGTGTTTAGCTGTTCTTAAAAATCATTTTAATTAAATAATAGTTTTATGCTTCTATGTTACAGTGTTATTTAACATAATAGCAGACAAGCACCCTGATCTCTACAAAGAGCTGAGAAGTCGACAGGTTAGTGGAGTTAGTCAAGATACACTCTGTCTGTACCTTTACTAAGCTTTACTAAGATTTACTAGCGACTGCTTATTAAAAACGGTAAACGGTTGATTAATAAAACGGAGCAGTGAGTGTTAAAATGAACATAACATTGTAATGTTCTTCTGTCTCTTTATTTTCCTTATTCAGAACTTAACTTCTGCCCGCCCGTCAGGTTCACATAGTCAGGCTACCATTACCTCTGGTTTTAGTTTTAGTTTTTAGGAAGTGTTGTTTCATTTTAGAATAAAAACGTTTGCACCTATTGTTCAGTGTTCAATCCAGTTCAGTCAAAAATAAACATTTTATGTTCAGATATTTTTATTGTTTTTTTTTCTTCCAAGTATCGTTTTGGTATCGAGAATCGTGATACTACAGTTGGTATCGGAGTCAAAATTTTGGTATTGTGACAACCCTACTGTGTATCATAAAAAGGTTTTAAATATCATGATAGTTTTAGGATATGTATATTTTATACATTTATATTTGTATTATTTTTGTTTATATCGATATTGTAATTGTTTTGTATCAACCTAAATGAAGAAATATAGTGATATAAAGTTTGGTCATATCATCCAGCTCTAAAAAAAAAAAAAAAATCATATGATAAAACAGATCTTAATCCGGTCTCAGTCTTCGATATATCAGAATTATGTTGTATCAACCAATATTAAGAAATATATTGTTATACATTTTTTTTGTCATATCATCCAGCTCTACGTCACAGCAATGCTTCTAAATCTGGTAGAAAGCTTTCATCCCTGTAATGTAGTGACAGTTACAACTCCGACAAAAAGAGGACTTGGAATCTTGGAAGAAATGATAAATGAGCAGGTGTCCCTATATTTTTAAGCATATAGCATAAAAATCAGGATAGCTTTAATGAAAAGATCAGCAAATGCATTAATGTATTGTCTGTACATGAATTTGAGGTATAAAAGAGGCATAGCTGTGTTTGTGGGCTTGGTAGTTGTCCAGCTATTCCACTTATATAATTATAGCAGTATTACAATTTTATATCAATAGACAAGAGCAACAATAAGATTTTACCTTAGGAAAGAATCTGCAGTAATCTCGTGTCAGAACCATCTCAGCCACGTCTTTCAGTCCTTCCAGACCCAGCATGTCTGCTGCTAACACGACCTGACTGAGAAACACACAGACAACATGCAACATTATATGATAGACTATAACATCAGATCAATATCAGTGTTCTCGTCATGAAGGCACGACCACTGAAAGCCGTCCTGTACTATATACTACTGTGAAACTTGGAAGAATCTTGGAAAATACTGATATATATTTTTGGTCATACTGTCCAGCACTAATCATGACTGAAGTTTAGCAGGAAATGTAATAATTAATGTAATGTCTGATGATACCTCACATTGGTTCCTGGAGGAAGGTCCAGTATGGCTCCATACATGAAGTGCAGAAGAATCTCCATCTCATCTGGCCCAAGACTACAACAAACACCCCCACACACACACACACACACACAAACACTTAAAATGATACTGTTTTTCATCTACACTGTGTGTGACCATAGTGTAAAAATATTAAGCAGGTTAACTAGTAGACCAAACCTAAGCCTTGACTAGCATTGTTTTTAATTTTTTAGGTTTCCTAAATATATGCATTTCTTAGCAGTGGCTTTTATAGGTCCTAATTATGTCAATCCTTATGTCATCCTTATATCCAAATCCTTACTGCATGACATTACATTATATTACATTACATAACCTTACGTTTGGACAAAAGCGTCTGCCAAATGTAATGTAATGTAATGTAATGTAATGTAATGTCATGCAGTAAGGATTTGGATATAAAGCTCTGAAATGGACTGAACTGTAACACACCCAGACTCAGAGCTTGTTTCGGACTGTATAAGTCTGTCTGCCACTGTATGAAACCTTAAACACACACACATCTGTTGTCTGATGTACAAAAGCAGACATGTGAATAATTAATGTGCTGTAGGCTGCCTGCAAAGAGTCTCAGATGCCACACTTATATCCCAGGTCTGAACAGAAACACAGAGAAATACAATACGAAAAAGTGTGAATTTCTTGTGAACAGAAGTGCTTTTTAGGACCCTGATCAAGCGATTAAACAGGCAGCAATATGCATGTCTGCAACAACTGATTCTAAAATAAAAGCTACTTGTGGGGCTGTATAATTACTGGTACCAGCACAACACACGCTAACACCTCAGAAACCACCAGAATGCCAATCAGTGTTACTGCAGTGCTGAGAATAAATGAGGTTTTCGGTCCTGTGGGGTCCTGGGTATTGAAGAACAGGGTGAACGGGGGATGATAATAAAGTATGCAGAGAAACACATAAAGGACTACAGTCTGTAATTATAGAACTACAAAGTGTCATATGATCATTGGTGTGAAAACAGGGAGGTGGTCATAATGTTATGCTTGATTTGTATATATATATATATATATATATATATTTATATATAAATTCTTATTGCCACAGTAGTATGTGTATTGTGCATTGTGCATACTTTTACTACTTACTTTAATGCTATAATAAGGGTTACACTACTATATTATGGTATAGCAGTGTGTGAATACATTTATTACTATTACTGCAGCTTGTTTCCACAACCTTATTTCTATAGCAGTGTGTTACTAGTTTAAAAAATCAGTATAGGACAGACATTAATTGTATAAGCCGCTAGCTGCTGACACATGATACACTCCACATCCCTGCTACCCCAACACTGCAGCTTTCCAGAACATTCAGTGGATGGCAGAGTGAGAGGAAGTCTTGGAGGCAGGAGAAATGGTGTGTGTTATTTGTTTGGTGGTTTGTGATGACCTACCCCTGCAGTGTGATGCACTGACGCGAGCTCTCCATCCAACTGCCACACAGCATTGCTCGGAAATACTGAGAGCGGGCACACAGGATGGCCCTGGAGAGACACACACACACACACACACACACACACACACACACACACACACACACATATATATATATATAAAATCATGCACACAAACACAATCACATCCACAGGGAGAAAAAGGTCAACTACATCCATCACACTCGAGCTTTACACTGCATCACCCCGGCTGATGTGCTTGATGTTTGTAAATCAGCCCCTGAAGTGATGGCAGCGTGCAAGTTTATGAGAGAGAGAGAGAGAGTGTGTGTGTGTGTGTGTGTGTATGCATGGCTAGTGACTGACAGAACAATTTAACCAAGGAGAAAGAGCTAAGCCCGTCTCTCACAGGAGAAATCACAAGAGGCCCCCTCAGAATCCATTCCTATTATAGGCAGATGTTTCAAAAACCCATATTCCAAAAGTCATGGGACAGTACATATCATCATATCATTGACCTGTGGGATATGTGGATGGAGTCTCCTGCATTAAAGGTGATGTAGAGTTGCACAGACAATTCTAGCCAGATGCCACCGCTCATCATCATTACTACTCACTGCACTTTTACTGTTGGTGGTAATATTGGCCTTCTATGACATATTACTGGTAAACACTTGACAGTGTATGGATGAAAGAATGTTAAAAAAATTTGTACAATTTCAGAAATAGGGCTGGGTTTCATTTTAGGATTTTTGATACCGGTACAGTATCTTGAATTCGATACAGATATCCAGATACAGAGAAAGAAAAAAAAAAAAACATCTCACTACAGCTCCCATAATTCACCAAACATTGCCATGAGCACACTAGCCAGTGTTTAATCTTACTCACAAGATAACACCTCACAGCTTATACAAGTGTGGGTATTCCCAAGCTCCCTGACGTAACACTTCATGATCATGTCCAATGAGTTTTGGAATGTCAGTGTATTATTTTTTTTATGTGTACTTATGTTCTAAAAAAAAGCCTTAAAACTTTAAGACTTATATAAAAAGTATTAATGAGGAGACAGGCCACTAAGCACTGTGTGAATAAAACATCTCTTAACGCTAATCACGGAGCCAGTTCGAGGATAAAGTTCTGCCTTTCAGGAGAAACAACAAATCAGCTTGCTGGTTTTGCGGAGCATGGCTCAAACCCACTGTGTGCTTAATAAATTACAGCCTGTGACAGTCAGTTAGCTTAACTTTAGAATTAGCTAGCTTAAATAGATAGTCAAGGTTTGAGGGAAAAAAGATATATGTTTAACTGATTAGCCTGATGTACCTGATAAGCCAATAACCATTTAATTTTCAAATTGTTTTTATTAATTTGGGATTGCAGGACTTACTGTAAGCTATAATTAATGAAAATTAATTTAGCTAACCAGTTATGTTATGGATGTTGTGGATAGCCAAAATTTAGTACTATACTTAGTTTAAAAGAGTTTCTTAACACTGGTGTTTGCCCTAAAATTGTATGTTTTCCACCAAATCCAACAGATCAGCTAATAAACTACACAATATAGTTTTAAACCATATTTTCTCGGTTATTTATATATATATATATATATATATATATATATATATATATATATATATATATATATATATATATATATATATATATTTTTTTTTTTTTTTTTTTTTTTTTTTTATTAACTGGGCTTATTATCTTCTTTACATAGACCAGGCAACACCCCTGTTAGAAAGTCTTCTCCAGACAGTAGTAAGACTCCAACTCCAACATAAGCAGAAAAAACTCTTTTTAAATGCCCTTTGTTTCAGAAGAAGCAATACATGAGCAAGTGTCCCAACATTTTAAGTTATTCCATATATTTACTGCTTAATATACAGCAGACAGACTGACCATCATTAAAGTGTGTCTGATTTTGCACTCCTACCTCTATCTTCTTTTTTCTTCCCCATCCCCCCTTCCCTTATTGTCACACACACTCAGACACACACTCACACACAGTCTAAAAATAGACACCTTTTCTCCAAGTCTGTGTGCGATTCAGAATGTGCACTCAGAGTAAATTACAGATCTCAGAAGAGATGAGAGGAACAGAAGAAAGCTGGAGATAAAAACGTCTAGCTTTCAGCAGCATTTCAGCACCGGACAGCTCAAGCAGCCAGACTGAGAGCAATATCTAGGGGAATTGTTCTAAACTGACTGACAAAATGTATCAAGATTGTTCACAATGCTGATAGGAAGCAGACATCTAAGATGTTAAGTGTCTGTAAAACCAATTCACAAGAATACACTGCATAATATTTAAGATTTTATTTTTATGATAGATTTAAAACGTACTATATAGTATAGTGGGTGGAGTTTCTGGACATGGTGAACATGTGTTGTGTACAGTAAAGTTGTAAGTGGTATTAGTGAATATAGTAACTCTGTATTGTAGAGAATTGGGTGGAGCTTCTGGACATGGTGAACATAAGGCTTGTGTTGTATATACTGTAAAGCGGTAAGAGTGAATTATAGTAACTCTTTATTGTAATTATATGAATAAATATACAGATTTATAAATTATATATAAATGTTATATACAAATGTATATTGCGATGTGATCAGTGTACTTTTATGATACAATAATTTAACATAAATTTAAATTGCAAGAGAAAAGGTCTTAATATTGGTGACATGTTTAATGAAATATCATAAATATGCATAAAATCATTAAGAGCACCTGTCACTGACTGATGTTCATTACCAGTTTCAACAGATACAGACGTTTTTCTTAATTTTGCCTTTTCTTTAATTGTTTATATAGATATTAGAACTATACTGCATTGACAGCTGAAATTTATATTGTGATAAAAAATGGCTACTCTATAACATTCTGCTCTACCATACATTTACACTGAGCAGTAGCCTCTCTGCACGACTAAACTGCTAAGGAGAAGACTCGGTAGAAGGGGATGAAGGTGCTTTGAGGGGGTAAAAACTGTTGCCATGGTTACAACATGGTTCTAATGTCAGTATACTCTGCAGAGCTAAATACTGGGCATCACTTATCCTAGTGCTGGTTACAGTGGAGAGGGTAAAGGACAGTGTGAATCAGTCTGTAATAATGAATGGCCTATTATTGCTATACACAGAGCTGTCACAGTTGCCACCTTATACAGAAGTTCAGAGACCCTCCCTGACATTAGTTTTTAAAGGGTAGGATGTCTGTTTATATGAGTTTCCCTGTTCTTATTCCCCATGTGTAAGGAATCTGTCATGTCTGCTGTTTGTGATTTGATTATGTATTCAACTTTACATAAAACTATATAACATAAATTAGATAAATTATTATTGAGCCTTCTGCTGCTAGTGTGAATCAATGTAATGATGATTTTGTTGTTCATTTTTATGGTCAGTGTGATAAGTACATAATCAAGCATGTTTAAGGTAAGTGAGGATGGTAGACAGTGACCTTAAAGCAGTGTGTGATGTTTTTACCTGTGAGCGGAGAAGACTCGCTCTCCCACCTGGATGCTGATATCAGACGCTTCACCTTTTTCATACAGAGCCAAAAGGTCAGCGCCGAGACCAGAGGCCGGCACTAACCGCACAGAATCTGCAGCGGGGTAGAGAGAGAGAGAGAGAGAGAGAGAGAGAGAGAGAGAGAGAGAGAGAGAGAGAGAGAGAGAGAGAGAGAGAGAGAGAGAGAGAGAGAGAGAGAGAGAGAGAGAGAGAGAGAGAGAGAGAGAGAGAGAGAGAGAGAGAGAGAGAGAGAGAGAATAGACAGATAGATAAACAACAACAGAGATGGGAATAGTGATGAAATAAGAAGGAAGGAAGGAAGGAAGGAAGGAAGGAAATGAGACAAGTGAGTGACAGAAAGATGGCAAGATGAGTTAAATGACAGTGGACAAGACAGAGAGGTAAGCAGCAAAAAAGATGAATAAAATTGGAAGAGAGGAACAAAATCACAGTGTGTAAAAGAGGAAGAGAAAGGGGGAGAATAAAGAAAGACAAACAACAAATTTAAAAAGAGTGTAGACCATGATCATATGATCATGATGAATATATATATATATATAAATATATTATATAGGCATACATACAGTATACACTTAAATATCATTAAATATCATCTGCTATATGATATGTTAAACTGAAATTGCTGATCTAAACATCCAATGATCTATAAAAGGAAAATAATAAAAACAATTTATATCACTGTATATACACTGAATGTGGATGAGATTTTTGCCAAAGATGCTTGTCTGTTGGACAGTAATTGGACAGCACTGCACACTCTGGGTGGTAATGCCTTCTATGATGTATTCCCATATTTCCATCTGCACCCACTACAAGACCTTACTCCAATTCACATAAACCCCCCACAAATGCTGTTAACTCAATACCACCTCTGAAATATCCCCCTCACCTGTGTCTGAGTTGGGATGAAGCTCCACATCTTCTGTCTCGACTCCAGAGCCGTTCAGCAGGCCAGAGTGGCCCTCCAATCCCGCAGAGCTGCCGCCTGCTTTACCCAGGCTTTTATCCTCAGTGTACACTCTCCTACAGGTCCAGATACACAACAAATACAACTCATTAGCTGGCTTTAGTGATCATTACACCACAATACTGTGTACAATAAAATCATTTGACTTATTTCTTCTGTGATTATTACACCACAATACTGTGTACAATAAAATAAGTTGACTTATTTCTTCTGTGATTATTACACCACAATACTGTGTACAATAAAATAAGTTGACTTATTTCTTTTGTATTTAGACATGATGATACATTCAGCTTTAGTCACATTAGAGTAGTGAACATGTTTGCAGTCTCCAACACAAAAGGTGTTATAGACTGGGAGTGTACAATAATTAAAAAACATACACAAAACATGGCGACAATATACACAATATAGAAGTACTCTATTGTGAAACTCTGTTACTGTGAAGCTAAACTTTAGCATTTTTTCTGTTTTCCCAGGTTTTCTCTGCAGTCTCTTTCAGTTGATGTATGTTTCGGGGGTTACTCCCTTCAGTCTCCTCTTTAGCAGCTAAACTCCATGTTCTATAGAATTTAAGTCTGAACATAGATGATGCCAGACTAAAACTTTCCCTTTCTTGCCTCTAATGAACTCTTCTGTGGCTTTGGCACAAAAATCGCCCAATCAGTTTTTTTTCATCTTGCCTTAAATTGACAGAAAAAGAATTTGTTCTGCTACCATAATGCATGACATCAATTAAGATTAATAAGCCCAGCTCAAAAAAGCCATGCAAGCCTAAGCAATGACATTACCTCCACTGTGTTTAACCAGGCTGGTATGTTTGAAATCATGAGCAGATCCTTCCTTTCTCCAAAATGTAGCCTTTCATTTCCATTGGTAAAGGTTAATCTTTGTTAATCTTTTATCAGTCTATAAATGTTTGCCCCAAAATTTCTGATGCTGTCTCTGTACTTCTTAGCAAATTCCAGACTGGCCTTACAATTCTTCATCATCTGAGAACAGTAGATTTAGTGTCTATCTTCAGAGCACTTACAATTCACTGCTGTGGATTTCCTTGGTCTACCCGTTCAACATCTGTTATTTAATACACCAGTGATGACTTTCTTCTTCAGGACATTCCAAATGTTGCTCTGTCTATGGCTATTTGTTCAAAGGCTCTGCTTGATTTTCCATCTTCTCTCACAATTCACAATTTCTTGTTTTTCACCGATAAGACAGCTCTCCAGTTTTTTTTTTGTTGGTTACTGCTTTAACATTTATAAATGCAACATTATATTATAGATATAAGATATATGCTATTAAAAAAAAACAAACAAACAAAAAACAAGGAACAGTCTAGCCCTGTAGCTTCCAGCACCATATCGAGTGCTATTAGTGGGGAGAGTGTGAGGTGGTGCATCTTCAGGGTGTATTTATTTTGGAGAGAGTTCAGGGTGCTGAGCATGATGTTCCAGGCACAGCACACTCAGCCCCAGATTAACAGAGTGAGAAGCACAATGTGTTATTCCACACTCACAGAGTGAGACTGAGCCTGGGGCTGGGTATCACAGTTTTGTGGGTTTATCACAGAGAGAAATTTTAAAGTATCAACTTAAAGCATTAAAAAACGTAAATTAAATCATTTGGAATTGCCTAGATTTCTGCAGTCTACAATAAATTGTCTTCAAGGTTTCACTTATTTTTTCTAGCCCGCACTGCGGCTTTTTACTCAACAATGTGTCCAGTAAAGGACATGAGATGTACAACCATTTGTGTGTTATTAGTTTACCATGGTAAAATTTATGTTTGTCTGTAAGTGCGACTTATATGATATACTAGTTGATTTAGATCTATATTTAATTGGTATTCAATGCTGAAATACTGTTAATCCATAAGGGATTCACTTACTTTTCTTGCAATATTTCTTGCACTCAAACCTAAGAATTTAAGAAAAATCCACCTTCGTGACTGATACAAAAAAAGATAAACGAATACACTGAAACAGAAAAAAGCAAATCTTCTTCCTAGCTAATAGCAAATCTTTGTTAAAAACTGTCCATTTCTAAGTGTTTAGGCTTAAGCAGAAACTAACCCCCTTTCCAAAACATAAGAGTATTAGTGACAAATGGTGCCATCTGTCTGATACTCTTCAGTACTGCAGCTCCAACTGTAAAACTGTTATATTTAGGTATGAATATATTAGTTAAAAACTAATTCTGCATGTACTCACATGTTTATTTAAAATGCAATAATTCTGTTAGCTTGTTTAAGTGAGTGATAATATGAGTAACCATTCCTAAGCACTCATGCAGTACCTGGAATTCAGACAGTGAACGGCTGACCACAGTGCAGGTCATTACTCTGGTCTGTGCTGGAAGACCATTACTGTAAATACAGCAGCAGACGGGTCAAGCAGATACAGAGTGTCAGCCTGTCTCACTTGCTCTAAATCACAAAGCCAACAGGCCAAGAAATAAAACATATATCATCTTACAACAGGTTTCTGCACCTAGCAACAGCTTTTTAATACCAAAAGCAACAGAAAATGGCATAAAACTGTAAGCAAGACAAAATACATTTTTAAATAAAATTTGTCATTGGTGAGACTTCCTCAACAGAGTTGTGGGCTTTATTCAATAATATACTGACACAAGGAAGATGCATATTTGATGATGCATGTGTTAGAACATGGGGGCTAGGATTGGGTTAAGTCCTATGTGTAACTACGGCTATCTTGAAAACATTCGCTTTTGGAGAATATATGGTTACAGAAATGATTGCAATAAAGGATATTAACATTTTAAGACAGCATTATATGCATAAAAATAATAATAAGAAAAAAAAAACTTTTAAGGATCAATTAACTTTTGTACAAAAATAATATTCAAAATTGTAATTGAAATATAAAAAAGAAATATGTTAAATATACTAATTATGAAAAAAGGATATATACCGTATTTTTCGGACTATAAGGCGCACCGTATTATAAGACGCACTATCAAAGAATGCCTATTTTCTGCTATTTTTCCATACATAGGGCGCATCGCATTATAAGGCGCGTTAAGTGACACTAGAAAGGGTGCCTATATCAAAGTGAACAGGGGTGGCGCCATGTTTCCCTTCCCCCACCGGGGGTGGTCGCTTGCCGGTGGAGCGTCTCAGTATATATAAATCTAGCTCTTTCAAAGTCAAACGAGTGCTGGATATTAATCTACACAGATTCCTCTCCTGAAAACTGTTTATTTGGGTGAGTAACGTGCTTCAGTTTATTTACAGTAAGCTTAGATTTCCAGATGTCCACTAAGGCTTGCTGCACCAGCGTTAGCATAGCTATCCGCTAGCACGCTAGCTAGTCACCTAAACTAGTAAAGTTAACCCAAACTTAAACGACAGCGTTACACTGAGTAATCCTGCGTGTTCTGGTAAGACAGTGAGATATTAGCTAGCGATTCGTCCCCCGTAGCTTGTTTTAACACTGTAAACAAGCAGATTACAGGCTGATAAAACTCACCTCTGAGAGAGTTAGCGCTTAGCATCTAGCTAATGCTAGCCAGGCAAAGCAGCACAGACTTACAGGCCGATAACTCACCTCTGAACGGTGAACGCTTAGCGATTAGCATCTAACTGTAATAATACTGCTCCAGCAGTATTAAAAGTGCTAAATTTAGAAAATACTGATCTCTGAACAGTGAAAAAGCTAGCTAGCTAAGCGGTTAGCATCTAGCTAATGCTATTGCTGCTCTGCACGGAGTGTGTGTTTACTGCTCCTTACACCTGACGGGTAAAATTTAGATAATACTGATCTCTGAACAGTGAATAAGCTAGCTAATGCTATTTGCTGCTCCAGCCTCGGAGCTGCACGGCTCTGGACTCTGTATAGCACTGAAACTCTGTATAACGCTGCACGGAGTGTGTGTTTACTGCTCCTTACAACCTGACGAGTAAAATTTAGATAATACTGATCTCAGTGAATAAGCTAGCTAGCTTAGCGGTTAGCATCTAGCTAATGCTATTGCTGCTCAGCCTCGGAGCTGCACGGCTCTGGACTCTGTATAGCACTGAAACTCTCTATAACGCTGCACGGAGTGTGTGTTTACTGCTCCTTACAACCTGACGAGTAAAATCCATACAAAAGGCGCACCGTATTATAAGACGCACTGTCAATTTTTGTGAAAATTAAAAGTTTTTAAGTGCGCCTTATAGTCCGAAAAATACGGTAACCACAACCAAAAGTTGACATACTTGTACAGTCACGTTAATGGTCTCTAATCAGATTTCAGGAATGATTAAGAGATTTGGGTCATAAATCAGATTTTTTTCCAATCAACCCAATAATTTATTTTATTATTATTATTTTTTATTATTATTCAATGATTTATCAGTATTTTTTTTTTATCTTATCCTGATATTTTTACTAGGGAAACAGCCATAGTATAAAAATACCTAAATGAATGTGAAGTAAATCACTTTTTGACACCTCTCTCTATATCTATATTAATAAAAACATAAATGTGATACCATTTCATTCAATACCAATATCTTACATATGCAGTACATTACTGTACAGTGCATCCTGTTCCAATTGTTACTAATAAGTTTTTTGTAAATACTAATATCACAAAAGCAGAAATATGCAACTGAGCCATATAATCAGTCAGTGATTTCATTGATCTGCACTAATTAGACTAAGGAAAATGTGCTTGTTTTTTGAAGGAATGTTTGAATCATGATTCACCACAGTAATACTCCTCTGGAGCAGTCAGGACTGTTTCTGTGGGTGTTTATATGACTCATTTTATTCACACTATCCAACAAATCACATTTCATTTGGTCAAAATAGTTCTGTCAAGTATTTTAATATATCACAACTGTGAGATTCTGTACCGACAGGGTTTTGTCCAAACTGTCCTATAATAGAAGTACACTCTGGTGAAGTACATACCGGATCAGCTCTTTCAGAGCTGTGGGCTCAGTGCCCTGTAGGTGGACGACTGCAGTTGGTGCGACGCCCTGGAGTAGATGTGGAGTCCGGGCCAGGAGAACGGCTCGATGGGCCTGGAGCCGGAAGCCTGAGCCCACACACAGAGTGACATCCACCTCCTGCTCCTCCTGAAGCAGCCTGTGATTATATAATCACACACAAGACAAACACACATACAGATACTTAGAATTTAGGCAGAACCCAAAAAGTACTGAATTTGAAATAAGCTGCTGGTGAGAACCAATGCTGTACCAAATAATTGAAACTGTACAGTATTAACATTTGATAATGTCAATTATAAAATATCACAAATGCTATGCTATAAATGCAGTGTAAAACATTATTATACACTAGTGTGCCAAAATTCATGGCACAGGTATATTGGGGTAGATTTTTATTGACCTGTACGATGTGTGGGCGGGGTCTCCTGCATTAAATATGGATGTGATGCCATTGATGTTCTGCCAGATTTGCTTTAGAGTCTGTTCACATGGACAGTTTTCTCTATCAGGCCTCACTCCAACTTCAAGTATAAATGTGAGTCAGTGTTCACTTGCGAGATCACTCACAAGATAACACCTCACAACTTATACCGGTGTGTCTGGCATTTCCAAGCTGTCCCCTGAGGTAACACTTCATGATAAAGTTATACTGTGTACTATACAACTATCCCATGACTTTTGGCTTGTCAGTGTAAACAGATCACTACACATTTAATAACAGTAGTCTGTCCTTTTAACAGATCCCAAAGAGCAAATTTATGAACATTCTAGAACCAGATTACATTGTTGTAACCTTACAATAAACTTCAGGTAAATTGATCAAGATTTAATATTTTAAATGTAATGCAATTATCTTGACTGCAAAAAAGTATCAATTAAATCCCGTGTTTAAAGGTTTAAAATTTGAGAATTTGATTGCATTCAGCAACAGCAGCATTAATGAAGGCAGGATGTTGGATGATCACTACCTTACCTCATCCCCAACTCCCTGGATGGAGCTCCATCATTCCAGAGAACACAGTTTCAGTGCTCCACAGCTCAATACTAGGGGTTTAATACCCCTCTATTAGCCCACAGCTAAATAAAGTTTGAGGTTTAAGGAGTTTGAATTGTGAGTCAGGCTTAACTCAACGCCAGTTTCCTTATGGCAAGGCAAAATGGATTATGGGATTTGGAGTGAGGACTGATAGTAGGCCTAGAATGTAGCAATTTAACATTCCTTAATCCACAGTGTCACCTGTGAACCAGGAATACACCATAGAAGGCTAATATTACCATTCACAGGTCAGTGTAGCATTCTTCAGCTTCCATGCGACATGGCGAAAGTCATGGGACATAATATTTATTCCTTTGGCATCTAGTCAGTTTAGAACCAGAGAACCCTAATGGCCATTTATGCACAGTTAATACAGTACGACACGCCTGCCAATCAAACTTAAACTGCAGAAACTCCACGCGAGCTAAATGCTGATACGTCTGTGAGTCCACTCCACATCACCATCATCATCATCACTCATGCCCCGGAGTCGGCTCTGACTGATCTGGGTGACCCAGTATCCTGCTCTGCCCTGGGCCTTTGGAGCGCGGAGGTGACCGCTGCTGGAGCTTTCATGCTCAGCCACTGCGCTCCACAGTGAAGGAGAAGTGGGTCAGGAGGAGTCGGAGGGCGATCAGCTGAGGCTGCAGAGTTACACTCGTTAGGCACGCTCTGAAAGTCACCGCTAAAGAGAAAGGCACACTTCGTTACTGTCTCTGACTGTCTATATCTATAGATTTTCCTCACTGTGCTTTAATTAGTGCTGGTTTTCTACTGCGTATATTTTGCATTTGTATAGAGTAATAACCAAAATCCAAAATGACCAAAAATTGCCAAAATCTAGAATTATTTTGAAAATATTACTATCTAAACCACTGTACCAGGAAAGAAGATATGGTTCATTATTTTTTGATAATATCAAAATCCAAAAAAGTTGGGAGAGTATGGAATATTTTGTTTTCCATAATTGTGTTTCTTCTTATATTTATTATGATAAAATACCAAATAAATAAGCAAATACCAGAAATTATGGTTTTATTGGCTTCAGTTTCACTGAATTTAACAAGCATTATTCTTCACTACAGATTTATCCTATTATTTTTATTATAGCGCCACCATGTGAAGTAATGAAGCAGTAACTTTAGTAAAGGTTAAATGGGGGCAAGTTTTAGGAAGTTTAGAGCGTGAAGCAAAAGGATATATTGCAATATTAATATATTGTCCCATACTGTCCAATACTTATGTTTGCACTATTACTGCAGTCAAAACTCAGAAAAAGTTGTGACAGTCTGGAAAATGTAGTTTTCCATTAATCTAAGTGTTTCTTAGGTTAGCATTGACTTTTAACTAAACCCAACATTTGAACTGAACATGTCCAAAAGTGTGCAACAGTCCCAGGTCATTATCACATACTTCTCTAAATACTCCACACATTCTCTATAGTGGATGGGCCAGGACTGCAGGCACCTATACCGTCTTCTGCACCAGCCATGCCTTTGTAATGTGGACTAAGATCTCAGTGTACTTTTTCTGCATTAATGCTGCATCAGAGAGGTGCACTGACATAGCTCCATGCCATGACAGAACCTGACTTTTGGACTGGTTGCAAACTGTCCATTTCATCCAGTACTGGAATACAGATTCATTTGACCACAATACCCCATTTCCACTTTGTATTGTAGTTATATAGTAGCTGTGGTTCTATCAGCTATTGGTCAATGATGATTCTTGATACATTGTTGCCTGAGAGATCGGGGATCAATGATATTTCGTAAATAGTTTCAAAACAAATACTACTGTTAAATAATAATAAGATCAGATTATTAATGAATATGTGATAAACATAATATATTTAATCAGAGTATTTGTTATAAATTCTATTGCTGTGTTTTTTATTTATATTACTAACAATTACAAAAAACATATTAAGACCAAATATTTATCACAACCTTAACTGACATTAATCATCAGTATGAGCTGAGCTGAATAGAACACATCAGGAAGGTTAAATGTGAGGATGTTACCCTCATTGCGTCAGACTCGCGCTACACACCTCTGATGCAACATAAAGAATAACCTTTAAGGCGATGCTGAAGGTGAGCCTCTGCTCAGTGTTGCAGTTACCTGTGCAGGTCTGCAGACAGTGCACTGGACAGGCATCTCCTCAGATTAGACTTGTATTTGCGCTCCTTTGACTGGAATTCCCGGGCCACCTCCGCAGACAGCATAGCAGACTGACGGACGCAGCAGAGCTGCCAATCACAGCCAGTCACTGTCCTGTCAGCATTCAGAGCGGGCGTCTACAGTCGTTCTGCAGTCCTGCTGGGAAATAACAGAACCGTTAGCTTGCAAGTCTTGTTGCTTCTGCGTGCAGATATTCCCTAAATGCAAAAATCATTAGAAACAGAATGCCTGATTTTGACAGTTCTACAGGTTAGAATATATAATGTAGGGGTGTGTGATATGGCCATAAACTAATATTAAAATATTCCAGGGTACTTTCACTAGAACAAAATTGTTGGCAATATGACAAATAAAAAAAAAGGATAATTTCAAGAATATTCTAGTGCAACAAAATAAAAGTTAACGATTTATTTAGTAATAACAGTTTCACATATATAGTCAAAATCTGTACATTTGTCTGTTTTGTAAAAATACAGTAATTTAGCAATCCTCTTTTTTAGTTATATTTATATTTATATATTTAATAATAATATTCCATTCCCTGTGTATTGGCTCGGCTACATTGCAAATGAAGGCCACTCTCAATGTACACCGAGGTTGACTGATTGATTAATTGATTGATTGATTGATTGATTGATTGATTGATTGATTGATTGATGATAATTTAACCAAAAATTATATAAAAATACTAAAGTGCAGAATATTTAACGCATGCATATAAACATTTATATAAAAATATAAACAATATACTCTAAAATCTTCACAGTAAATAACATACTGCTTTCAAGACAGAACACTGCTTTTATTATGATATTTTGTTATTTTGCAAATAGTACAATATTGTGTACAATATGATATGGCACACCCCTAATACATAGTTTTGATTATTTTTTATTAATTTTATACATTTAAAACTAATATAAATTAATTGTTTTTAAAGTAACACAGCCAGTGTTTGCCTTTTTCCTGCATAAAATAAATACATTAGCAAATATTTGCCATATCAGCTGATAAAAAAAAAAAAAAAAAGCAATCATCGACCCATACTGATATAATTCTGATATCTTTGTGGATCCTTAATTTCTAACACTGGTTATCCAGCTACATTACAAGTGCAGTTTTTTGTACATATATGTTTTTGTCTCAATTACCAGCTTTTTAACCACCTTTTCCCCCCAGATTAACAACATTTGACTTTAAAAGAAAGTTTTTTTTTTTAATAATTACAGTTTTGTTCACTTAGCTTTGCTTAGCTTTACTTAACGAGACCTGCCGAATTAGACGATAAACATGGCAACACTTACTAGTGTTGCATAATGCTCCTTTTAATCCGGTGCACCTTACATATGAAAATAGACATAAATTTATAGTGTGCTTTATAATCTGGTGCACCATTTTATACGAAAAATATGTACTAAATATATGAACATGACCTCAATTGTTTTTACTGACCTTATTGATACATTTTTTAAAAAGTGTTTTTTGTTTGTTTGTTTTTTTGAGAAATATAAACATTGTGTTCCAATTTTAATGCCTGAATATTCTTAACAATTACATTACACACATTAATTACTGGGTGTAGCAGGGGTGGGCAATATGCCCCTAAAGTAATACTACAATATTTCATGATATTTCCGTGATAACCATACTCTTGGCGATATGACAAAACACAGAATTAAGAGAATTAAGAGAATAAGAATACACTACTGCAACAAAATGAAAATAAAATGTATTATTGTATACGATTTGATATGGCACACCCCTAACTGAGATATTAAAAATACAGGTATTTTATTAGATTTGCTAAAGAAATTCAATGATCCAGAATGTCACGATACTAATAATGCACTCCAAATCTCTTCATATATTCAGGACTTTATTTAAATGAATAATACTGGAAAGATATAATCTGTCTCTAGTTGATACAAAATGGGAAATGAGAACAGTGTGATTTTTTCTTTTGCTAAAAACAGCAAAAAAAGTAGTACCCTGATGTGATAATTAGGGGTGGCTGATATTTCAGCATATAATATAATTCACGATATTCGAAAATGTTGGTAATATGATTGCGTATGATACAATATGGCACACCTCTTTTGTATTATTACAAATCTATTGTATTAACTTTATATTGAGCAAGAATATTGTTTTATTAGGTGTCTAACCTTAAATAAAAGCTTACACCATGTAAATGAACAGCATATTCTTCAGTAAATGTAATTTAAAAGGCTATGACTGAAAAAAATTGTGAACAGCTAGCTTTTTTAAACTAGCAGTAATATCACACCAAGGTTGCTGGAGTGATCTTGACCTGAATATTAAGCTGAACTGAAGTGAGGAAAGCTACTGAAAGCATGGGCGCAGATGGCACTGGGGACGGGGGGGACATGTCCCCCCCAGATTTATAGTGACCTCATCAGAAATCTAGCATCTACAAGCATAAACGTTGGGGTTTTAATTTAATTAACTGTACGTTTGTGGAATTCTGTGTTCCACAATGCCCTCGTTTTTAAACTAGGAAGCCTTCAGTTCAGAGGTTACATTGTTCGGAGCTCCGTGTTCCAGTTCCAATGTAAATTTAACGCACCTTCTCAAGTCCGGGGTTCTAAGGAGCTGGTAACTGCCTGTAGACTACAGACACAGGCAGTTACCAGCTCCTTATGGTACGTGTCCACTGGCACCTTTTTTTCAACGCAATCCGCTGCGCTGGATCTCCTTGCTCGTTTTTTAATTAAAATGAAGCAACAGAAGTAGACAGTCATAAGTTTAATATTTTTATTTTTTTACCAACCTCACTGTAACCTATAGCTCTATAAATCCATATTCTGCCGCTTTCAGCTTCTCTTCTGTGGTTGAAAGGCGCCTGTTCTGTGTGTGTGTGTGTGTAAGAGGCTTGTGTGTGTGTGAAGACGCAGCCTGCTCTTCCCTCATTGGCTGGACGCAGCCTGCTTTTCCCTGATTGGCTGGACGCAGCCTGCTTTTCCCTGATTGGCTGGACTGGACACAGTGCGGCGGCCGGATTTATTTGAATAAAGTTGAGCCGGAGGGCGGAGCTGCGTTAAACGCAACGCAACCCGGCATGCACCGAGGCATGCAGCGGCTCTCTCCATTGATTTTATGTATGATGTTATTATGATGTTATTTTAGTAAGCAGTCGCTGTTAACTGAAATTATAAGATGTAAAATGTTAACATTGTCTTCCTGGTCTTGCCTAGGCTGTAGCAATGAAGAAACAAAAAACAATAACATATAACAATAACAATATTCTAAAGTTTATTGCAATATATATATATATATATATATATATATATATATATATAATATATATATATATATATATATATATATATATATATATATATATATATATATATATATATATATATATATATATGATTTTACAGCTTGGTCCCCCCCAGTTCAAAATTTCCATCTGCGCCCCTGACTGAAAGTAATAATGGAGGAGAGTACGAAGGGAATATGATGACATAATACAACAACAAGAGCCCAATTAGTCTCCTAGCTATATTAAACAAACCTGCCTAATCCCCCTGCCTGGTAACCTCACCTGAGGGAAATATAAAGACATACTAACCTGCTGTAGTTATACAGCCAGCCTACTGTCTATAGCTAATACAACACAGAGCTTAATAATGGTGATATAGCGAAAATACTACTGACTGTTAGCACAAGCTAACTAGCTATAACAATAGCTAAACACCCAAACCACAGGCTCTTTAAATTACACACACATTGTACACTGAAATCTAACAGAAATATTAAAAAATATATAGCTACAGCACCTCAGCCCCATGCTCCCCAATAGAGGTGGGTAACCCAGGTCCGGAATGTAAAACTCCATCTCAGGGTTTTGTACCAACGGCCTGAGCGGCTCTACTGCAGCTCAAAGCAGCCCAGGCTGTTGGTACAAAACCCAGGGATGGATTTTTACATTCCGGACCTGAGTTATCCACCTCCACTCCCCTCACAAAGCACTGACCTGCAGCACAGCTGGAGCAGCTTCGCCTGCCCGCTCCCCCGCGCAGAGCCGCCCGTCCGCATGACTGCAGATCTGATATCGCTGTAAAACCGCTCCAAACGGCCGGAATAAAGCGGTATATTATATTATTCAGTCTTAATTCCTCTCCTCTTCAGGTCTGTCCCCAGCACAGCTCTACTAAATCCCCGCACAGACACACACACAGCTAACACACAGCTCCACAGCTCCAGCTACAGCCCGGAAACCTGCTCTCCCAGCTCCCGCAGCTCAGCCCGGATCACAGGGGAACTGCTGGCCTCTGCTGGCCAACACTGTTCATTACACCCTGCCTCTTAAAGTGACATGCACTATACAGTGCTGAAAAACAATAAGAGACCACAAAAAAATAATAATTACTTTGATTTTATCAAATTAAAAAACCTCTGGAATATAATCAAGAGGAAGATGGATGATCACAAGCCATTAAACCAAGCTGAACTGCTTGAATTGTTGCACCAGGAGTGGCATAAAGTTATCCAAAAGCAGTGTGTAAGACTGGTGGAGGAGAACATGCCAAGATGCATGAAAACTGTGATTAAACACCAGGGTTAGTCCACCAAATATTGATTTCTGTACTGTTCAAAACACTTTATGAATATGAACTTATTTTCTTTGCATTATTTTAGGTCTGAAAGCTCTGCGCCTTTTTTTTTTTTGTTGTTGTTTCAGCCATTTCTCATTTTCTGCAAATAAATGCTCTAAATGACAATATTTCTATTTGAAATTTGGGAGAAATTTTGTTTATAGTTTATAGAATAAAATAACAATGTTTTACTCAAACATAAACCTATAAATAGCAAAATTAGAGAAACTAATTCAGAAACTGAAGAGTTCATCCTGCTTTTGCTGGAATAACTGTTACTACTGATTTTTTTTTTTTTCATTTTCACTGCTTTAAAGATATTGAAATGATAAAAATATAGTTTTAGCATAAAATATAGATATTAGAACCTATGAACAGTTCTTGTGTCACCAAGGGTCATCTTTCACGCTATAAAATTTGCAATTAATATCTTCTACTGAAACAATTTTTTTTTTTAAATAAAACATTAAAAGTTTTAAACAAAGCACCAAACATCATTCCAGAGAACACAGTTCCTCTGCTCCACATCTCACTGCAGACAGAAAGTTGATATGATATTTTACAAATAATCTGTTAAAACTTCCTATATTCATAATAAATTATAAATGCATTTGTTTTGCATTAGATGGCACACATACTAGCTAAAAATCATTGTCATAAGCTAGTATTTAAATAACTCATATGTATTTACCATGAAATGCAGGTACATAACACATTATAGTACAAGTACAAGTATTTGACCACATCATTTACGTAAAGTCTTATAATATATTTTCATAAGAACAGAACAAGAAGTTGCGCCGGGGCTGGATACTGCAACAAGACAATGACCTTAAACACTAAACACTGCTAAAAAACTACTAAAGTATTCATGCAGAGGGACAAATACAATGTTCTGGAATAATCATCTCAGTCCCCAGACCTGAATATTATTAAAAATCAGTGGTGTGATTTAAATTAATCGAAAACCATGAAACTTGACTGAAGTGTAGATGTTATGTATTGATTGGAGTTTATATTGATGTAATCTTTATATCCTGTTGGGGTGCTAAATTTATGCACCTGCCTAATTTAGTTTAAAGTATTATTGCACACTTTCTGTACATCCTATAAACTTCATTTCACTTCCCAAATATCACTGTGTTCATCTGATATATGATCTAATACACAGAAATTGCTGACCTTAACAACTAATTATTTATAAAGGAAATATGAAAAAATGATAAGGGATGCCCACACTTTTTCATACCACTGTATAATTCAAGTCTTGACAAAAATAATATCATTGATATTTTAACTAGTCAGAATTACATAAAGAATATGACTTGCTATAGTGAAGCTGCTCTGTTTAAGTGATGCTTCATTTTTAGGACACAGTGTGACCCTATTCATACACTAATTCTGCACAATTACTGACTCAACATTTCGAGGCCAGGTCAGCAAATATGCACATTTGTTGTTTTGTCTTTCAAAACGCTCCCATTCACTACTTTCCACAATTACACTGACCCCAAAAGTTGGTGCAATGACATCCACTGTTTAAAAGTTTATTTATTATTGCTGTGACATTGCTGTGAGGATTTAATTGCATTCAGCAACTGAGCATTAGTGAGATCAAGAACTTGGTGTAATAATTATTTGGCATTATCTGCTATTCTAGTCGAGTGTAGTCTTATTCTAACTGCAATATAATGGCAAAAGTCACTGGACAGCAGTATGTACAGTAAATTAATGTACAGTAAAGTGGCTGTGAGGTGTTATCTGATGAGTAAGGTTAGCATCTGGTCAGCATTCCTATGGTAAAGTGATGTAAATTATGGGAGATGAAGTGAGGTCTTATAGCGGGGCAATTCATTTCTGAAGTTCGTGTATGCAGGCATTTCATTTTCCTCAATCCACAGTGTTACACGTGTACTGGGAATAAATAATAGAAGACATTATAGATAATAGAAGGCAGTGGACAGTGTGTTGGGTGGTTGTGTCTGTGACCGGTACTGTAATGATACAATCGTCCATGGGGAGAGACAAGCAACTCTGACAGCAATCACATCAACATTCAATACAGGAGACTCCGCCCACACGTCCCCTTAAGCTTTTTTCTTTCAAATTGAAAGCAGTAGTATTCCTGAGTGGGAAAAGGACAAAATATTGTAATTAATGGCCTCAATGTGCTTCTGTGAAGATCTTTGTAAAACCAAATACAGCTCTGGAAAAAAATTAAGAGACCACTTCAGTTTCTGAATCAGTTTCTCAGATTTTGCTATTTATAGGTTTATGTTTGAGTAAAATGAACATTGTTGTTTTTTTCTATAAACTACAGACAACATTTATCCCAAATTCCAACTAAAAATATTGTCGTTTAGAGCACTTATTTGCAGAAAATAAGAAATGACAAAAAAGATGCAGAACTTTCAAACCTCAAATAATGCAAAGAAAACAAGTTCATATTATAAAGTTTATAGGAGTTCAGAAATCAATATTTGGTGGAATAACCCTGATTTTTAATTACAGTTTTCATGCACCTTGGCATTTTCTCCTCCACCAGTCTTATACACTGCTTTTGGATAACTTTATGCCTTTACTCCTGGTGCAAAAATTCAAGAAGTTAAGCTTAGTTTGATACTTGTGATCATCCATTTTCCTCTTGATTATACTGAAGAGATTTTCAATTTGGTAAAATAAAAGAAACTCATAATTTTTAAATGATCTAATTTTTTTTGGAGCTGTATATAAATTCTAAAATCATGTCTGGTAGGCCTCCTTTAATTGGTTACCTGGGCAAATGGTGCTGATACATGACTAAAATGTGACTGTGAACATGGTGATATATCAGAATAACAGATTTATCTGCAGTCTCCGTCTGTTCATCCAAGCATCGTTAAACTAAATAAACAAAAACTAAATAAATTAGAACTGAGGATAGCTGGCAAACTAAAATGTAAATCTAAAAACAGAGTGAGAAAATTATTGTTAAAATGACCAGATCTATGCACTCTAAATGGAGACTGCAGCACAGTGCACATTTTAAAACTACCTTTCTACATGCTGGGTGCACTTACACATTCTCACTAAAAAAATCCCCATAACTCTCTAACTGTCACTTTATAAGACATATCAGAAATCATGGGATACAATACTTATTCTTGTTTCATGACTTTTGAGATATAAGTCTACTGTATATTGCATTCCTCCACAAGAAGAAAAAAAGTCCAACCAGTGTTCTAGCTATCATTTATTTGCTTATAAAAACGAAACGGTGCAGAGCTGGTTTAGTGACGTTTTGTATGCAGCGTGTAGGAAGAGTTACAAAAAAGTGTACAATATTTAAACATCACTTTCATCATTATTAATGTATTCATCTTACAGAAGGGTCAAAATAATGACATTCTCAAATATCTGCGCCAAGTATCGTCAAAAATTACAAAAACAAAAATTCAAAAACGGAGAGGAACAAGGTTTTTCAATATGCTTCCATTAAGACAACACTACCTGAAAGAGAAGTAGAGGGATCCGAGTCCCAGAAGATTTGTCTGATTACAGATTAGCGACCCCACAGCTCGACTTCCACAGACATGGCACATCGTTTTATGTCGCAAAATGGTCAAAAGGCACCACACAATACAATTCACTCACAAGGTGGAGGTTTTGCCACACACACGTACTTACAAATGTCGTCACCAACAGACTTTAAGGCGAATGTCATGTGCAAACTAGAGAGAAATCGGATCAAAATGCGCTATTCTCTATTTAACCTTTTCTAAAAGAATGTGCTTCTGTTCTCCTCTAGGCTTTGATCTTGTGTTTTATTAAATATCTGAGATATCTGAGATGTGTTCTGTCACATATCCACAAAAGGGTGCTTGCATTAAGTGAATAAGGGGGGGTTTCACAAAGCAGGAGTTCAGGATTTCTCAGTTAGCTGGATAAGTTAAGCCAAACTCTGAGGTTTGTCCAGTAGAAGACTGGTAGCTTTTCCATTCCCTCACCTTTGCTCCTGTTTGACTAGGGGGGTGGACAACATGACAATATGTGAACATTTACATTTGCAGCATTTAACTGATGCCCCAGCTAACAGAGAATGTTATGTCAATGTTTAGCAATGTTTAAAAAGTTTCCAGAAAGGTTAGCATGTAACGTTAGAGAAACAATGTTCCAGAAACATTCTAAAAATGTGTGACGTAATAATGTTTCGCATCACAATATTATCAGAACTTTTTTCACATAACGTTCACAGCAGCACGAATACTAACATTATGGAAACGTTACAAGTAACATTCTCAACATTTTTAAATGTTCAAAAACGAAAAAATAAAAACATTCTAAGAACATCCAGAAAACTTGACAGATTTAACGCTCCAAGAATATTAACTATAACGTTCAGAAAATGTTCTACTAACCCAAAATTGTTAGCTGAAACAATTTACATTACACTTAGACAAACAAAATATCACACATATAGACAAACGTACGTTTAGGACTCTTATTTTGCACAAGGACTCTTATTTTGTACTTGAATACACTACATGGGCTGTGTGTGTGTGCTTTCCCAGCGGAGGAGTTGAACTCTATTGTGGGTATCAGTGTTTTTAAACCTGTTCTAATACCTGTTAAATAAATTACCAATAATAGTCTGTTAAAATAATCTGTAAAGTAACTCAATTAAACACAAGAGGTTGTTTTTGTTATTTTGGGGTACTTTTAGTTTGGTTTTAACTCAAAATAGCAGGTGTAAAAGGTGTCACAAACTACAGACTGGACCAAAGGACCAAAATTTTGTCCAACCAAAAGAGGTCTTGGTCTTGGTCTGGATCAACTAAAGCACGGTCCGGGTCTCGTTATGTGCCAAATTCAGGACCAGTTTGAAACACACTATCATTACCCACTAAACAGTAGAAGAAGAAAAAAATGATATGGCACTGCAAAATTGTGAGAAACAGATGTTGTGCCAAATTTGGTGGCCCTGCCAAAAAGTGCACCCCTATGGGCACTAAAGAAAGGTATGGTGTTGCAAAATTGTGAAAAACAGATGTTTTTCGTCAAAAGGTGCATCTCCATGGGCATTAAAAATGCTATGGTGCCTGAAAAGTGTAAAAAAAAAAAACAGGTGTGGTGCCAAATTTGGCACCCCTGCCAAAAAGTGCACCCCATGGACACTAAAAATGCTATGGTGACTGAAAATTGTGAAAAACAATTGTTGTGCCCAATTTGGCACCCTGCCAAAAAGTGCATCCCCACTGACACTAAAAACGCTATGGTGCCTAAAAAAATGTAAAAAAACAGATGTTGTGCCAAATTTGGCACCCCTATGTGCATTAATTAGCTGAGTTATTGTGACAAAACATGTTTTTGGAGAGTGTTCCTCCTAGTGAAAGACTGCCTCTTAGCTAATCATATTGCATGGTAAGTGCTACTAGTGCTTTGCACCAGTGGTAAATATTGTACTGTAATGTTATGCTGGATGGTTTAGCCAATTCCAACTTTTCACAAAACTCACAACACACATTCCGTATCATGAAAACTCATGAAATCTTTGCATATTGTGAGACCATATATTAGCCCAACCTTACAAGGACAGGTTTCATTTGTGGCTTAAGTTATCCAACTAACTGAGAAAACTTTTAGATGAAATTCCCCCTTGAACGTTTCTTGTTGTAGTTATTGTATTCACAGCCTTATCCTCCGCCTCACAGTCCTCCCCCCAGTCCACAGTCAGGTCCTGTAGTTTTTGCGCCCCTCCCCCTCCTTCAGGAAAGTCCATATGAGCGTATTGACGATGTCGGGCTGGTCCTGCTGCAGCCAGTGGCTGGCTCCGGAGATGATGTTTAGGCGGAAGTGGTTGCGGATGTAGAGGCGGCAGGCCTCGGCCATGTCCTGCTCCAGGAACGTGTCCTGCTCCCCCCAGAGCAGCAGCACGGGCGAGCGCACCTCGCTCACACTGAGCGGCAGGAAGCTGCAGAAAATAATCACTGCATTACTCCCAGCATTACTCAAAATAGCCTTTTCATTATTACCACCTTTACTGCTCTCTCTCTTTCATTAACACACACACACACACACTCTGTCCCGCCTTGAGACATAAACAAAGGCTAGTTAAGGAGCAGATGGAGGGCCAGCCAAGCATACAGCACTCACATGCTCACAACACAGCCTCAGCCTGCGCAGCAATTCACTGAAAAACTCAACACTGCTGATAAAACTGCGTAAGACCTTCTGGTGCACATCTCACAGACTCTAAAACAAGACGGTCTAAAATGCTTAAATTGTAGTCGCACTTTAAAAAAAAAAAAAACATTTTTAACATGCAAAATCATGTTAAAATGGCATGAATACATTGTGTATTAAAATGGGTCTTCTGCCCAGAAGTTGCGAGATTATATTATATAATAGTATTTTTGTTTTTTAACCATTATGACAAATCAGGAGTCCCATAATGCTTTGGGGCTTGTATGGAGTTTGTAGTTAGTTTGAAAAAAATAATATTTAATAGTAGTTTTGTTAATCACAGTCATCTTTAGTCTTTTTTTACTTTCTAAGAGATATTTTGATGTGATTGACTGGATGCTTAAGCTTTTTCAAACTTACCCACAATAAATATGACATTAGTTTCCATGCAAAAAGTTTCTCTGAAAAATCATACTTATATATATTTTTTGTAAAATCTGAACCAATTAAATCTGAGAAGAAATGTCTTGTAATAAGTGGTAATTGTCTGGTACCCCAGTATATACTGTATATTATATATATATATATATATATATATACTACATATTAAAAGATAACAGTTCTGACCATTAGCAAAAATAAAACATAATTTTTTTTTGCAGTGTGTCGGAAAAGATTACTTTAAAAAAAATATTTTCTGATAATCCTGCTTCTGGAAAATTACTGTTTTTATTCATTTATTTGTTTATTTAATGGTATGTTGCTGACACACATTGCAAACAAAGCCTTGCTAATAAATAAAATTAAATAAAAATAATTGCAGACAGTATGAACCCAAGCTAATTCATGTTTTGTCTGCTCATCTTTTCTATCTACATTCATCAGTTTTTTTTTTTTTCAATTTTGTCTATACTGATTTGGAATTGTACTTTACTACTAAGGCATTTAACTAAAACTACAAAAAAAAAACAGTTTAATGCTGTTTTAATGTATCATATGTATCCTTATATTCGCTTATTTAGTCATATGTTTAAATAATATTTAGTCAAATTAATAACATTAATAGTATTTTGCTTGTTTATAATATGTATTGCTGGTTGTATAACCTGAATTTATTTATTTTCTGGATAAATAAACAGCAGTGTTTCATTATGACACTAGAGGTCAGCACTTACTCATCGCTAGTTTCAAGACTTTAAATCTAAAAATCAAACCCTACACAGGAACTCTGTGCGATTCTGTGTAAATCACTGTGTGTGTGTGTGTGAGTGTGTGTGTGTGTGTGTGTGTTCAATATTAGGCCTGATACTCAGCAGACATTTCCACAGTGAAGGACTGAATGAAGTCAGACTGATGTGAGTGTACAGATATTTGGGAAAATCTCACCTGAAGACGTTTCTGAAGTAGTTGAGGGCGGCGGTGAGGGCTCCAGGCTGGGACAGGGCGTACAGGTACGCCTCCAGCTCCTCTGTGGTCAACCAGCGGCCCTTTCTTCCAATCCCTGTGCTTCGACTGGTAAACAGACTCTTCAGTGCCTGCAGATCCAGTCCATGAAGAGATACAATCATATCAGTATAGCCTGTGCAACCACATACTATAAACATATACTCACATGCTAAAATCCTATTGGATGGGAATTAGAATCATGTCCCATGACTTTTGTCATGTCCCGTGAAATCTAAAGAACACCCTGAACACTGGCCAGTGTTCAGTTTTACACACAAGATAACACCTCACAACTTATACAGGTGTGGGCATACCCAAGCCGCACACTAAAGGAGATAAAACTTCCCTCATGAACTTTATCATGACTATTACTATTATCCCATGATTTTTGATGTCCAATGATTTTGTGGACACTCCATTCAAATAATGCATTTAGTTGCACATATATATATATATATATATATATATATATATATATATATATATATATGGCTGACACACATGTGCAAAAGCACACAGCAAATGCACACAGTTTGACACATATTGCCAATAGAATAGGACTCCCTGGAGCAGATAAACAAACAGGAATTTATTGGTACCACATCTAATGCCCAGCGGAAATGTGTTCAATGGAATAATTAATGGTGAAATCAAATCCTCACAGCAATGCGAAATCCAAAATCATCTAGTGTAAATTCTTCTCTGGACAGTAGAGAGTTACTACAACAACAGCAATATAAAGTCTTTTTTAATGCTCTTAAATTTGAATTAAACAATGAATGAGCATGTCTTAGATTACTTTTGGCCATACTGTAAAGTACTAGTGCATCTAAAAAAATATATATAGAATGTCATTGAAAATTTACTCATATTATATAGATGTATTACACACAGAGTGATCTATTTTAAGCCTTTATTTATTTTATCTTTGATGATTATGGCCTACAGCTGATTGTGAGAACAACTGACTGTGTAAATTTTGAAACGCAAAATTTACTGATAGTCATGGAGGGTCATGTCATCTGCTGGTGTTGCTCCACTGGCTTATGCCAATGTTTCCTTCTGCTGACAACTTTTATGCAGATGCAGATTTCATTTTCCAGCAGGACTTGATACACTGTCCACACTGCCAAAAGTACCAATTGGTCCTGTATAATATTGACAATTTCTAAGACACTGATTTTTGAGTTTTCATTGGCTGTAAGGCATAATCATAATCAACAATAAAAGACATAAAAGCTTAAAATAGATCACTCTGTGTGTAATACATTTATATAATATATGAGTTTCACATTTTGAACTAAATTACTGAAATACAGTAACTTTTCCATGATCTTTACATTTTTTGAGATGCACTAATATAAATATATCGGCAATTGAAAGAACAGCAAAGTAAGAATTTTATTGTATTTTATTGTATAGTGTGACTGCTTGTTTGTTAAATCTTGAATCTTTTTAGACAAATAAATGGTCACTTCTCAGATCGATAGTACAATAGCTTTGTCTTTGGGTCAGGACTGAATAGGACATTGTGACTGGCAGGAACTCTTTGGGTGATTATTCCAGCCCTAAATCATGTGGACAGAGAGAGATAAAGAGATGGGCACTGTTCTGTCCTTCTCCTCACCAAACCCCGTCCAGTCCCGGCTGGTTTTACTGCAGTGTCAGCCGGCAGCTCTGCTGTGTCACTGGTTCGCTCACATTAGGCACCAGGAGCTACTGGGCTGTCAGCTAATAAACTGGTGTCAGCACCTGCCAGGACACACTGCAGCTGACGGCATGAGCTCAGGGGCAGCGCAGTAAACAAGCGTTTCTGATACAAGCTTTACTTTCAGTCTGCCTGGGTGCCTTAACACTGGGCATGTAGGGTCACAGATCAGCATGTTTGTTAGGCTGGGCATATGCCAGTCAGACATATAAATACAGAGGTTCATAAATACCAAAAACAGTATATCTGTGCAATTATTCAACTCTTCTCTTCAAATTAAATACACTAATAACTACTCTTTCATTCATATACACAATATTATTTGTATATTTGTATATAAGGACATTTCTATCTTATATATCTCATATATATATAGCATTCTAGGAACTAGATGCTTTCATATCTATGTAACCTCTTGTTCTCCTCTCTCAGTTGGGTTTTATTCAGATTTTCCAGGGTCATTAGCCACATGTTTTAGAGAATATCTAAATGGAATGTAATTTAAACTGATTACACATTTGTGAAATTCCTAATGTGTAATCATGGAGTTATGTTTAAACAGGGCAAAACAAATGTTATAATACTTACAAAATGCCAGATGTTATTTACCTGACACACACACACACACACACACAAAGAGAAAGCAATGCTCACCTTAAAGTCATTGATGGAAAGCATAAGCTCTGGGAAGCGTGGTAACTGGAAGAAGAAGAAGTAACTGGACTTCAGCATCTGACTGGGGTGACGAAGAGCATAATCTGGAGAGAAGAGAATTGAAAAGACAAGAATAGAGGCAAGAAAACCAAAATGAGAAGAGAAGAGATGTTATGAGATCAGAATAAAAACATGAGAAAAGACAAGACAAGATTAGACAAGAAGAGAAGAGAAGGGAAGAGAGGAAAAAGGGATGAGGAGAGAAAGAAGAGAATAAAAGCAAGAGATAAGAAAAGACGAGACAGGACTAGACAAGATGAGAAATTAGATGAGAAAAGAGAAGAAACGTGATAAGAGAAGAGACAATAGAATAAAAGCATGAGACAAGATGAGAGATGAAATGAGAGAGGAGATGACAGAAGAAAAGACAATATAATAAAGAGAATAAAAGCATGAGACAAGAAGAGACAAGATTGAGAGATGAGATGAGAAGAAATAAGTAAAAAGACAAGAGAAAAAAGCATGAGACAAGATGAGAGATGAAATGAGAGAGGAGATGACAGAAGAAAAGACAATATAATAAAGAGAATAAAAGCATGAGACAAGAAGAGACAAGATTGAGAGATGAGATGAGAAGAAATAAGTAAAAAGACAAGAGAAAAAAGCAAGAGACAAGATGAGATGTGAAAAATGACTACATTATTTCAGCGGATTCAGTGTGACAGTTTGAGTGGACGTAATCTCCTTTATCTCTGCCCGAAGTGTTGCAGTAATTACCTCCTCCTTCGTCTCCTCCTCAGGGCAGAGGAGCAGCAGCAGATGGAAGACGTTGTCCTGAGACAGCAGTTCTCTCAGGATTCAGTGCTAACGCTGCTTCAGTCTGAAGGATGCTAATCATGCTAATACATCCAAAAACCAGAATGGGCCTCCAGTATACAAAGTTCTACACAATCCGTAAAAGCTGTCGATTAGCCAGGGCATGCTTGAGCAACCTTCAGACACCAGACACGTCTCAGCTGAACGAGTACAGAGAGGGTATGGAGGGCTTACCGGCGACCACACACGGGTGAGGGCTGTTCAACACCACCAGCTTCGTCACCATCTCAGGGTAATAAATAGCGAAGAGCCATGCGATGATCCCTCCCCAGTCATGGCCCACTAGGAAACACCTGTTGTACCCTGTAAAAAAATATATGTTTACAAGTATTAAAAAGAGTTTATCCTAAAGCTGTGCAACAAAAAGGTTTTCTATTAAATTCTTGAACATTGCAGTGAGGATTTGACTGCAGCAGCAAGACAGGCATGTTATATTCCATGTTATACTCAAGTCAAGTCCCTTGTGTTATATAGAAATGAAGACAAAATTGTCTGCTATGTTGTCAAATTTGCAACCAGAATTTGTGTAGTGAGATTTTTCAGTACCACTTTAAAATAAGACTACCGGTACCTTTATAAAGGATTTATAAATGGTTTACAATTAGTTTATTAATGGTTACCGATTAGGTTGTAAATGCCTTAAAAATCATTAATAATAATTTATAAAACATACGTAGAAAGGGCAACAATGACCTGTTGTTTGCCAAATAGTTAACCCACAGCCCTCTATATTGTTGCTCTTTCTAATTGTGTTATAACTGATTATTAATGAATTTTAAGGCATTTTCAACCTAATTAGTAACCATTAATAAACTAATTGTAAACCATTTATAAACCCTTTATAAAGGTAGTTTTATTTTAAAGTGGTACCGATTTTTCCTAGTCACTTGGTAAATTTGCCATTTTCTTCCAAACCAATCGTGTCTCAGACCATGTAATAAACAGAAAGGGCGTGATGCAGGTAACGCAAACAACTGTTCTCATCCAACCAAAGCTTTCAATCACTCCCAATCATTCAATCATTTCCAACCGTAGCCCTGTAAATAAGAAACTAACTGTTGGAATTAAATAGTGGATATGTATTTAAAATGGTTAAGAAGGAAAAATGGGTATATGGGGCTGTTTTGTCATTGAAACTGGTAGAGATGGGCGGAGCTACACATTACACTACAACCAGCCAGAGTTCTGTAATTAGCCCATTTTATAGTTCTAATCCCAGTTTCCCAAAGCATTTTAGTGCCTTATTTAGTGCATCTTTGTGCCAACAAGCTTTTGGAGGACCCAGTCTTGTTTTGCTTTTGCTTCCATGTATCACACTCTCCTTATTCAGCTGTGCCAAGGTCAATTCTAGGGCACATTTAATATAATATTAATGGACACTCTTAAAATGATGGTGCCACGGAGGGTTATTTGAAGAAGTGCCAGAAGGAACTTTGGTTGCCTAAAGAATCTTTCAACAGAAAGGTTTCAATCAAACTGAAAGGTTCTTGGAGAGGGGTTCTGAGCAGCACTACCTTCTAAAGCCTGTCTCACATACAATAAATACCTCTGCATGACATAAGCGAATCAGAGTGTCTGGATTTACATTCTGGCAGGTGTGAGCGCATGTGATGGGGGAGTCCTAGTAAGTGGGGGGTAACTTGCTCAGATACATTGTGGAGACAATTGGTTAATACCCTCTACCCTATCAGTGCAATGCTGAATGAACTGGCACTGTTAACGTAAAAAAAATGTATATTAACAAAAGAAAACTTCTTACTAATGAAATAAAAGTAAAAGTATTTGAGGATTTTCCATACTTCTCTAAGTTGGGGTTTTATCTGATTCTGTATGTATTTTATACAATCATATTAATTTACAGCATTTTGGTCAACTGTTGTTTTAATTATAATCCATAAGTAAATGGTTTTTATATTGCTATCAAAACAATTTTAGAAAATACTGCTATGAAGTAATCCTTGTAAAAGAAACGTGCATTTAATTATATTTTTTAAAAGTACACTTAACATTGAAAAGTACATACTTTTAGCATTAAAATTAATAGGTACTAAAATACATACTAAATGTACTATTTTTGAACAACTTATTGCAACTTAAGTATATTTTAATCGTAATTAAGCTATATTTAAATGCAACATAAAAGCAGTCGTTTGTGATTTTGAGTGCTTTTTTCGTATATCTTCTTCAAACTTTGAAGATTTAAGTATGTATGTTTTTTAACATAATTTTAATACACTTGATGTATTTAATGTATTAAATGTACTATTTTCTGTATTGATTAGGGCTGCAACGAATAGTTGATATAATGACGATTATTTACATTTGCCTAAAAAATTACTAAAAAACTAAAAAATGTCATTGTCGACTAATCGTTCATTAAATTTGAAACAGTATAGCATTGCATAAAGTGCCAGGGACAGAAGAGCAATGGGAGATGGGTAAATGGCTCACTCACACAGTTTACACTCAACTTAGTCTGTGTCTCCAAAAGGGTCCAAACACAACAGATTACATTCAGTATTTAATCAATAAAAATCAGTAGTTTCCACGTTAAAACAACATCTATAAATTTAAATGCCTTTAAAATCTCATGTTCAACTGTTAGAGATGGAGGACATGGCAGAAATAATCGTTGACTAATCGACTAATCGGAAAAATAATCATCAGATTAGTCGACCACAAAGATAATCATTACACGTATTGTGTACACCTTAATGCTATTGGAAAAAATACACTAAAGTGCACCTTAAGTATATTTAATGTGTATTTTCATTGAGAATATTAAATAGAAAATGCACTATTAGTATTATTTACGTAATTAAGTATACTTTTAATGATCTTGAGTATACTTCCTTTTATCAAGGGAAGGTGTGGTATTGATACCCTACAAAAACCCATATTGTGGCCTATGGTCTTTCTATACACTATACTGTACTGAACTGCTCTATAGGTCTCTGTGTGCACGTGAGTGAATCAGTGCAGTTATAAAGCACATTAGAGTCACTGAGGCGAAATAGGTCTGATAGTGTTTCAGCAGATAACACACACACACACACACACACACACAGCTCCTCCAGACTGCTGTTCATTGATGGACAGACAGTGATGTCACTGAACTATACGGCTCAGCATATATGACTGTGTCTAACTCTAAGTGCCGTGTTAGTACCATCCGGAGTGATTATGGCCATCATCAGCTCAACACATTCATTCAACACGTTCATTAACACACACTCACATGGACATGTGCTGATATTATGGTCCATTAAATACAGCACAACACAGATTTTGATATCATTATTTAACAACTTGCCCCCAAAAAATAACATCTCTTAAAAATTAATTAAAGTTCTTTGAATTATTATTATTATTAGGGTTCAAGCACCGAAGGTGCGTAGAACCCTATTGTTATTGCTAAGATTTTTCTTATTAGGGGTTCGAGCACGTAGTGCTAGAAACCCTATTGTAATTGTTCTGATTATTATTATTATTATTATTATTATTATTATTATTATAGTTCTTATTCTTTTTCTGCCATAGAAGTGATTGGGCAGAAGAAACCGTAAGGCCTACAGGGCTGAGACTTGGTCATATGGTAGTACTTCTCACCGCTACTCAGATTCAAAAGATGAGCCCGATCGGCCTCAAGGGGGCGCTATGGCGAAGGTCAACGCGTTTGGCCTCGTAACTCCTACGCCCTGATAGCTAGAGCAAAAAATCTTGCATTATATGATTCCTTGGTTAATGGCAAATCAAAAAGGTCAATAGAACCACTAAGCTCCGCCCACTTAGATTTTTTGCTATTTAGCATAATATGCAAAACCTACTTTTGAGAACTTGTCCTAGGGTCATTGACCAATCCTGTCATATTTGGTGTCAAACAACTCAGCAGAGTCCCAACCTCAATAATTATCGAAAAAAGTGAGAAATTTTTAAACAATATGGCCGCCATATGCAAATTAATCTTACCGTGGCACACCCAAATTTACTCTAACAGCTGTAACTTTTGAATGCTTAAACCTACACTAATGCCACTTTAGACCGTTGATGCCAAAATGATTCTGAGGTAGCCCGTCAATCTGTGTAGACATACGCCTCCAGGGGGCGGAGCCAAAGCTAAAAATCTATTTCTCAGGAACCGTACAAGCTATGAAGCTCTCCTTTGGCATGTATCATCTATGGCCTATGTCCTAATGTTTTACAGAAGGAAAATTTGATATGCAAATTTTTGCGATCGTTATTAGCCAATCAGTTTCCAGCAAGCTTTTGACATGCTAAACAATGACCAATCAGGACGATACTTATACCCTACATGTATCTCAGGGCCTTCTATCATCCATTAAAATATGGCGTTGATTGGCCTCAAGGGGGCGCTATAGCAGAAAATCAGTTATATCTAAAGGTACAAGTGGCCTAGGCTTGTTATTCTTTTTTAGTTGTATACTTTGCTGTAGCCTTTACAACTTTGTAATTACATGTATTTACCAAAAATGCAAAGATTTTCATCAGTGGCCAAAAGAGTAAAAATTGCTCTTTTCGAACTTGTCTTTAAGTCCTTAATCAATCAAAATAACTTTGGTCTTGATGCAATCTTGAGACCCTGTAGATAAATAATTATCAAAAAAATCTTGACATTTTAACTATTTGAGGCCCATAAACCTTGATCAAACATGTACGTGAAAGCCTTTTCAGAGTTATTTGGCCAAAACTCTGTCAAAGTTTAAAACATCCCAAAACTGTTGAAGCTACTAATTAACAATGACATTTGAAGCACATTTGCCAAGTATGAGCCAAATAAGTCTTCAGTAGGCTCTACAGTGAAAAAATAACTATTTTCAATTTATTCTATTTATCGCTATTTTCCAACCTAAATGGACAGAAGACAGGAACCTTTCACCCTATCAACACACAAATTTATACACATATATATACTGATAATCTGATCTTGATTGCAAATTTTCAGCCAAATCGGACATGTTTTGCCTCTACAACGGCTGGAAAACTACAGCGATTTTGTAGGCCTCAAGCCTGTATTATCGCTTTTTTCAAACCTAAATGGACATAAGTCAGGAACCTTTGACCCTATCGACACAGAAATTGACATACATATATAGACTGATATTGTGATCTTGATTGCAAATTTTGAGCCAAATCAGATATTTTTTGCCTCTAATATGGCCAAAGAGCAACAGCCATTTTGTAGGCCATAAGCCTGTATTATCGCTTTTTTCAAACCTAAATGGTCAGAAGTCAGGAACCTTTGACCCGATCAACACACAAATTTACACACATATATATACAGACCACTTGATCATGACTACCAATTTGGAGCCCAATCGGACTTTTCTTCTCTTTTTAATAAATAGAAACACACTGATAGGGAATGTTCTGTCTTACTGATAGTGTGATAAATTCTCAGCAGGTTATATGTGGTCTCTTGCTGCACTCTGGTGGTCATTTGGTGAAACAACTACAGGTGAATTATTCTAAATAAAGCTCTGCTGAACTTATTTAATCTTCCTTGTCTTGCTTAATTAAACATCTTTATCCTTCTTGGTCATGCTGCTCAGCCACCTGGGTCATTCTTGTTTATGCTCCACCCAATTATTTTTTTTTAATTTGCATAATATGCAAAACCTAGTTTTGAGATCTTGTCTTTGCCTCCTTGACCAATCATGACATGTTTGGTGTCAAACAGTTCAGCGGAGCTTACTCCTCAATAATTATTTTAAAAATCTTTACATTTGTAAACAATATGGCCACCATATGCAAATTAGTTTTACCATGGTGCAGTTAAATGTCTTTAACACTTATAACTTTTGAATGCTTAACCTGACACTAATACCACTTCAGTCCTTTGATCATTACATGACTCTCAGATACCCTGTCAGTTTAAGTAGACATACACCCCCAGGGGGCGGAGCCAATGCTCGATAGCTGTTTCTCTAGAACCATGCAAGCTATCAAGGTCATCCTTGGCAATTATCATCTACGGCCCATGCACTAATGGTACACCAAATGAAAATTTGATATGGACACTTTTGTGGTCACTATAAGCCAATCGCATTCCAGTAAGCTTTTGACAGGATGAATAATATAAGAACTGAATTGTTTCACCAAATGTCCACTAGAGTGCAGCAAGAGACCACATTAAACCTGATGAACACTACAGCTCAATTTATCAATGCTTTTCAACTAGTTTACTCACACCACTCATCTGGCATTGTCATTACTGTCTTTGTGGTCAGGCTGGTCAGGTAGCTTGGTTATGCTGCTCATCCAGCTAGGTCATTCTGTTCATTCACATTGGTCCTACTGGTCATTTAGCTTTGTATTCATAGCAATGTTGGTCATCCAGCTTGGTCATACTGGCCAACCACCTTTGCCATGCTGGTCATCCAGTTTGGTCATTATGGTCTTCCAGCTTGGTCAATATGGTCAACAAATTTGTCATCCAGATTAGTCATGCTGGTAATCTAGCTTGGTCTTTATGGTCATGCTGGTCATCCTCATCCAGTTTGGTGATGCCGGTCAATAAGCAACATGTTTTAAGCCTAACTGGCCTCCAGGGGCCTCTTTGCCTGTAACGCTCGAACCCCGTAAATCGCCGCTTGCGGCTATATTTATTATTATTATTCTTTTTCTCCTGTAAAAACAGTTGTGCAGCCTAAACCGTAAGTCATAGAGAAATGAAACTTGGTAGGTAGATGTAGGATCAGTGCATCTCGGTGGACAACAAAAATGGCACCGATTGGTCAAGTGGTGGCGCTATAAACAAGGAAATTCATTTTTCACAATTTTCTCAATAACTCAAAAACCATAAGACCTACATTCAAAATTCTTTGTTTGATGGATTCCTTGGGTCAATACCTACAACTTTCCAATTTGGACCATGCACTTCCGTCTATATAGATTTTTTGCTAATTTGCATAATATGCAAAACATACTTTTGCGAACTAGTCCTAGGAATTTTGATCAATCCTGGCATGTTTGGTATCAAAACACTCGTGAGAGCATGGCCTTCAATATTCATTAAGAAAAAGTTGAAATTTGTAAACAATATGGCCACCATATGCAAATTAGTCCTTCCGGATATATGCCCCATTCACTTCAATTGTTAAATTTGGAACACTGTTTCTCAGCAACCGTGCAACCTAGCAAGCTGAAACTTTGCATGCAGAATCTGTCATACAGCCTCTAAAGGATGTTCAAAGGGCAACTTAATCAATCAACATGGCTGAACACCATCAGCCAATCAGCATTCAGCAGACATTTTGGCAGGCTGAATGTTGCCCAATCTGGATGACACTTGGCAGTTATGTTCAGGTGGAGACGCTGTAGTGACCTGCAAATTGCTGAAACAATCCGACCACTGGGGGGCGCTGTTCCAACAAATCGAATACATGTCAATCATACTATACTATTTTGACATCTAAATGTTTGTGCCATATTTAGTACAGTGGCTCTGACAAATTTGTCAATACAACTATGTTTAAAAAGTGCTTTGTTTATTCAGAACTGCTAATTGTTTGAAAATAGCAATATTGATACTAGTCTCTGGATATTTGGCCTATCACCGCCATTTCAGACTTGTTGCACACTGTAGAGTCTCTAGGTTAAGATTCAATAAAAACCATTTGTGAAAATTTCACATACAATAGTGTCCAGGCATCAAGCAGTCTGAGCGTCCTTGAAATTTTCAACCTAAATTGCTGTAACTCTGCAGTATTTGCTGTAATCTCACAATGTCAAAGACCTCTGTACAATATCACTCTGATGAAGCGCCATTTAATACAGAACTAGATTTAGAATATATTTGTAATTACATGTCATATCAGAACATGCACTCCTTTGTGCCTCTTCTCAACATTAATAACAGGTGAAAGACTTTTGATAATTTCTCAATGTGACAGAGTGTCTCCAATTGTGTTACACCTTCTTACACATCACCATCCTATGCTCTAGTAGGCACCATTGTGCCAGTTGCTGTTTGATGAAGCGCCATTTAATTCAGAACTAGATTTAGAATAACTTTGTAATTACATGTCATGTCAGACAATGAACTCATTTGTGTTAATGTAAACTTGTTTGGTAAAACATTTCAGCTTGTTTTGCAAAGGTCAAAAGGTCAATCTGAACACCACTTTGTAAACATTCTGGTTGAAACCACCTGATCAATACCAATAACATGTAGACACATTTTGACTAGATCTAACTCACTTGATGAATATCCTACAAACTTCACTAGATTGACATTACAATTACAATTTACAATTTAAGCACTGATCACGTTGAAAGGCTTCTGCTCAACATTAATAACAGGTGAAAATTTTTTAATAATCTCTAAATGTGACAGGGCATCTCCAATCATATTAGCCCTTTTTACACATCACCATTCAGTTCTCTAGTATGCACCATTGTGCCAGTTGGTGCTTGAACCCGATGATTGCCGCTTGCGGCTATATTTATTATTATTATTATTATTATTATTATTATTATTATTATTATTATTATTTTGCTATCAAGTCGCCATACATGAATATATCAGTTATATACAATGATCTTTATTTAATTACAGATATACAGCTCTGGAAAAAATAAGACCACTTAAGCATGATGAGACCAGGCTGAACTGCTTAAATTTTTGCACCAGGACTAAAGGCATAAAGTTATGCAAAAGCAGTGTGTGAGACTGGTGGAGGAGAACATGCTAAGATGCATGAAAACTGTGATTAAAAACCAGGATTATTCCACCAAATATTGATTTCTGAATTTTGTATATATTATATATGAACTGGTTTTCTTTGCATTATTTAAGGTCTGAAAGCTCTGCATCTTTTTTGCTATTTTAGCCATTTCTCATTTTCTGCAAATAAATGCTCTAAATGACACTATTTTTATGTGGAATTTGGGAAAAAAATTGTCTGTAGTTTATAGAATAAAACAACATTTATTTTAACTCAAACATATACCTATAAATAGCAAAATCAAACTGAAGTGTTCTCTTATTTTTTTCCAGAGCTGTATATTGAGCTGCATTTAAAATATTTCCTATAGAAACAATCTTCTTCTTGATTGTTATTATTATTAGGTACAGGTAGTAAAATAAACAAGTCATTAGCATGTTCACTAATGTAATTTTGTAATGCTGTTTGTCAGGCTGTTGCCCTGCAGCAGCGCTAAACCCACTGATTTTACAATTCACAGACTTCCTGCTCAGACACACCTGATTCAGCTCAGCAGCTAATTACAGCCCTTCATTAACTCAATTAATTGTGTTAGAGCATGAAAATCAGTAAACTGTGCGCTGCAGGGGGAGCTCAGGGCTGAGACTGGGAAACACTGGTAAACACTAACACGATTTACAGCATTTCAATTAGTTTCTCTCTGTAATAAACATATAAATAACTATACTGTGCGTGTGTGTGCTATACATCTAAGATGCATGGGTGATGTATTAACAATATGTAAAATGTATAAAAACTGAAAATGAAATCTAAACTGCTTCATGCAATACCTTAATAAAAAAGTGCATCTCAAAATTAGAACGTCATTGAAAAGTTACTTTATTTCAGTAATTCAGTTCAAAATGTGAAACTCATATATTATACAGATGTATTAAACACACAGAGTGATCTATTTTAAGTGTTTAATTATTTTATTGTTGATGATTATGGCTTACAGCCAATGAAAACCCAAAAATCAGTGTCTTAGAAAATTAAGATATTATATAAGACCAATTGGTACTTTTGGCAGAGTGGGCAGTGTGCCAAGTCCTGCTGGAAAATGAAATCCTCATCTCCATAAAAGTTGTCAGTAGCAGAGGGAAGCATGAAGTGCTGTAAGATTTTGTGGGAAAACAAAACTGCACTGATTTTAGACTTGATAATAAAACACAGTGGATCAACACCAGCAGATGACATGTCTCTCCAAACCATCACTGATTGGTGGAAACTTCACACTAGACCTCAAGCAGTTTGGACTGTGTGTCTCTCCACTCTTCCTCCAGACTCTGCTCCCTTGATTTACAATTGAAATGTAAAATTTACTGATGATCAGTGATGGTTTGGAGAGACATGTCATCTGCTGGTGTTCATCCACTGTGTTATATTATCAAGTCTAAATTCAGTGCAGCATGCACTGCTTGTAATGCTTAAAATAGATCTATCTGTGTGTAATATATCTATATAATATATATGAGTTTCACATTTTGAACTACTAATTTAATTACTAAAATAAAGTAACTTTTCATTGATTTTCAATATTTGTTTGAGATGCACTAGTATAACCTCAAACAAAATCCCAAACCGAACTGCTCTGTGTTATACTTTAAAAATCCCAGAATCTAAACTGCATCATATCCCAAATTATCCCCAAATTATCATATTTTACTGAGCAAAGTCTACAAATTAATCATTTTGTTAGGTCGCTTTTTATATTTCTCATAAATATACCTTTAAAACATTAAAAAACATTAAGTAGATTCAAGGACAACAGCATTTTAAATAAGAAGATTCATTTAAAGGGCAGAAATAGCTGCTGATTATCTGTATTAAAAAGTCAAACATTGAAAATTCAAAAATTAGGTTGAATTGTTATTCTATAATACATGGTTTGTAAATAAAACTAGTCACATATGCTTGTTGTATCCTGTTGTTGACTAACCCTGATGCTCACCTTCTGCAGCTCAGTAATAGCTGTGTGAGCTCAAGGTCATCTGAGCTGAGCAGAACGTCACGACGCAGAGGGACTGCTTATCTGTGAATTAGCCTTTAGCTCTGCGCTAGCTTTTATCAGCATCTCCACTGAATTAGGATTTGAAATGGAAATATGAGGGAAGAGAGGGCGAGAGACACAGTGAAAGAGGCAGAGAGAGGGAGAGGGTGAGATAAGGGAGCTCGCTCTGCTTACCCAGATACTCCACAATGTCCTTGACGTCAGTGACGAGGTAGTCCAGCCGGTAGCACTCTGTGGAGGGGGGCAGGTCGGACTCGCCGTAGCCTCGCATATCCACAGCCACCACGCGGAACTCGCTCTTAAACTCCCTCAGCTGGTGCCTCCACGAAAACCTGAGGGGGACATGTCAATCATTTTTAGTCGCCCACCAGCATCCTCAGTTCCTGCTTTTTAGAGAGCGGAGCTGTTACAATATAAACAAAATACCTGTTTTATAACCAGTATTACAACCTAAATTAGAACAGTTGGTGCAGTATGGAAAATACAGATACAAAAAGGCTTTTATTTTGTATTATATTTGAATGTATTTTAATGTTTTGTCTGCTCAAACATTTCACATCAACACACACACCAAATCATGCACTTCAGGCCTGTAGCACATCTAAAAAAAAGTTGGGACATTAAAGTATTTATTTTGTAATGTTACCATTGCTTCTCACAACATTTTTAAAGATGTTTAGGCACAGAGGATGCCAAATGATGAATAGTTTTAGGTGTTATTTATTCTCTATTGTGGACAGGTCAGGACTGCAGACAGACCAGTCCAGTATCTGCACCCTATTCTTCCACAGTCATGCCTCTGTAATGTTTGCAGCTCATGGTTTTATATTGTGTTGTTGAAAAATGCATAGAGAGAAAAAGATGTTGTCTTGTTGGCAGAGAAGATGACACCATAATGATTTGGCTAGCCCTAAATAAAATACGGTGCTGCCAGTATGTTCCGAAGTTTGCTGGTTCATATCCCAGATCATGATGCTTGCCATCAGCAGCCAGAGTCTAAGAGAGTACAATTGTCAATGCTCTCTCTGTGGGGGGGGGTACAGTAGATGGTGTTCTCTCTCCCCTCATCACTCCTGTTGGGATAATGGTTGTTCCAGGAATCTGTTGGCTGATGTATCAGAGCTGAGGATGCAGTGCTTTCCGCCTAGGCCATTGGTTGCCTGATGATGCTGCATCGGTGGCAGCTGGAAAAGAGGTGGAGTCTGTCTTCACATGTATCAGAGGGGACATGCTCTAGCATTCACCCTCCTAGTGATAGGGGGAGACCTATTGAGTGGATGGGGTGATTGGCCATCCAAATAAAAAATAGCACAAATTATAAATGTATTATTTAAAAGTTGGGGTGGGAATTGTAGGATATCTCACGGTCACGAGTATCACAGTACTACAATTAGGTGATACCAATATACAGGGGTTGGACAATGAAACTGAAACACCTGTCATTTTAGTGTGGGAGGTTTCATGGCTAAATTGGAGCAGCCTGGTGGCCAATCCTTATTAATTGCACATTATTGCACCAGTAAGAGCAGAGTGTGAAGGTTCAATTAGCAGGGTAAGAGCACAGTTTTGCTCAAAATATTGCAATGCCCACAACATTATGGGTGACATATAAGAGTTTAAAAGAGGACAAATTGTTGGTGCACGTCTTGCTGGCGCATCTGTGACCAAGACAGCAAGTCTTTGTGATGTATCAAGAGCCAAGGTATCCAGGGTAATGTCAGCATACCATCAAGAAGGACCAACCACATCCAACAGGATTAACTGTGGACGCTGTAAGAGGAAGCTGTCTGAAAGGGATGTTCGGGTGCTAACCCGGATTGTATCCAAAAAAACATAAAACCACGGCTGCCCAAATCACGGTAGAATTCAATGTGCACCTCAACTCTCCTGTTTCCACCAGAACTGCCTGTCGGGACAATAAATTATTGTGGTCTAAAACCAGGTGTTTCAGTTTCATTGTCCAAACCCCTGTATATTGCAATACAATTTTCTACGATACTTCAAGGCATCTGTGTTACTGAAGAGGATAAAATACCCCTAAATAAGAAAATACCAGGAATTTTTATGGATTTATTAATTTGGAGTAGGTTTCCACTATTCATTTGATTAGCTTCCCCAAATGGAGTAATGAAGCTTTAGTAACTTTAGTAAGTCATATTGGGGGCTGAGTCTTAGAGCAAGTTTAGAGCGTCTATATTTTAAAATACTGCACCTGCACTGCTATCACTTTCCCAATTACGCACACCGTACACTGCAGTGTGTGGAGACACGCTAAGTGCTTTAGCGGTTACCCTGCTGCAGTGTACAGTGCAGGTCAGGTCCTCAGGCCTCAGGTCAGGTAAACTAAACCGAATGTGCTGTTATTTCTCACTCAGCTCACTCTCCGCTGCGTACCAGCGCTTTCTCCTTCACCGCTGTTGACGCCAACACTTCTCCCAAACTTAAGGTCACCTTTAAACTCAGCTTGAGATGTCTTAAACTGATCCAGCCACATCAGCTTACTCATCTCCGGGCCGGGGCCAGGACGGGGGCCGAGCTGGGGCCGGGGAGGGCTCTATAATTGAAGGTTTTTACTGCAGAGAGACTGCAGAGTGCAGAGCAGAGAGGAACGGTGTGCTGAGCAGAGGAAGACTGAAGCCTGACCGTAATCCTGATGAGTCAGGATCAGCGTCGGCTACAGCAGCAGCGCCTCACGAGCTCAGATATACAGGAGATTTCAAGTGTAGCAGGACTGAGCACACACACACAAACACACACACACTACAAGTGTACATTTCAGACCAAATATCTGTATTTTTGTGTTCAAGGATATAATATGAACTGCAAAAAAAAATCAATTTAGTTGAAAAAGTTTGTAGAGACTTTTTTTTTCTGAAACCAAGGATATTAATAGGTAGCTTGTCAGTAAGTAATAGGGGTATCAAATTGTATTGTACGCAATAATAAATGTTATTTTTAAGAAAGGGGAATTCACACTGTTTTTATTTCTCATTATATATCTTCTAGAAACAGATTATATCTGTACAGTATCATTTATTTTACTGTAATCCCGGATATATGAAGATATTTGGAGTGCATTATTACTATCATGACATTCTGGATAAATTGACTTCAGTTACAAATCTGATTAAATTCTTCTATTTTTTTTATATCTCAGTTAGTGGTGTGTTACATCACATCGTATGCAATAATAAAATTTATTTTTTTATTTTGTTGCAGTAGTGTATTCTTGAATTTTTTTAAATGTTTTGTCATAACCCCAAGACTATCATTAAAGCAAAAAAATTATAAAATATCATGATATTATTTTAGGGCTATATCGCCCACCCCTAGTAAGTAAGAAAGTAAAGAAGTCAAATTTATTTCTGTCGCACATTTTAAACAACCATATTTGCACAAAACTTACTTTACAACTCTAGAAAAATCAAGAAAGGAAAATAATAAAATAATCAAAAAAGCATTTTTTAATACAACATGAAATTCAACTATTGCAAAAGCTTATCAATATATATACAATGCAATTTAAATACTAGTATTCTCAATAACCTTTTCCATTTTTTTCTAGCCTTAGGAACCCTTTAAAAAAGCTGGTCAGCTGATCTGAAGGCTTTTTTTTTATGAGGTATATAACTGAAATAATAATTCAGCTATATAAAACAGAGCCAGACTATTTAAACCTTTAAACCACACAATAAACTTTAAATTAAAGCAGACAAAAATAGCTTAATATTGTGAATATTAGATAGAAAATCTGCTTTTATCACAGATTAAGATCAAGATATTAAACTTGAGGTCAACATGCGAAATCCTGGATTTTACATCTTACTTCTTACTTCTGAACTTCTTACTTCTGAAATGTAGCTATAAGCTTAGCGCTAGTTCTAGCAGGAACCTCCCATGCTCGATGCTCATATCTCAACCAATCACCAGTTTCCACCTGAGTTTATTAGACCTCCCGTTACACGCCCTTCTCTGTTTGCAGGCGCTGTTTTGTTTTCCCCTCCTTCCTCCCCACCACCTCTGGTCTGGTCCCGCTGGCTGCCCGGGGGTTGGCTCCGCCCCCTGCGAGGTTCCAGATGATGCATACCCGGGCTGACGACGGGGCCTACGTCAAAGACTTAATATACTTAAATTGTTATCTAATACACTGTTATACTTTTAAAATTAAAGCTTTCATTATTGCATGCTTGCCTCTGGAGTCTTCCTGGTAGAACAAAAAAGAGGTTCTTCTTTATAATCAGATTTAATCTGGCTGATAGTAATAGTGTCTGATCTCTCTGTCACACCTGATTCAGCAGCTAAAAAGCATGGCATTATAATTGACTCAATTATAATTCAGACTCATTTGATGAACACATAGCTAATACACTTTAATAATAACTTTGACAGGCCTTATCCCTGTGTGGCATGGAAAATTTTGACTATTGTAATGAGCTACTGTCGGGATGTTCCAGCAGTAACCTTAATAAGCTTTAACCAGCTGCAGCCTGAGTTCTTCTTAGAAATAGAAAAAAGTATTATATCAAAACAGTTCTATTAGCACTTCAATGGCTTCCAGCTATTTTCTTAATTGGTTGTTAAATTCTCCTGCTAACTCTTATTGATCTCTTGCATTGAATGTGGATGTGATTTCTTCCAGAAGATATTTCTAGCCAGTAGCTGCAGGTTATGATCATTACCACCCACTGCGATGTCCACTGTGGGTGGTAATGCCTTCTGTGATGTATTCCTGCAATACACGTGAAGCTGTGCATTGCGCAACTACAAAACTTTGTACGGATTGTCCCATCCAATCTGTACCTACTATTAGGCCTCAATCACAAGATAACAACTTACAATCTGGGGGGCCAAATGGCCCAGCAGTATAAAACTCTGCCACTAAGATCTGGAGATCGCTGGTTCAAATCCCAGTCCTGCAGCTTGCCATCAGCTGCCGGAGCCCTGAGAGAGCACAATTGGCTTTGCTCTCTCTGGGTGGTTAGATGGTGCTCTTTTCCCCTTCATGACTCCTAGAGTGATGTCGATCAGCACAAGGCTGCATCTGTGAGCTGATGTATCAGAACCGAGTCGCTTTGCTTTCCTCAGCAATACTTCATCAGCAGCAGTTCGAAAAGAGGCGAAGTCTGACTTCACATGTGTTGGAGAAGGCATGTGCTAGTCTTCACCCTTCTTGTGTTGTGGAATCACTAGTCATGAGGGATATACAGCTGATTAGCAGCTGAATAGGTTGGACAATTGGGAGAACATGGGAACAAACAAAAAAAAAAAACACTTTACAACTTACACAGGTGTGGGCATCCCCAAGCCGCTGCCTCAGGTAACACTTAATGATCAGTTTACAACAAATGCAAACTTTGTAACAACGATTATCAAATTGTATTGTATATTTTTGTGCGATCCTCTCTTGGATGGCATCCCGCAGATGCAGTGGCTGCTCTGCCCTGTCTGAAAGTAAAGTGGAGCAGCCGAGAGAGAGAACGGTGTCCTCCAGCTCTCCGCAGACTGACCCTGAGGTTCCTGCCTGATTCTGGAGCAGGAGATTGGCCAGTGGAGCAGAACGGAGCCAGTGCCACATTAATTAGGCTCTGTCCCGATCCGGGCTCCTCTCTGGCGCTCTGACGGCTCCCAAAGCTGACAGCCAGGCCGGTCCGCTGACAGCGAGAGAGCCGTACACACAACTACAAACACTCTGGAGATGCTCACGGATAACCGGCCTATCGACAGCATTATGTCAACATTCATCTTCCTTCTGTGCCTTCAGCATGAAAAGTGCTTACAGTAACTCAGCTACTCCATATGGAGTTTGATGCTCATAAAGAGTGAAATTCTTGCTGATCTGATACAGAGAAGACACGTTAATAGCAAAAAAGAAACCCAGAAACTCTGAATAAGGGAGTGTTTTTAGAGGTATTGACAGACTGCAACTGCAATATGCAATATGCAGGACAACCAATTTGCAACTCTAAGCAATATGTAACATTTCCTTGCTGGTATAATTATATAATTAAATACACACTCAGAGATATATAGGACAGAGGACAGAGATTCAGTGCTCAGAAGTTATCATTATATAGAGTTTATTAACTTTCAATACATGAGTTCACCTAGGCTTGTACAGTGTACAGTAAAGTTGTAAGTGGTATTAGTGAATATAGTAACTCTGTATTATAGTAGAGAAGTGGGCGGAGATTCTGGTCATGGTGAACATAAGGCTTGTGTTGTGTACAGTAGTAAAGTTGTAAGTGGTATTAATGAATATAGTAACTGTATTGTAGTAGAGAAGTGGGCGGAGCTTCTTCTGGACATGGTGAACATAAGGCTTGTGTTGTGTGCAGTACTATAGATTCACTTGTTCAAAATCACATGATTATTATCGCTATTTTTAACTCATTACGAACCCTAAATTGTACCTGTCTGAACTTTGTTATGTGCTGCAGGCCTGAAATGCAGGAGTTGATATTAATATTAGGAATGTCCTAAAATATATCTTGGCTTCATGCTTTCTGTAATTAAAGAAATTCAATATAAATGTTTTGGGTTTTGGGTTTGTAGAAAACCTGCAAAAACAGTCATGCGAAAAGTTGACTGTGTGTTTATGTAAGAGAGTATAACTGTACACATCTGTGTGTGTTTCTGTTTCTTAAAGACTCACCAGAACTCGGGGAATCCATGCAGAAACAGCATCAGTGGCTTGCCCCTCTCGCCCGCAGCGACATAATGAAATCTGAGTCCGGATTCCTGCAACCACCAAAAAACAAATAGCCACAGTTACTCACCGTGATAGTAGTGTATATGACACTGTCTGTCCAGCTACATCCACCGGCGGGGCGATTACTGTCTGCTCTGATATAACGTTTATCCTCACACTGCAGCCTGTTTTTTATAGAGCTATTACAGTAACCAGTGATGCAGTTCTGTACACAGTACAATATCACAACCATAGCTTTTACTGACATTTATGGGACATTTCACAGTAATTTCATTGACTATATAGAGAAAGATCAAATAGCTCGACTTTTTTAATGGGCAAAGTCTTAAAAAACAGGACGACTCAGCAGGTTTTTATGGGATCAGCGGGGATATGGACTCTAATAACAACAGACTGGTGCAAACTAAAGGTGGGATAATATATCAATATTTAAATATATTGTATCATATTTCGCATCAAAAATGTAATTTTAATTGAAAGAAATGCACTCTAAAATTCTGAAGACTTGCCCCTTAATTTACTGGTTCATTACTTCACACGGTGGCCCTATAATCCAATAAATAGAGTAAATCTGTGGTGAAGTCTGTTGGTTGTCAAATTCTGAGAAACTGTCACCAATAAATCCATAATTCCTAGTATTTGCCTTTTTAGGGGCATTTTGTCTTCTGCAGTAACACAAATGCCATGAAGTATCATAGAGAATTACAGCTCCCTCTCTCTCTCTTTCTCTCTCTCTCTCTCTCTCTCTCTCTCTCTCTCTCTCTCTATATATATATATATATATATATATATATATATATATTTTTTTTTTTTTTATATATATATAAATGCACCAGACAAATACTAATGAGTCCACTATTTCTAAAAACAATTTGAAGAGGTGTTTATTGTTAACAATACCATGTTACTGTAATACAAGCAGGTCACCTTTTTTAATGTTTTTTAAATGTTTATGTATGAGCACTTTCCCGAAGTTCACAGATTCACATATCGGTGCATTCTTTATCCAAAACATCTAAACTACAACTTTCTCACTTACAAGACAATAAACAGATCAAGAATTTAATAATATACAGTACCAGACAAAAGTTTCTCATGCTATGTTTTTTTTATTTCTTTATTTAATGTATTTTCTACATTGTGAATTAATATAAAAAAAATTAAAACGGTTAAGGGACATATATGAAATTATGTAGTAAACAAAGAAAAAAAGGGTTTGTCCTCCACAATCCCCTGATCTAGACCTGATGAACTGAGATGGTGATTTGAGGTGATTTGGGATGAGCTGGAGCTTCACAGTGTGAATAAAAAGCAGCAACTCTTGTTCAACACCTCCAGAAACTCCTTCCTTCAAGATGCTGAAAAAAACTATTCCAGATTATTCTACTTCATGAAGACACTGAGATTAAAATATCAGGAGTGTGCAGATCTGTCCTCCAAGGTAAATGTGCTACTTAGAAGAATCTAAAGTAACATAATAAAACATATTCTGGTTTAACAGTTTTTTTGTTTACAGAATAATTTTGCATGAGTTCCTGTATAGCTTTAATATAGCCTTCAATATTAAATTTACAATGTAAAAAATCAATAAAAAAAAGAAACATACTAAATAAGAAGAGATGTGTCTATACAAGGAAATTATGGGAACACCTATGGTACTTTCTATTAATTAAAAACAGAAAAACTGAGCCACTTTTTGGACAAAAGTATTGGGACACCTGCTCATTGCATTTGACAAAAAAGAGAACACACTTCTTAATACACCTCACCTGGCATTAGGCACAGTGCCAACAGGTGTATGTTTGAGTCCTGTTCTATTCATACACTGAATTAAAATAGCTCTATACTCACTGCATCATCACCTGTCTGACTGCAGACAGACAGCAGCGCGTGCTGTTATTCCCCATCACGCACGCACTCTCTCGCTCTCTCTCGCGCACGCACGCAGGCGCCCGCCCGCTTACCTTGATCCTGACGTAGCAGTGCGTTCCCAAGGACGTGTCGCTGAGGCACGCGGGCGGCGTCTCGCGCACGGTCCACCGGAAGGTGGTGGAGGGTCTGAGCAGGATGTTCCAGCCCAGGCGCAGCAGCGCGGTGCACGCGCACAGGGCGCAGTACCCGTACACCAGCGCCCAGTAGCCCAGCAGCCGGAGCCTGAGTGCGAGCCACACCGACAGCAGCAGCAGCGCGCGCAGCAGCCGCGCCATCTTCACATCACTGCACGGGCGGCGAGCACGAGCACGGGCGCAGGCAGGAGCAAGCGAGCGCGTGCTGCTGCTGAGAAGGAGGAGGTCGCGCGGCTGCTGTTGTTGTTGTTATTGATCCTCTCGCTGCGCGTGTCGTAACGGACGCAGTGCCCGCATGGTAGTGATGCTGCACTGACGGAGCTCCGCTCTGCTCTCCTCCCAGAGAGAGAGCGAGAGAAAGAGAGAGAGTGTGTGTGTGATGGGAGGATCCCTGTGTGTGTGTGGAGGTGCGCGCACGCACACACACGGTGCACAGCAGTTTAGTCGAGACTGCATCTACCTGGATTATGTACAAAAACGTATATTTTCTGTGTCCAATGAAAAACAAGTATCCTCATTTATATAAAAATATATATAAATATTTAAATAAATATACATATATTATAAATATCATTGAACAGTTACTTTATTTTAGTCATTCAGTTCAAAATGTGAAACTCATATATTATATAGATGTATTACACACTGAGTAATCTATTTTAAGCGTTTATTTATTTTATTGTTGATCATTATGGCTTTCAGCTAATAAAACAAACCATCTCCAAATCATCACTGATTGTAGAAACTTCACACTAGACCTCAAGCAGTTTGGACTGTGTGTCTCTCCACTCTTCCTCCAGACTCTGGTCCCTTGATTTCCAAATGAAATGCAAAATCTTTGTGTGTGAATTTAGTGTGAAATTATTTAGCAAACAAAAAGTGTTAAACAAGCTCGACAGATCTGCACACTCTTTGTATTTTAATATCAGTGTCTTCATGAAGGAGAGTCACCTGGAATAGTTATCTCAGCGTCTTGAAGAAAGGAGTTCCTGGAGGTGCTGAACAACAGTTGCTGCTTTTCCTTCACGCTGTGAAGCTCCAGCTCATCCCAATTAAATCAGCTGAAATCACCATCTCAGTTCATCAGGTTTAGATCAGGGGATTGTAGAGGACGAACACATTTTTACTGTTTATTACACAAGTCAGAGGCAGAAGCTCTGAATCTTTTGCTGCACAGTTTGTGATGATCATCCCTTTAGTCCTTCATCAGTGGTTACAGGAAGCTGCCCTCTTTAGCAGTGATACTGAGGGGTTTAAAAACTCCAGCAGCACTGCTGGTGATGATGCTAATCAGTGCTAATCACTGCAGTGCTGAGAATAATCATTCACCATCCAATTAATAATAATAATAATAATAATAACAACAACAATTGCTCTGTGGTGGTCCTGACCATTAAAGAACAGATTGAAACAACATTCTGCTTTATGTGTACGTAATTATCTTAATAATTAAAGATAAATTAAAATTAACTGCTCACTGCTACTTGTACGGTGTATAATTATATGTGAACTTCAATAGAGTTTGATTTGAAATAAACACAAAACAACCATTTAAATGAAAATATTTATTATTTATTTATTGATCTAGCTTAACTTTCAAATAACACAGTCTTGTTTCCCTTAGTTCCACTGGGATAGTAAAGTGCTTGCGTGGTGAAGTGTGTGTGTGTGTATGTGTGTGGTGTGTGTAAGTGACTGAGTGTAGAAGGAAAAGCACTGCAGAATTGACCATGACATGTTCAGTGCTGCACTGCGTCCTCTGAGCCCAGCCCCTGGGCCTGAGTGAAGCTCAGCGCTGGCCAGAAGTCGCTCAAGAAGAAGTTTAGGCACCCCATTGTTCCCAGTCTCTCCGGATTTACAAGGTAATGGCACTGTTCTTCCAAGAAGATGTAAGTGGAAAAGTAAATCTGCTTTGTTGAAAACGCTGATTGACATTTGGCAAAACTATAACATCTGTCTTCTGAATAACAATAATGATAATATTTATATTACACAATATAAATGCAGATATTACAACAGTACCGGTACTACAGAAACAAAGAAACAAAAATAACATTGATAAATAGGACAATAAAAAAAAAAAAAAAAAAAAAAAAACATTTTTCTGTGTAACTTGCTGTATGAAGAGAAATACGACTGCAAACACCCTAGTGCAAAACCACCACATACATCATACATCCATCAGGGGACATATTCATGGAATGTGCCAAATGACATGTATATAACAAAAGAAGTACAAAAAGTAGAAAACACAAAGTTACTCAATATATATAAAAAAAAATAATAATAATGAAAGGTGGGAAGTGTGCACATGAGGGGGCAACCGCTATTCTCCTTCATATTAGCCTTCATACACCAAGCGTTTCAGCCTGCCCCTCCACAAATAAAGCAGCAAACGTGCATTTCAGACCTGAGTCAGAACCAGAACCCGAACCACAACCCAAAAAGAGGGGGCAGGGACAAACCGACAAAATGAAAACTGAATTAAGAAATAAAAAGTGCATCTAGCTCCACCCACATCTGAATCTCTTCAGTTTTTCTGTACTCGACGTATCGAATATCACTTCAGTACAAATGTGCTAAAGTAAAATGAGGTTACCATATTGTACGATTTTGCCCCTAACAAAGCACTTGAAACCCGTTTCAGTCACCAGGACTCACTGAACATCTCAGGAAGAGGACAGCACACAGGCCACCATGTTAGCATATCACACGAAGTAGCTTTTCTAGCTTTTTTTCTTAAATACCAACAACAATTCTTCTTTTTTTCTTTTCTTTTTTTTACAATAACAAATCAAGTTCAGTCCAGGTTCTTCTCGAAGGTCGCCATGATGTCGCTCTGCATGGTCATATCTATGATTCCAGACATCTAAATGAGAAAAAAAGTGGGAAACAAGTCAGCACAAGTCCAAAAATAAAAAATGCAAAAAATAAAACATTTGAGTTTTTTTTTTGTTTGTTTTTTACCTTTGCATTAAAATTTGGTTTGGAGATGTATCAAGTTATACAGATGATAGCACGGCTTGTGTCAGTAGAAGCACAAAGATGGCTGCCACACTTTTCTATTAGTATCATAAAATTGTCGATTCTTTTCCACTTGTAGCATAGCTAACAATCTGATTGGCTCTTTTTGTTGAAGGGTAGGACTTTATCTGTAAACAGATGCCATGCTGAGTGTTAGAGGAACTGCCATTTATTTTTCAACAAGTGGGTAGTCTTCTCATTTAAAATGTTATTGTCAGTACATAGCAATACCACTTTAAGCTCAGATTAAGGTGAAAAAACAGGTAAAAGTCCAGTTAAAAGCCTTCATCGTTTTAGGGCGTTTTCACACCTGTAGTTTTTGGTTTCTCTGGTTCGGATCAGTTGATGAGTTTGTTTATTTGGAGTTTTTTCTCTCTCTGTTTGGTTTGGTTTTACACCGTCAAAAACCTAAACGCACCAAATTATGCACCAATAAACCTTGCAAGCACATTGTCTCTTCTGATTGGTCAGAGCTGTCTGGTGCGGGAAGATTCTGTCCTCCTGCGCGTATAGCTGTACAGTGTAAAGTTGCTTTTACACTGAATGCTGAAAATGTGTCATTGCGCAAACAGTGTTTTCAATGGGATGTGCAGCGCAAATGTATACATAGTAAACATAGAGTCACGCGGCTGCGAGTGATGAATGCAGCACATACTGCGCCCGTAAACAGCATGGAGCAGTGACAGCATTTTTTTTTTAAAGATGTGGTAATTATCGTTATCTGGCTAATATATCAGATTAAACTGCACCTTATATAAGCAGTTAGTTCAAATAAAATGATTATATTTGATAGCTGGGTCTGGGATTAAGACCACACTCTCACCAAAAGAGAGAGAGTCTGTTTGTTTGGGACCAGACCAAGATCACAGTCTCTAGCTGGTCTCGGTCTGGTTGTTTTGATCCACACCTGAGTGTGATTGCTGTTTCACACCTTCTCAACTGAACTGCACTAAGCATACAAATGAACCAGAGTCTGTTTTAAGCGGACCAAATAGTGCTGGTGTAAAAATGCTCTTAAATACATGTTTATAATACAAACAAAGCTATTTCCACCAAAAAGGTTACAGCTATACTGCAGAAAGTACCTTTTTGGTAGAACAGATTTTACACAGATTTGTGTTATTATTTTAAGCACTTTATAAGTGAAGATCACATCACATTTATGACAAGTTTATTTTATGTAGAAACCATGAAATTCTACACATATTCTTTCTTTCCACTGTAGTAAGACAATAAACAATTGTACTCACAGCTTCTCGTCTGCGTCTCTCCTGCTCTCTCTTACGGGCCATTTCTCGCTCGCGGTCCACAGAGCTCTGAGCAGGACTGGGGGACTCTGGGGTTTTTGGGGGGTCTAAGATAGCTGCCATAATAGGAAGTTCTGCAGATTCCACTTCTGCTTTGGAAGCCTGGCTCTCCAGCTTGGGCTTTGTGAGCTGCTGCGTCACGCTATAAATCATAAAAAAAATTAAAAAAAAATGTCACACCATCAGTTCATTCACATGGCACTGCTGAGCCAGCTATTACACAACCATTTACTATAGCTGAGCCAGAGGTCCAGAGCGTGGAGGTGAATTAATATCACATGAACGGCAATAAAACTGAAATCAATCCCCCTACAGAAGTCCCGCTAAAGAGCAGAGTGTAATATGAGATAGGTCATGTCTCCTGAGGGCTAGCCATTTTCATTTAGACCCACGATTAGCAATATCTGAACAGCCACTTCTTCAGAGTGGCACTGTCTACCCGTCATATATCTTCAGAATTGTAGGTACAATATTAATCCTGTCCCAGTAGATTTCAGAACAGTGTTATAAATTTAAAATAGTCCATAATGAATGTACACAAACTCCACACCTAATCAACATGCACAATCGGCTATATTTGAATCTATAGGCCAATCTATAGTCTATAGAAATAATGTCTTACAGTTGGCTGTTGTCAATTTACCTAAACAGACCTCACTTCCAGACCCATATTCGTAAACTTCATCACTATTTAAACAGAGCAGGTGTAGGCTCTGAGTGGTCCAGCGGGCTAAGTTCTGCCACTATGATCGTGGGGTCGTCAGTTCGAATCCTGTTCATGTACCTTGCCAGCACATAGCATCTGTGAGCTAATGTATCAGAACTGAGTCGCTGCTCTTTCCTCTGAGCGTGCTGTGATGCTACTCAGCAACAAGCAGTTTAAAAAGATGCGAAGGCTGCCTTCACATGTGTCGGAGGAGGCATGTGCTAGTCTTCACCATCCTGGTGTTGGGGAATCACTAAAGATAGGAGGAGTCTGAATGAATGGGTTGGGTAATCGGCCATGTAAATTGGGGAGAAAATAGGGAAAAAAATATAGAAAAAAAAAGAGAGAAAAAACTAAACAACCAAAAAAAAAACAGCGATGGTGCAAGCCGTTAAAAATAGAATGTTGGAGCATTTAACCAAAGCTTTAATCTATTCACTACATAATGCACTAAAATAAAATTCACAAAAAAATGTAAAATAACTGAAACTACATGTTTTAATGCACTAAAACATTGCATCATATTAAATAATATTCAATTAACGCAATCATATATGAAATATCAAACAAATTCTGTTGTTCGTCTTGAAGATTCACAAGCAGCCTTTCTTAAGTAAATTGGTTTTCAGATTGTTTATGTTACTTGCTCCAATTTTGTACGGCAATAAGCTCACACACATAATGTATCTAAAGACATTAGATATCATAATGGGGAATTTTGCATATGGAGTACAGTGATAAGGCACTGCTTCAGGCACAGCAATCTTAAATCAGCCATCACACCTGCTTTTGTCTGAAGTGCTCTTCTCTTTCTCTTTCCCTGCCTCAGTCTGGAGTTTGCGCGCCCGCTCTCGCTCCTCCTTCTCCATGGCAGCTTTGCGGAATTGCTGGAAACTCTCCTTGGAGGACCGGATGGTGGAGGGAGTGAGAGTGGCCATCTTGCCCAGGCTTGCCCAGGAGTCTGCATTCTTCAGAACGATATCCTGCAGGAGAAAGAAAAAGGTTGCAGTCCTGATTCTGCAGCACTAGCACTTTAACAAGAGCAAACATAAACAATGAAATGTGTTGCTGATAACAGAGGAAATTAAATTTATCATATAATATTTGGCCAAATTAAAACATTTTTTTTACCATTGAGTAAATTACATAGCTAAAATGCATCTTTGCTTTTCAAAGAAAAAGCAACTACAAAATAACCATTTTCCACTAAACATTTACCTCAGCAGAGCTATTCTGATCATGAATTTATTTCAGCAGTGCTATTCTATGCTAAGGTTAAGTTAATACAGCTAACATCTAGCTACTATCCTAGCCCTGTACAGCTCATATTGGTCACTTAAAAAGCAGCCAGGTTGTGAAGAGGTAGTAAATGAGATGAGCGTAATAAAGTGATGCAATTTATTTTATTATTTATTTATTGGGGCAGGACATAAAACTGAACTTAAACCAGGCATTTGTCTGCTCTCCCTGTCTCCTTCCCTTTTTCCCTGCTGCAGTGCTTTGATCCATAACATTGCTAGGTGGAAGGAGTGTGGGCCTGCTGTTGCTGCTTTACAAATTGCTAACATCAGAAGAAACACTGTAATATAACTTAAAAATAAATGTTCATTTATTGTTTGGTATAAAATATTCTTTTCAGTTTCATTTCATTTTCCGTTCCCAAATATCCAGAGCATTCTTCCTGAACGGGATTCTTGCAGTATGTATAGAACAAAAGTGTAAAATATAAAATCAGAGATACCGTTTTCTGAGCACTGGATTTGGGGTCTTGGCTGGGTTTGCAGAGTTCACCTCCTTCTGCAGCTTTAGAGCCTGTGTAAAGTGTGAGAGAGGAAAAGACGCCCATTGAGAAAAGCTGGAGTTATAAATGAGCGCTAGAAGGAAAAGTCCTGCAGGAGAAATGCTGACCAGGCGGTTTGTGCAGCTGAGCCGAGGACTCTCTCACTGCGTCTGGAGCTCCCTGCTCTTCCCTCACACGGGCTGGGGGGGACCGCCCAGGACACTGCTGCAGAGAGAGAGAAGAAGGGGGGGTATTTATATTTTCAGGGGAGTGAGTCAATAATAGTCAATCTGTTCCACAGCTGAGTCCAGTCTTAGCATAAACTCACTACACAGACTCTACTAAAGCAGCTACTGCTGAGATATTCATGCAAACCAACCCTGAGCCTTAAACCTAGCCTAGCATTGCATACCCTTTTACAATACACACATTATCAAATTATGACCTTAATAATAAACCTAGCTGACCTCAATATTACTTTACAGTGTGAAAATATAAATACATGTGTATGTGTGCATCTCACCAAAAGTGCATACAATGGGCAATATTGAGATCAGCATCAGTTAATAATATAATAACACATTATATCCACATATTGTGACAGGCTATCACCAGTATTTGCCAAAAAGCTATTAAGTTTAAAAACGATCAACGCTACTTAATTTTAACTGGCAATTTGAAATCAATCACAATAGTTTCAGAGACAATAAATTACAATTATTATTAGAACTTAATCTAATAAAACTTAAAATAAATAAATAAATGAATTAATTCACTTTTCTTCCCCATTTTAGGGGAGCATTGTATCGTCTCTGAACTTGAAAGGGTGCGAAATGGTCTACCTCATTCTTGACGATGAGCTGTGATTTTGCGCCAGATGGGGCGGGGTCCGTGGGGGGCAGCCCGGGAGGAGTGGAGAGCGGAGAAAGAAGGGTGGGGAACCCTAAATCACAAAAAAGCAACTATATCAAGAAATGTATTAAGATATTCAAACAAACACTGAGGCATCAGGACGAGGTGAAAGCACAGCAGTGGGCTGAAAAGAAACGAACAGATAATTTTAATAAAATAAATAGATTAGGCATAAATAAGACATGGCAACATGGCTCAAAATGGCAAAAGATGGCACACAAGACAAAGCCCAGGCACCACAGGAGCCATTGCGGAGGGCAGCAGGCGGCGCATGCAGAGCTAATCGAGCTCACTGGGACTAGGTTTGAACATCACAGGAGGATAGGATGAGTGACAGCGGGGCGGCGGCTACGACGACTTGGAGCAACCTCTTACCTTCCTGCTGAGCTTTCAGCACAGGCTTCTCTGAGGCGGCAGGGAGGGGGGAGGCTGCCGGGGGATCCTGTGAAGTGGGGAGAGGGGGTCCCGGGGACGGGCATGTGAACAGGGGCTCTGCTGCGCTCTGGGGCTGAGTGGGAGTGGGAGAAGCAGATGGATGTGGGCAGACAGTGGGCGGGGAGGGTTTAGGGGAGCCTGTAATGAGGCTGTTGGGGAAGGGAATGGGAGATGGAGGAGGATGAGGATGATGGGGGTCCTGTTCTGAAGGCAAAGTGAGGGAAAGTGGAAGCAGGGGGGCCGTCCAGGTCTTGCGAATCAGAGGAGCTGCTTTGGCACTGGGTCTGGAGGGCTGAGGAGGCAGCCGGCTGTGCAGGGCTGAGGAGGAGAGGGGTGTGGAGCAGGTTTAACAAAATACATGTTTAAATGAATGGTACCACTTTAAAATAAGGCTCCTAAATAAAAGGGTTTCTAAATAGTTTATAAAAGGAGTTTATTAATGGTTATAAATTAAGTTATAAATACTTTTTTTAAAAAATTAAGCGCTTATTACAAAACATAAACAGAAAGAACAACAGCGACAAATACTTTTTAAACATATATTATATAGATAGTCGTTTAACAGTGTAAAAATAATTGTGGATTCACTGTTTGATACACGACAGGCCACAGTCGCCCTTTCTATTTATGTGTTGTAACTGTTAATTAATGGTTTATAGCCTAATTAATAACCATTAATAAACTCCTTTGTGAACTGTTTCTAAATCCTTTAAAAAAGACCCTTATTTTAAAGTGGTACCAAATTAATACTATAGCTTTCTGAGAAATACGGACTCAGTTGGGTTGTAGTCTAGTGTATAGGGTTTTAAGTCAGTATATGACAAAAATTAAGAGTACGGGTACGTCCGAAAGCAGAGTATCTTTCTTGGCCAGATACACTCATCCTTAAATTTCCAGTTGGGGATAGTTCTGGTGATGTGGTTGGTCATGGCATAGTATATCTGTCTTTAAGGCAACCTCTTGAGACGCCAGCAGCATGTGGATGAGCACTGTCCTGTTAGAATAGCTGTTCAGAAAAGGCAAGGCCACTGGTTGCAGGACCTCATTATTGTAGGGTTGAGCTGTCAAAGTTCCTTTAACGAAGAACAAATGTGATCCGGCATCATGCAAAATTGCACCACACAGCAAGACATCTCCCAATGGCATAGTATTTAAAAACGGCAGCAGCATGTAGACAAACATTGTCTACACGCTGAAAAAGTGCACCAGAGTGTGTGTGTTCAGAAAACTTGTGGCCACTGTTTGTCATTAAAAAACCTGCAGGACCTCATATAAAAAAAAAAAAAAAGATCTTGCCACTGACTGCAGTGGATTCATTACTCATCACCACCAAGACAACCAAGTGCGACTCTTCACGGTCATTCTGAGTCACTCCATTACAGTCTAGCACGAGTTTAATTCCTGTAGGTTGATAACTCCTGAGTGCAATATTTTTTATGATGATGATTATGATTGTATCTTTAGTGCAAAGTAAGGTACAAAACTGATGCTAGGACAGTATCCACAAGGGTATGTTTTCAGTACCTTTATGTAAGTGACATATTTGTACTATTATCAACTGCAGACAGAGTTGGACCTAAAGGATCATGTTTTGAGGGTACATTTACACAGTCTGTACTTTTGGTGGAAAAAAATTAATGAGAACTTTCCATCCAAGTAATTGTGGTGGTCACCAAACCCCCTGGAGATCCATCACTCTGGATTTTTCAAGTCCAACCAGCTAAATCAAAAACATCAAAAGATGAAGACAATAAATAGCTTGATCATTGCTGTATTGCAGCAGTGTCCAATAAGAGCACAGCACAGGTGAGGAACATTCGTTAGGACAATCCAATTATCCAGCTCACTGAGAAATAGCTTGGGGATCAGGACTGGAGCTCCAGGATCAAGGTTGGCGACCACTGTATATGAAAAGGTGAGCAGGTGCAGTGCGCCTAACCTGGCGGTGCTGGCAGAGCCTCCTCGGCGGGTGGCATGGCGACCCGCTCCGTCTCCGTCTGTGCAGACGGCTCTTTGGAGTCCGCTGCCGAGGGCACGGGCTGCCCGGACGAAAGCCGCATCCGGCAAGGCTCCTTCAGCTCAGGGTGTCCACTCCGCTTCGATGCCTGATCATGGAGGGAGGGGGAAGAACGGGGCCACATTTCACTCCAAATTCACTCACTCGACACAGCGTGAAGTGAAATGTTCCATGCACAGGAAAAATGTGAAATGTGGCACCAAGCTAAGAGGATACTGTTGGTATCTATGCGTTATTAAAAAAAAAATTAACATCAATGACATCATTACGTCCCTTTACCTTATTTTTACTCTTGTTGCCACGCCCAGGGACTTTGTTTTGCTTCTTCTTAGCTTTCTGCTCTGTAAGAAACGCACAATGCTCGTTATTCAGTCAGAGCAGAAGGAAGCCCAGTCTTCAGGATTGAGTATTAACATGATTTACTACTTTACACAGCTGCATATTGTTGGTCACACAGAAATATTGTATCTCCAAAATGGCAAATTTACAAAAGAAAAAAAAAAAAAAAAAAAAAAACTTAAACAAAAAATAATAATAAATATTTGACAATTTGTACAAGTACAAATTTTGAAGCAATGCAAAAGATTAACAGCCAATAGGCCTGTAACAATGACTATGAAGATACAAGGCTTGCGTGTGTGATGCCGACAATACACAGAAATCTACAGGCTAATGTACAACAGTAGAACTATACAGCTCAGGGGGTCACCAGCCTCACCTGTGACTGACTCTCCACTTGTTTTGTTGTAAACTCAAACTCGTCTACAAGTGCCTGTTGTTTGATTATTCCAGTTTCACCCTACGGCAGTGGTCAGATGTCAGGTGTATTCTTCTCACTACAAAACTTGTAATGGGGAATGTTTTAGTGGGTGTGGTTTCCACGCTGCACGACTGATCAACTAATTAAATTCAGTTCACAAATTAAATGATCTGGCTGCTCTCCAAAAAAATGATTTTATAAAAAACACCCATGAAAGCTGATGTGACGCCAAGTGTGAGACATTTTTTCTATGGAGTGTAAAAAAAAAAACTCCCAAAAGATAAAAAATAAAAGTCAATTGTGCACCGATTCACAGAAAAAAAAAAAAAGAAAAGAACATGGATAAGAAAATGGATAAAGAAACTCCTGTGCTATTATTGATTGTAGCTAGTTGCTGCAATAACTGCCAGATCTACCAGATTTAGAATCACAGACAGGTCCAGATATTAAAATCTGCTTTGTATCTGTCAGGGGGCTTCAGTATCAGTAATAACTTAGGTCATCTTCCATTTTGTTGGGCTTTCCGAAACAGTCAATGATCGGATTATTGGGCTTAAAATTGTGTAGCATGAACCTGTACACTTTTGCAAAACCAAGCAAAAGGTACACTTTTGCTTGGTTAGAATGAATGAAACACCCTCTCTACAGACTGGTGACCCCTGTAGAAGTTATTGTAGAACAGCTGCATTCCAAAGCCTAGGCTGCAGCCGAGGCAGGGCGAAATGACATCACTACAAATATCTCACATTTTACAAATTTATTTTTTAATTTATTTTACAATTTTAAAACAAACTCTGCTAGGTAGGCTTTGTTGTCTGCAATTTTCTTGGTGCTGTTTTCTCTTTTCCCTTTCACGTTGCACCAAAGTCCTTACAGGCAACTCAGTTTTTAGTGTAAGAAGTAAGCTGACTTGTTCTTTTTGAAAGGATATCTAAGGCTACGTTCACATTACAACCCACATTGCTGATAGCCAAATCCAATCTGAGCAAAAAATGGATATCTTGACGGTTTACATTCACAAATGTAAATAACATGTATCTGTGTGTAATGTGTACATGCGCACATTGATGCGTGTATAACGTCGCAACAAAAAACGACAACAAAAAAAAATGTCATATTTGAGAGACGACCTGTAGCTTTATAAAAGTGAAACAGATGAATTAGCAGCTCATATGTGCAGCATCTTTTGCTGGAGTGGAGAATAAACAGCTAGTCTGAAGTACATGCTCAGGTTGAGGAGGTGAAAAAAAGGCCAGGCGGTTTGCTTTTGCTGTTTTTTGCAGCAAATCGCATGAATTCCGATTTGACGGTTCACATTCATGTTGCATGTTCATGTAACGGATACGTTTCCGATTTAGGACCACAAATGGAAGTGGCTCAGGGCTGATTTGGGGGGGGGGCTGTGTAAACATTGCCATGTTTACACAGCCATGAAAAAAAAAAAAAAAGATCTGAGACACATTGAGCAAAAAAGAAGCAGATTTGAGTCACTTCAGCCTGGTAATATGAACGTAGCCTTTGTTATTTGTAAACAGACGCCATAAAGAGCATTAAGAGAACTCCCACTCATTTAAACCAGGGCTGGTCTCCTCATTAATATCATCTCTGGTTGTACATGTGCAAAGGACTGTGGGTAAACTAATGCCAAAAAGGATACATCATCAGTTGGGTCCTTGAAGGAACTTTGAGCATAGAATGCATTTGCCAGCATCAACCCGAAACATAGGCCTTGAAATGCAGCTACTGACCATAGAGGCAGCATGTGTAAAACATAAGCATGCTTAATACAGATACAGTTTTTGTTTTTGCACTTGGAGTCCAAACCTCAAGCTTAGGCATCAGTAAATACTGTGAAAAGTGTGCTTGACCTCTGATGCTAAAGTATAAATGTGAAATAATGTGATGGTGAGTGAAAGTGCAAGCAATATGTGATGGCAAAATAAAAAGACGAAACATAATAAACCACACCACTAATCTTAAAATGTACAACAGTCAACTAGGAAAATGAGTTTTATTTGAACCTCCGGTGTCAAACACCAAGATCAAACAATACGTTTTATACCCGTGCACAAAAGCTACAAAGGAAAGAATGCAGTGGCTTTAAGCAAGACAGATGGCTGCCTCCTACAACAAAGCTTTGCTTGGTCCTACTACACCCATGCCAACTTGGTTTACAATCTGGTCAGTACCGTGCATACACCACAGTGTTGTACGTTGATACATTCTAAATAGGAAGGTTATTTTCTGTAACATATATTTAACTTTACAACTTACTATTGAACATATGTACAAAAAGGTGAACAATTGGAACTAATGCAACAAGAGAATCACACAGTAATAAGAGCTAGTGCAGTAGTTTCAAATGAGAACCAGCTACAGTAAGGCTCAAAAAGACTTACAAATTATGCCCTATGTTTTTCCTATGGCTGTGCTTCTCAATCCTGGTCCTGATAGCATCCTGCCCTGCATATTTAAGTGGTTACTTTGCATTTGGGGTTGGCATAAGGAAAAGCCAGGGCTGCAGCATCTAAATTGTGTGCTACATACTAATACTACAAGGTATATACACTTCACACTACACTTCATAGTGCACCAAATATATAATATAATTACTCATTTTGTACAAACAGGAAGTGATTAAGTGTTTCTATGCAACTACATGTCACTGCAAGTTGCCACTGCCCTAATATTGTTCCATTGAGTAAGTGAGTAGCTCCTCCCTTTCCTTTTCACACTGCATTGGATGGAAAAGGCATTTAATTATAGTAACTACTCAAATACTGACTGAGTATGTAATGTGGATATTCGAGTATTGACAAACCAGTAACTACTGCTTTGACGATGTAGCTGCAGAGTGACACATACCAAAGCACAAATATAAACAGCGTAGGCTACCTGCGCAGGCTATGATGAGCACGGCTAATGTTCACTCAACAGCCTTTACTTAAAAACTAATTAGTATTAGTAATAAGTACACAAGTACACATTGTGATGCACCCAATAAGCATACTAGTCAAAGCACCTCCAGGACCAGAATTGAGAAACACTGACTTTTGGGTACAGCAGCCAGGTTGTGTACAAATGGAACACTTTTTGGAAAGTAGAAGAAAATAGTTTAATTAAATTTATTTACTTTGCTTGTGCTTACTTTATTTATTTATTTCCCTTAAATTAATTTAGACATATATTAACAACAATAGAAATCATTTGCAACCTGAAAGTTACAAAAATCCAGCACTGGGGCTTCTTAGCTACATCATGTATAGTTTCGACTGACTATCCAGGCCACCTAAACATTTTGAACGGATATGGGATGTTTCAACACCATGAGCTCTTCTAGCTGGCCTCAATTCAGACTACAGCACTGTTTTAAAATGCAAACAGACATAAATAAGTGATTACGATGGAACTTGAACAAACTTATCAATATCCAAAAAGATCAAAATTAATAATAATAATAATAGTAATAATAATAAATATATTCCAACAAAAACTGAAGAGAGGGAAAGTGTGACTAGACTTGTTCACTCATCTTAGAAGAAAAAGTGCACAAAAATCTATTTATAAAGAAAGAAAGAAAAAAAGCTTACAACCAGTTAACAATATGTAAAACAAACAACCAAAAATAAACCAACTGAACTGAATAGATTTCAAGTATCTGCTGCTCCAGAAGCTGTTACGGTGACATGGTGTTACAAATGGGGTAGATGGCATGTGTCCAAACGAAAATAAACGTTTTCTCACTCAGTATCCTGTCTCTTTCATATCCCCCTCAGTCTATCACCAAGTGGGAAAGAGAGGGGTGATCTCAGCTTTGCCCCATAGAGGTTAAAATAGGTAGAAAGGAGGGAAAAAGAGAGAGAGAGTGCTTGTGTAGATCAGCTAACCTGAGTCAGAGTCACTGCTATCAGAAGAGCTAGAGTCAGAACTACTGCTGTCTGAGCTGGAGTCAGAGCTGCTGCTGCTGCTGCTGCTGCTGTCGCTGAGGCGGGAAGGCCGGGTCAGATCCTTAGACTCTGCTGCCTCACCTGCACCGGGGAACCACACACACCAGCAGGTGAGCCAAAGTAACAGAAATAGCTCATCCGATAAAGGAAATAATCTATGATCATGTGAGCTAAATTCAAACTTTGCCACTGCTTGTTGTAAAAAGAATGAGCAGACATGACCGCTTACCCTTTGACTTGTGTGACTTGGTCGAGCTTGGCTCGTCAACGCCAGGCTGTTTCTCTGTCTCCTTCTTCTTCTCCGGCTTATGCTTTTGAGGCTTTTTCACTAAAACAGACCATGAGACATAAATGTGATTAATACACACTCCCAGATCATTAAACAAAAGGGTGGCCCCTCTTGTATTTTGACTCCATACTGCTGGTGTAAAGTTAGAGATGCACATATGTTTATGATGAATTTGTTAAAGCTATGCCGTTGGCCCCAGGTCTTCAAATATGGACCTTGAATTATGTTTTAATAAATATACAGACAGACAGATAATTCAGTAAAAACTAGAACACTGGATCAAATCAGACCCACATTAGCTTTCATTTGAATTCCAAATGAATGATATAGCTCTACATGGACTCATCCCCAAGGGGAAGAGCATTTTCTTGTAAAGCCCCCTTAACTCTCTATTAAAAAAAAATAAAAAAAACTCTAGACAGAAAGCTCATTGTTTTTAGAAATAATCTTTCCCATCTACACATTTTCAGCAGTTTCTGAATAATTCCTGGCTGGAAATTCTGGGTTGGACTCCCATGGGACCCATCAGAATCTCTTGCGGTACGGGACAGAATTGTACTGTTATTTGCCAGAGCAGGAGTTTAATCAATCTAGGCGATTAGAGAGAGCAGGACCACATTAACATGTAGAAAAATCCCACAAATGTATAAATAATCTAGAAAATTATAATAAAATCACAATGATTTTCATGCATAATGAAAAGAAGGAAAACAACTAATCAATCAGTAAAATTGAGACTGTGGTAAGAAATGTGACGGCGCTAACCGGCACTATACTGCTGTTTTAAATAAATACACAAGTACATTTCACTAAATTTCACATTGCACTAAATTTAATTAATTTAATTTATATTAGGACTGCGGGTGGGAGTGGCAGAAATGTGTATGTGGCGGGTGGGCGCAGGATTAAAACAAGAGATTTATGGAAGGAGCAGGCAGTAACAGAACTAAAACAAGCGATTTATGGCAGGAGCAGGCAGTAACGGGACTAAAACAAGCGATTTATGGCAGGAGCAGGCAGTAACGGGACTAAAACAAGCAGGAGCGGGTTTAAAGAAAAAATAAAATAAATAAAATTTTTAAAAAGCAGTCCTACGCAGACCTCTAGGACCACTCACCACTACAATGTTAGTGCCTGCTCGGCATTTAGAAAAAGAAGTGCTGCTGGAGTTTTTAAACACTGTTCACTCACTGCCCACTTCTACCTTGCAGGTCCACCATGTATCTCATCTATTGCTCCAATAGTTTATGTTGATCATCCTCTAGTCCTTAATCAGAAAGGCACAGGAGACTATTGATAAAACTATTCTCAGTCATCCAGTGTTACTGAGATGTTTAAAAACTCCAGCAGCACTGCTGTGTCTGATCCACCTGAACACTATATGCTCAGTAGAGCTGAAAAAAATATGCTAATATAGCAGAGGGAATTTACTTACCGCCAAGCTTCTTAGGCCTCTTTCTGAGGCATGTCATGACGAAGTTCTGCAGTGCCTGAAGTGTAGAGGGCTTCAGCATCTCAAAGTCGATCTCGATCTCTTCTGGGTCTGTGTCTCTAAGAGTGGGCTCTCTAGCCTTGATGATGTTTACCACTTTGCCCAGTTTGTCACCGGGGAGCTTGTTGATGTCCAGACTCAGGCGTCGCTTGTCTTCGTAGGACATGGGCAGAGCAGGTACTTCCTCTTCACACTCGAACCCTCCTTCTTTATGCCGCCTGATGAGAGAAGAGTTTAATTTAATCACAAAAAGCTACATGTTTTTAATTTGCACCACTGTCCTATTCTACTGGCAGTACTTCTCTGCAAGCACTAGACAGGCAGTGTGTATGTATTTGTACATCTGTGTCAGCAGTAGCTGCCACTTTAGGCAGCTGAATGCCTTAATTAGAAGGAAGCCATTCACAAACATTTAGACATATAATTTAAGTGAGCGCGTGTTTACCCACCCTGATGGCTTGCTGTTTTTGGCCTTCTTTTGCACTTTTGATGGAACTCCTTTCTTCACTTCACCGCCCTTCCTCTTGTCCTTTTTTTTCTTTTTCTCCTTTTTCGACTTCTCTTTCTTCTTCGGCTTCAATAACGGCGTTTGTGTCAGTAACTGCAGCTGTTCCCGCACTGCTTTTAGCTGTGACACAAATGCAGGAACAATTATTGTAAAATAAATAAATAAATAGAAATATTAGGCAGGCAACCAAAATTATTCAGCTGAAAATGGCAAAAAGGAATACGTAAAATAAGTTGAATAAGTAAAAGAGTAATTTATAAAAGAATAATTTACTAAATAAAAATGTTATACAAATATTGACTAATTAATTTTGAGGTCATATTGCACGTTTCCTCTATCAATTTTTCAGCAGTCCACCCCCCTCCACCATCGGCGGCACTGTGTATCAGAGCACTGCCGTATACATGCCAGCAGGAAGTGAAGGAGAGAGCCGGCAAATGAGAGAGCCGAAAAATAAGATCATTTTACACTCTACTCACATACATTACATGAAATAAAGTGTCCAGCATCACAAGTCCTACTTGTTATCAGTTTACTACCCCTTCACAAAGGATTCCAGCTGAAATATATAAGTTGGACACAGCTAAGATAGTAACATAGACAGTAGTATAGACAGTAACTGCCTGCTGTTTTCTGTGTACATTTCACTCACAAATGGCTTGAGTTGCACTGCTGAGGTAAATTTATGATTAGAGTAGCACTGCTAAAATGAAAGACAAAAATGCCTTTTATACACAACCTGCTCCTCCAAAGTTGCCAGGCGTTTTGCTCTCTCCTCTTCATCTTCCTCAGAGTCGGATGAGCTTTCTGATATAGAGGACTCTGTGTCGCTGCTCTCAGAGCTGGACGGGCTGTCCGCTCTCTCCTTCTTCCCTCTTTTGGGAACAGGGGGCTGGCCCTGACTCAAAGTCCTCGGCTCATCTGGGATCTTGGCAAAATGTGACTCAAAAACGTCCTGAGCAGAAGAGACAGACATTCACCCACAGTCAGAAGACTCTCCACCACACACACCAGGAACAGGCCTGACTGAGGCCTTTGCTCTCTCACATTGTGTCTTTTTTATTTCTATATGTGACGTTTGATTAAAAAGGCTGCGGACAGCCAGCACACATACCTGGAGTTTCCTGGCCATAGCTACAACCTCATGAGTAGGTGGGTTGTATTTGTAACAATTTGAGAACATGAGCCGGATGTCTGCAGCAAACTGTGATGCGTCTGTGTATTCCCGGTTGTCCATTTTTTTCTGAAGAGGAGAAAAATGTCAGCATAAAAAAAAGCTACAAAAAAGAAACATTTCTGGTAGAAAAGATTTAAAAATATAAAACTTATTCACCCCATTGAATGTATTCAGGTTATTGCTTTTATAAACAATGATCAAAGATTTCACCTTATTAAAGCTTGTTAGGGAGTATACAGTAGGAGTGTCACGATTTCGATATTTTATCGAAATCGATCAAAATTATGTCATGGTCTCGAGCATCGAAGTCAAAAAGATGATCGACAATCCCTCCCTCTAAGCTACGCAAGTAATATATCTTTGTTAAAGAAACTTTTCATTCTCAGGGACCGAGTCTTATTTTTCATGTTTAACTGTTATAGTAGGATAGAGTTCAGTTTGTTAAGGCTCTTATTGTTCTATTATTTTGTACATAACTGTTCCTGTATTTTTTATTATTTATTTTATGCTGCACATTGCTGTTTTAATAGTGCACACTAGATGGCATTACATATAGATCTTAATTAAATTATTTAAATTTGACCATTAGTGCCTAATGTGGTGTATTACAGATCACTTGTATCACTTTGCATCACTTATATCAAGCCCACCTTTTAAAATAAGATATTGTAAATTTGATTAATCAAACCAATGACTGACCATAGATTAATCTAAACTGGCATAGCCCTCTCTGCTGTAAAAAAAAGAAAAAAGAAAATCGAGAATCGAATCGAATCGTGACCCTAAAATCGGAAATAAAATCAAATCGAGGATTTAGAGAATCGTGACACCCCTAGTATACAGTATGAGGAAAGTAGGTTGAAATAATAAAAAGTCCAAATCCAAGACCCCTGAATTTCAGTGATATCCATAGTGTTGTTGTTGACATCCTTTGTTGTTTGAGGTCAGTTACATTAAAGTCAAAGAGAAACTAGATCTAAATTAAAATTCACATTCTTTAAAAGACATGATATAGTTATATTAGCAAAAATTGCATTTGCAAAGGCAATAAAACAAATGGCAAAATGACAATAAAACATCCAATATTATTTATTTATTGCACTGTAACACTTTTTGAATTTATTGTAATCTAACTTAACAAAAAAAAAATAATAATAAATAAACAAATAAATAAATAAAAACCTAGCCCACGTGTACCTTTAGAAAACCGTCCCTATTATCTGACCTCAATAGTCCAAATCTTACTTTAATGGTGCTCAAGTCCATGGGTTCACGGATGATGTCGTGATAGTCGTGAAGGCCGAGCCTCTCGGCGTCCACAGGCTTGTAGAACGGCCAGGCGTACATCCCATGTTTCTTGGAGAACAGCTCTTTCAGGATGCCGCTGCAGTGCTTGAGTCTCTCTGAGAGTTTGACCTTGCGGCCCACCTGGTGCTGCTGGGGGGACTCAGGCAGGTCTTTGCAGGGAGGTTTGATGGGCCTGCCACTTCCTCGCCGAGAGAACAACTTCAGGACCTTGGGTTCTGTGACGCACGGGGACGACTCGCTGCTTGTGATGGTGGAGGCGGTCGGGGTCGTGGTGTCTGCTTTTCTTTTCACGCCCTTTTTCAACTAAAAGAAAAAGCAAGTTAAACATGGATTACAAAATACTCAAATACTGTATATACTGTATATGTACTATATACATTGCAGGACTGTGAAGACACATTTAGCTCACTACTGGATTTGATGTATGATACTGGGTTCTATATTATTGCTATTCTAAATATTTTTGAATTTAAGGAATAAAAGTCTAACTAGTGGTAAGACAAAATTTCCATTACTTTTTCCATGTCTTCACTGCTAATTCTCATGACCATAAGTTCTTTAAAACATCAGTACAGACATGGACAATACAACTAAAAATCCATCTAAATTCTGATTATAGCAGGCCTTTACCTTACCTAAAATGGATGAAAAATAAAATATCACACATTTTACTAGCTGAACAACATTTCTGCACGTCCATTTACAGTTTTTGTGCAGCTAAAACTCTAGTCAGAGTAGAACCCCCATTGCCAGCTAGCTAATTTAAAGTAAATTATTCAATTATTTGTTTTAGAACCAAAACGGCTTTTCTCAGTCAATAAACAGAAAAAAGAATTCAAAATTTACATGTCTTTCCCAAAACTTTATGGGTGTTTTTATTTTTCCAAAATTGATGCTTTTACATAATTGGATATTTTTAAAGGTGGATTTCCCTCCCTCTAGTTTTGTGAATATTTCTGTACACAAAGATAAAAATTATTGTATAAGAATGCTAGCCCTGAAGGTGATGATAGTACCTCAAAGAAAGCTTCACAACACAAAGAAGGTAGAAAACACAGGTTTAATCCCAAATTACACATAACTCCCCAAGTGATGTACTATGGATTCTGAACCTAAACAGCATTTTATATCTAATAGTTTTTGTTTTATCTAATATGTAGAAACCAAGTGCTATCTGTGTGTAGGCACTGTACTTTTAATACATATTTAGTTAACTATATTGGGAGTAAGGAGGTATTTGAGATTCAGTAAGAACCATTAATGTTTTGCCATTTTCCCCATCTATAAAACAGCACTGAAACCAGTGTTTGACACGTTACTTTGAAAAAGTAATTAGTTATAGTTACTAGTTACTTCTCCAAAAAAAGTAACTGAGTTACTAAGTTTCTCGATTATAAAAGTAACTATTGCGTTACTTTTGTTACTTGCCCCCATAAAAGTGTGAACAGGGACTCGTGTCAAATTGTTCTGTGTAAGAAGGACTTACTTGAGATTCAAGTTGAAGAGAGAGAGGTGGAGCAGAGTGGATGGTATGGAGAGCTTCAGAAGGGATGACCGTCACGGTTTGCTGGAAGACCACTTCAGATACAGGAGACTGCGGCCTCATTTTCCCCAGCACTGTTATGTACACATACACAAATATATGTTAACAGAGGCATCTTTACTTTACAAGATCAGGGTTAGTTTTTATTAATATGGATTTACTATGACAAAAAAGTTTATTCAAATGTTTAAACTTGGGGCTCTGGCCTTGCAGATCCAGCCAGCCTACAGTTATGCCTTACTCCTTACCTGCAGGAATCTTCCTCCTCCCCTTTAGTGGTGCCTTGTTGGTGACTGCAGTGATCTCACACTCATCCTGGGGCATCTCTGACACTTTCTCCAGGAACAGCTTCTCGAGTGCTTGAGCCATCAACACAATATCATCTCCTGGCTGAAACAGAGAAAACAAAAATTACTTCCTTTTAAATTAAGAATTTGTTCAGCAAACACACAAATATATACAAGAATAGTCTTCTAGCTTTTGACACTTGTGATTAATATAAGTGCTTACCCGATTGTACACGTAGCAGTTTGTGAACATTGTATTGAAATCTTCAATACACTCCATTGCCTTCCAATAATAATTATTCTCCAGGCGCTTTTTGATGGTGTTCAAGTCCATTGGATTTTTAATGATTGTGTAATAATCCTAAAAATCAAAATCAGAAAAAAAAGATCAAAGATTTTTTCAAAGATAAATTAAAATGTGAACCAGCATCTGATGCAGTGAAATTAAAGGCCAAATAGAATTATTACAGTTAATAAAATTACAGGAGTTACCAATGGGACTTGGCAGCACAAGTCCTTATTTTTTTATTATGCACTATACACAAACACGTGCGCTGCTTTTAGTAGGCGCACTTTAACATGCCTGATCACTTTGTACTCAAGCACTTAAATTTAAAGTGGTAAATTATATTAGTGCCAGTAAAACACTAAGATTCACTACGACTCTATGCTATCCTATAGAGGGTTTAACTCATCCCTGGAGGCACACTTTCCCACACGTTTCAGAGCTTTACCGGCTTTAACACTCCCACTAACTCAACATTAAAAAAGTTCTAGTGTGTGTTTTTGAGTCACTCAACACGACAAACAACAACCTCATCAAACCCAGAGAGATGGAAGAGGAGGGGTTCAAGAAGAGCGCTAGTAACGGATAGTCACTGGCACCAACCTTGATACCACAGCAACCCATGCAAATAAATAGGTTTGCAATTTCCAGATGGCTGAATGTCTAAATCCAATCTTCCAAACATAGCTTTTGACTATGTTCAGAGTTCAGGAAAGCTCATGTGGTTTTAAGTATATCTAGAGTATATCCAGATTGATTTTTGATAGTATAAACAACCAGAAACTACATGGAATCTGATTTTTGTAAATCTGATAAACAAATTTGGAGGTGGTTTAAAATAGTGTTTGTAATAATTTTATGTTCGGATTACTTTCTTTTGCATCACCAAAGATTAGTTGCTGATGCCAATCTGAGGTTTAGGATGTCTGGGCACACAAATCTGATCTAACTATTTGTAAAAAAATTTTTTTTTAAAAACAGTGTCATTAGGAGCCCAAGCACAATCTAAATCCAATCCAATATGTAGAGCTTTAAAACTGAGGTTTTAACTAGAATTCTGAGTAGTTTCATTGAGTGAAATCTGTTTAGAAATAAGAAGCATAAACCTATTCTTTAAGAATTTTAAAGAATATTTTTAATTTTTGTAATTAATAATGGAATTCCAGAGTGAAACGGGGCAGGTGGAGGAGCTGCCGTGTGCACACTGCGCATGTCAGTGCTGCATGATTATAACATTCTAACATTTTATTAACACAGTGTGATTTATTACTTTGCTATTTCGTGATTATCACAAAATGTAGACCTACACTGCAAAAAACTAAATCTTAAATAAAATCTTCCAACTTTAATGCAATAAACCTTATTTTCTTTTCTGATCAGACATTTTTTCTTACTAAGCATTGTGTTAGACTATTTTGCTTATTTTAGGAATAATTATCTTAATAAGTCTTACTTAGAATTAATCTAATTTTAAGCAATCTGAACTTAAAATAAGCACAAAAGTTAATTCCTCTACTTATTTTGTCCAAATGTAAGGCAAAAAATCTGTGATTTTGCTTGATTTAAGCATTACTTCACTCATTTTGAATTTTTGCAATTTCTTTTTTTTAAGAAATCTTAATTTGGTAACCTCGTTGGCAGATTTTTTTTCCCTTAATATAAGAATATATATGTTTTGCATAGATTTACATATATTTTATCTGTTTTTTGCCAATTGATTTTTTGCAGTTTGTGTCAGATTTTCTTGAGCACAACCCAACAGGGCCAGAGGAAAGTTGTGAGAAATCTTGGACAAACACAGCCCGAGTTCAGTAAAATCTAAACACTAGTGGACAGTCATCTCAACAAATCTGATTTAAGAAACCAAACTTGAATTTCCTGCAGTCTGAATATAATATAAGAGATGACTGTATGTATTTAATGTGTTTCTTGGCTCTCCAGAAAATCAAGTTGGATGCAATCTCATTCAAATGTGGTTGGATGGGTTTTAAAGAAAATTAGTTTAATGTTTTTTTTTTTTTTTGCTGTCCACACTATCAAAAGTCAATCCAGATACAGTCTAGAAAATTGGATTTGGGCTGGCAGTTTAAAAGTACCTCCAGGACCACAGTTAAGAAACACTGCCATAAGAAACAGTACCAACAAATGTAAAACTAAAGAATTCAGCTTGTCTGTACAGCAATTTTGGTCAATTCATACGAATTCATTTTCATTTGCAAGTATATTATTGATACTGAATGTCCACAATAAAAACTCTTTAGTGGATTGCCTTCACAGGACAGGCTCTCCAGCCCAATACATCATCAGAAGTGATCAGACTCACAGGCAGATTGAGCTGCACAGCATCCACAGGCTGTCTGAAGGGCCAGGAGAAGTGATGCCTCCACAGAGCTCGAATCACCACCTTCTCCAGGTACTGCAGCTGGTTGGTAAGGCGGCCCGGCTTTTTGGAGTTCTTATACTCGGGGGGAGGCGGGTTCCCCTTCGCGGTGAGCATGGTGTGGGACATGGTGGAGCGTGCTTCAGAGTGCAGTAGGTGCAGAGAGGCAGGCTGGGGAAGATACGCTGGGCAGCTCAGCACTCATTACACATCCTCGCCCTGCTCCACACTGTGAACAGAGAGCAGGTTCAGCACAGTCATAGGACACAGCCTAAGACCATGTAGCTGCAAACAACTGCATAACATTACAAAATCAACACCAAAACCTGGACCCAGTACACTGTTTAGCCAGTACCACTATACTGTTCATAATATGACATAGAATTTACATTTCCCAAACTTTCAGAAAAACAGACAGATTTTTTTCAATTATTTATTTATTTTTTTAAGACTTAGGGTTGGTTTCCACGACAGGGATTAAACCCACTCTTAGATTATACAGCAATTTCAATACACATTTTCTATTGAAAGGAAAGGAAAATCTAAGACTTGGTTTAATCCCTGTCTAGGAAACGGTCCCATGGATTTATATAAAATTTTAACCAGATTGGACAGCTGCACAAGTAAAAGATAAGAAGGATATACACAGACACAAGATGTATTTGCTTTTTCTCATTAAACCCCACACAAGAAATGTCCATGTGTTTCTCACGTGTAAGAGGAAAAAAACAAAAAATAAACCCTGCTTGCTAAAATCTTCAAAATCTTTATTTAAATACAATGAACGAATGAATTAAAAATAAATATTTGGTTGTTTGTTCGTTAACTGCTATTTAATTCAATAGCCCATCTATTTTATTAATACTTTGGTAATAAAACCTACCTAAAATAGAGCTCACTTTGAGAAACACACTGCCATCTGCTGCCTAAGGCTGACAGCAACACAGTGATCTGCAATAGCTCTCTCTCAGCTCACTGTTGTTACCTTATAAACACAAATATGTGCCCAATTGATTTTATAAACAGTTTCAGGCTTAATTCGGCCAAAATATGAGTAATTATAGATCACCCACAGTTCTATTTCAGAATAAATACATTATTTATAGTATATTTGCATTTTAAGATGTTTAAAAAAAATAGTACATTTCTCTAAAAATAGAAACAGCTGATCTATGGTTGGAAGAGCTTAATTCAAGACTAGCATTAGCCACATAACCACATAACCATACCCACACCCAATCTGAGCCTAATTAAATATATCAAAAATAAAAAAAAGACCACTGAAATGGATCAAGGAATCTGGTTTGGAGAAATTTAGTCTTTTAGTTAGTTTACATTTTCAAAACTTTGACACAGCTTTAGTGGTCAACGTGAGCAGTGCTAGGTAATTAAAATTAAAACAAAAATGAATAAAATGATTGTTAAACCACTCTTGTAGTTCAGCAGTGCACATCTACTCAATTTTGGGGCTGCACAATATATTGTCTCTGTATCCTCAATGGGCACAAGCGAAAAAATCTTATCACAGGATGTGCAATTCCATGTAAGGCTAATTAGCTCATATACATACATTTATCTGCCCATTATAAATTTATTTTACATTTTTACAATTTTGATGGTATTTTAATGGCAGAAGCCATTATTGTGCTTATGACATACAGAATCCTTGATGTCTGAAGATTCCTGTATTTCATTTTATGAATTTATTATATATAAAAAATAAAACAAAACAAAATAAACAAACATACTGTATAGTACAAATCTATGTACAAATGTAACTTTTTGGCCATCTTTGATACATATCCAACCCTGACCACTTACCAAGGTCTTGCAAAACATTTTTTAAATAAACCAATTAAAAAAAAAAAAAAAAAAAAAAAAAAAACTTTACATTACAATACCAGATCTTTCTATGGATTTTATTCAACAATTTACATACACACTATAAAAAGGCCCGCCAAGGCTCATCACCGAAATACAGGTAAAGAAAAGAAAATAAATAATGAAGTAGTAAACAACCCTGAAACTACACAGATGAATCTAAGCTCACGTCAAGGACTTGCTTGAAATAAATTGTAGTGGATTGTTTATTAATGAGACTGTTTATTATTTGAAAATCAACAAAAGTCCATTGGGACAGGAAAGAAAAGAAACAGAAGTGAGGAAATTGCAGTTTTATTTGCTAACTTGTAAATTTTTTTACAAAACAAATAAAATGTTGGAGAAAAAAAATATTCCCTGCTGTTTATTCATGTAAACAGCATGCAACCCAGACAGAACTGAGATAATGCTTAGGTAATATTCAATTTAAACAGAACGCCTAAAGTACCATGATAGAAAATTAATATTTAGAGGCTCAAAATATTCTAAATAAATAAAATACTTAAAATACTTGATTTAACAGTTTGCCCCCTTAATATACCTAAAGTATTCATCAAACGTCAATAAAACAAACGCTGTTATTTTCTTATTTGATTATAAAGGAAGACATAATAATAAAACTAATGAATAAGATGGTACAAGTCTGCAGCCCATTTACCTACAGATGAAGAATGCTGAACTTTCTGTATTAGAATAGAAAATATTTGGAAGTATATTAATTTCTGTACCTGTACAGCTGCCACACTCATTATATATGCATATATGTAATAATTAATATTGTTTAAAAATATCTATATAAAAAACACCTAACAATCTTTCGCATATTATTTAATGCACTTTCAAAAATAAATATATATATTTTTTAATTTTTTTTTTAATTAATTAATTAAGGTGAGGGTTCTCTGCTTTAGGGGCTCTGTCCGATTTTTCTCCCTCACACAACATTAAGTAACCCTGAGATTAGCTAAACTGTCCCATACCGGGTGGAAATTCAAGATAACGTTAATACTGATACAGAGCCGGTATCTACGTCACCAAATTAGCTAATATTAATCGTTTAATCCTTAATATTCAGTTAAAAATAAAATTTATTTGACAGCTACGTCTTTATAAACCCCAACCCACCCCCGGTTACATAAACCTCGTGATCTATGGCTGCATGATGCAATCGACCCACACGGATTAGACAACAGCCGCGACAAAAACAAGCTGCGCAGCTAAAACACTTCTCCCCTCACTTAAAACAGAAACTAAACCGATAGACACATTTTATGAAGGTTAAAATGCAAAAACCTTAATTTAATGTTAACTACACTTTGTTTTAGTCGAACAATATAAGTGCTCACTGCATTTAGCAACGCAACAGAATGGCGGCTAGTGTGGAAAACAAGAATGGGTGCGTCCCAATTTGTATACTTGCGCACTACATTCCCACTCTTAAAAAAAAAGTCCACTCAAAGCGGCTGGTTGTCCTTCATTAACCAGATAACTTACACATCCAGTTTAGGTCCCAAATAATGTAGCTAGGTTACCAGAAATAATTGCAATAAACAATAGTTACATAATTTTATTTAAAAATACAGCATAGATAAAAAAGAAAGAGAAACACAAAATCAAAAATTTGGCCAGAGATCAACACAAACTGAGCTAATTAACCTAGGTTAGCTTAGCTAGTTAGTTTACCTAGTTAGCTACATTAACTAGCGTTCAATACTCAAGCTAACAAGCAGGTTGTAGCCTTATAAGTGCACTAATAAACGTTAAATACACCCGACTAATGAGGCAAATATAAAAATATAAAATTGTAGTAGTGTTAGCTACATTTATTTTTATTAAAACAATCCCAGAAAAAAGAGCCAAGTTATACTTTAAGAACTGCTTTTTAAATGCAGACTTGTTAGTTAGGTTTTATACACATTTATTGATTTGTATAACTAACTTATTAAAATATAAAATTAACAAATACAAGTTTAAAAACATACTTTTTTATTTATTTAAACTGCTTAGAAAAGTTCCCTAAAATATTGCAGCCTTTTAAGGGCACTAACAGAACCTGACAACACTTACCATAGCATAAACCAGCTATAAGGTGTTTTTATTTAAAGTAACCGAGGTTTAATTTTTATTTAAATGGTCACGTTAGTTAACAAAACAATTAGCTATTTAGCGTTAGCTCCTTGGCTAACCTAAAACACTGCGGACTTTTAATAGCACTACAAGTGCCAATAAAACTAGCTCGTGAGTTCAATCGGTCTTGAACGCATAAGCCACACACCCTAGATAGTAAGCAAGCACTCGTATTGGAGCGCGGCCGCTACGTCCCAGTCCTGCTTCAACACTAGCAGCACTAGCTTGCTCGCTCGCTAGCGGAGGGATCACGGTTCCCGCCCGCCCCCGAACACATGTAAGCAAGCGAGAAAGGCGTGAACGCGCATGAATACAGTCCCCTCCGACGCGCGCTCACATCCCGTTCACAGCGCTAGCCAAACACCAGCAGCTAGCCCCAAGGTTTACCTTTCCGCCTCTTTCCGGCGCAACATGAGCGTTTCGGAGGATCTTGACGTCTCTACACCCAGGGTACAGGAGGTCTACGACAATTACTTCAAAATAAAGTCTAAAAATCAAACGACTGGCTTTATTTTTACGCTACATTTATCCAAAAACACACTGTCGCCAGCGAGTCTTCTAATGGCGGACCAACGGCTCTCCCCGCGACCCAGCCGCTACTTATACCCTCCTGCTCGGAGCGCGGCCTCCGATTGGTCAATTCGGTTCACGTGCTCTCATTTCTCCTTTTCTTTTCACACAATAAAAACAAAAATATATATATAAAAGTGTCATCCCCTCGTTTAAAAGGTCATAATGTAGATATACCACCACAAAAATCTTTAAAAATAAATTAATTAAAAAACATAGACGTACGTCAGAGTATTTTTTTTTTTCAAAAGTGCCACATAACTGGTCTCCCCGAATCACATGACCCACTCTAGAACATTCTTTCCATCTGTCAGCAGCTCGATTCGTCGCCTAAACGGGTTTTAGCTGCTGCGTTTTCTACTCTTTCCGCCCTTAGTTGTTAAGTTATCTGTTCGCAGTGCTTCTGGTGGCCGCTCGTGTCGGGTCTCGTGCAGCGGCTTCAAAAAATCTCACAAAGAGAAGGAGGACACTGTGAGGGAGGGAGGAGACTGCTCACAGCGCGCATGCGCGGCCCACCGCGACCGTGATTGGCAAAGGAACTGACGATACTTTAACGTCACACACATTCTTTTTTATTAATGTTTGATTCTTTTTTTTTTTACTGAAAAATACTATTATTAATTTTCTAAACACAGAACAATATAGCACGAGCCCGATACTTTAACGTCACACACAGACGCATGTTTTTTCTCTTTGTCCAAATCAATAGTTACTATCTTTAATTAAAAGCAGCATGGCTGCAGCAAGTATACATGTGTATATGCACTACATACATTAACTGATATATAAAGTAATTCTGTCTGTATCTGCAATCTCGTTGCATTGTACATTTAGGATCTCTCATTTTTATATTTATTATAATTTAATTTTGCTGTACTTGCTGTAAGTATATATATATATATATATATATATATATATATATATATATATATATATATATATATATATATATATATATATATATATATTATATATATATATATATATATAATTTGTAAACTGCGCTTATAAGTCTTGGGCTCTTGGGTTACTATTTTTAATTTGTGAATTTAGCCGTTTAGCTCTATTCACCCGCATTCATTAAGCCCCCACTCGCTGGCTCCCTCTAGCGGTTGTGCTGTAATTTTGAGATAAGAAGTGGGCAGTCTCTCCATAAACAATCTCTGCTAAAGCCACAGAAAGACCTGTGTGACGCAGCATCAAAACTCCACTAGAGAGCAGCAAAAGACTCTTTTTGTGTGAATTTCTTTGTATTGTAGAATCAAGTCCAGTTTTAAAGCACTGCTAAATTTTGGGTTTATTTAATAATTTAACACTGATAACATTTAGCAAATTGCAAAATAAAATTTCAAAATAAAATAAAATTAAGAGGTTAAATACAAAAAATGTTAGTTTTAAAGCTATATAATATCCTAATAACAGAAACCAGTGGGTAGAAGTGTTATTTTTTATACAGCTGTGGGAAAAATAAAAGACCACTTTAAAATTATGAGTTTCTTTGATTTTACTAAATTGAAAACCTTTGGAATATTATTAAAAGGAAAATGGAGGATCACAAGCCTTCAAACCAAGCTGAACTGCTTGAAATGGCATAGAGTTATCCAAAAGCAGTCTGTAAGACTGGTGGAGGAGAACATGCCAAGATGCATGAAAACTATGATTAAAAACCAGGGTTATTCCACCAAATATTAATTTCTAAACTCTTAAAACTTTATGAATATGAACTTGTTTTCTTTGCATTATTTGAGGTCTGAAAGCTTTGCATTTTTTTTGTTATTTTAGCCATTTCATGTTAATATTACTGTAAACATATACCTATAAAGAGCTAAATTAGAGAAACTGATTTAGAAACTGAAGTGGTCTCTTAAATGTTCCAGAGCTGTATATTCTGTACTCTCTACTACAAAAAATATAGGCATTTCTTTAATTTGTTGTTTTAAAGCCCTGTTGTTACAGCTCTCCCTCTGGAGATATACCTTTCAACAGGTTTCACCTACAACTCTCACAAAACCTAAAACATATGGAATTCCATTCCCGCACATTTTTCAGATTATTATGTAATTTGCTATCTCATTATTTTGAGATACTAAGTCAGCAAAAAAAACATATTCAAATAATCAATCAAGTTAGAATAGGTCTAGGGGCTGTACAAAACATATTCATGAAGTCCTTTTGCGCAAAATCACTCTTACATAAAGAGATTTTACCAGCTCTATTTTATTTAGCCCCTTTCCAATTAGCCATTTAAGGGCTCTGTCACTTTTATGCAAATAAGGTAACGCTTTGTATACACTGAGTGTTTACCACATGTTCTCCTGACACCAATAACATCAGGACAAGCACAGCCTCCTCTGGTATTTGTGAAGTTAGCCACGCCTCTTTTCATACTTCAGCCAATGCAATCAGAGGAAAGAGCAGAAACCCCAGCTCTGATATATCATGCTAATAGATGCCTGTGATGATCAACCTCACAATGGGAGTGATGTAGGGAGAGAAAGCGCCACCTACTGTACCCATCAGAGAGAGACCATTGGTCAGCTGTGCTCTCTCAGACTCCGGTTGCTGATGCTGAAGCAGCACAACCCGGGATTTGACCTCATGATTCTCAGACCATAGTAATTGTCTTCTGAAGGCAGCACTCTGAAGGGTGAGTTGAGGTGAATCAGGGTTGAGCTTTTTATCCTGTTTTAAACTAAATCATACAGTATGAGTATAATAAAGAGTATGCAGCAGATGAGGCAGGCCTCCACCCACCGCTCTGTGATGTGGATGTGGTCAGCCAGGCAGGGAGCACCTGTCTCTCCACCACATCCTCATCGTCTATATTCCCTCTGTCTGTTTGCTTTTCGAGCGTCCAGCAGGTCCGGCTCCCTCCCGGCTGCACCAACACACAGAACCAGGCTGTTTATTTTACCAGCCTGAAGCTGCAGGTTCCTTTCCCCTGCTGAAATCAGACTGGCAAGCTGAACACATGTCAGTGGCAGCTCTATTGTGTTAATACTGAGGAAAGAAAACAACGAGAAAAGATAGAATGTATAGAATAATAAAGATTAAAATAGATAATAAAACAAATATATACAGGGATTGTAATGTTCTGTATGTTTACACTGAAAAACAGTACATGTATGCTGATTGTATGCCTCATTTGATTTAAGAGCCACTAAATACTAAACCATATTATTTTCCAATAATAGCTGAAATGTGTTCCTTTGAAGTAATGAAACCTTTAATACTAGTTCTGCTTAAAACATTTAAAAATATTTCCTAACACTTTTATTGTGGTCATACATTTCTGCCTCTGCCTCACCTTCACAGGTTCAACTGTGCTATAGGTATGGATGATGGGTCTGCGTACTTTGGTATGCAGACACAACATCACAATATACAAACAATCAGACAATCAATAATACCACCCCCCTGCTGACGTCCAACCATCTGGGTCTCACCGCTCACTATCAGAGGCACACTGCTGCTGCTGCAACTCAGCCAATCAGCTCTCCCTCCTGCCCCACCCCTCTAAACCCATACATCACCCAGTAATGCCCATCCCAAACTACCCCACCCATTTTTTAGTTTTTTTTTTTAATTTGAGCTGACAGATACACACACGCACACTTAGGGGCAATTTATTACTGTATTTTTGGGAGGTTTTCAGAGGAAACCACAGTATGGAAAAGATCCCCAAACTCTTAAAAGCAGACAATGACTGGAGCATGTATCGAACCCACAATCCCAGCCTCCTGGATCTGTGTGAAGCATGCACAACATGCTGCCATTAGTCTAATTTAATAATATTTAGATACCACAGTGGAAATAAGACTTAAGTCCTTGTTAAGTTATCCTTGACTGTTCTTTTTTTTGTTTGTTTGTTTTATAAGAGAACGTATGGGTTTGAAAAAAACAAAACTAAAAGAGTCTCTATACACTGTTTAAAACTTGGTAAAGAAACCTTGGTAATATTATTTTTACCAAAACAACCACACTCTGATCTCGAACTCACCCAGCTATCAGGTGTTCTAAACTGCAAATTCAGCATTCTGCAGGTGTAGTATATGTTGGCATGTTACCTTCATAATTACTAAAGCTATGAACTAATGCCATCTCTACTGATGCTCCATGTTGAACTGTAGAGCACTAATGCAGAACACTTCGCTGTGTAACACACTACGGGGTAGGTTCAACAAAGAAGTATAAATTGGCCTTAGGGCGCTATGGTCCGAGGATCCATCAGCAATCAGAGTCTGAGAGAGCTCATTTGTTCATGTTCTCTCTGTGTGGGTACAGTAGGTAGGTGTACATCTCTCCTATTCTGATATTGTTCAGCACAGGCATCTGTTGGCTCATGTATCATAGCTGGGAATTTGGCAATTTCCTCTGAGTGTGCCGCATTGTCTCTGTTTTAGATGAGGCATGTGCAGGTCTTCACGCTCAACTGTTGTTGGGAGCATTACTAGTGATAAGCTCTTAATGAGTGGATGAGGTAATTGGCTTCCCACACTGGGGAGAAAAAATGAGGAAAAGAAATAAAATAAATAATTAACTTAACTTTGGTACAAAGTAGTATCTGATAAATAACACCATATGTTTAATATGATTATCTGTTACTGGTAAAGTATCCTTAAAATCTTGCTTTATATATATATTTTTTAAGTCACAAACCAGTTGAATATGACTAGGTCAGTACAGCCAACAGGGCATTAATATGAAAAAAAAGCAACAGTAATTCTGATGCAAAAACAAGGAACAACTTCAGGAACTGTCAGTATGAATGAGAGATTACTGGTTTGAATCCTGTTTATGTAGCTTGCCATCACCTGCCTGAGCCCTTAGAGAGCACAATTGGCTTTGCTCTCTCTGGGTGGGTAGATGTGGGGCTATTTCCCCTCATCACTTCTAGGGTCAGCACAACTTCTGTAGATTTATAATCTACTGTAACAGACCAGATGTTTTTTGACTGGGAACTCAAAAAGTTGTTAGCATGAAATGAAGGTTTATTTTTATACATATTTATCCTCCAGTTTCGTTGGCCTAGCTCAGGCCTAGTGTTTGTGAATGTAATGCATGTGTTGAATATTCTACAAACGCCCTAAAAGACACTGTAAGGAGCTGAATTTCCGGAAAGCTTTTGGAAGAAACGAGATCACAGGCAGCCCTGAAACAGAGGAGAGCAGGAGCTGAGAGTAAAGGTTTCATGTTCGGGGCATCATTTCATCTCATCTTCCTTCCTTCCCCCGTCTATGTAGTGTTTCCACCGGTTCAGCGCTGTCCCGCTGGCAGCTGATGAGGCCTGCTGCGGGATGCTGAGGAGGAGGAATACATATGTATGAGGGAGAGCGGGCTGTGTGATAGCGCCTCTTTGAATGTGTGCATTCTCACTGACACTCGAAAGCAGAGGAAGGGGCTCCGAAACAAAGTTTTCCCCCCGTCTCGCTCAGGTGCACGCGTCTCATTAGCGGCAAATCATGGCCTTGACATTTTACACTGTAAGCAGCCGAAAATGCTTTCTCTCTCTCCTTTTCTTCTTTTTCGTCTTTTTTTCTGTGCCCATTTCCCTCCGAGCTAAGCACAACATTTCACTCTTGCAACATGAAAGAAAGATGTGCTGGAAAGAGACGAGAGACGACGGCATCATGAAAAAAAAACACCATAAACAAATCAGGTAAACAAATATACCCAACAACAACAACAACAAACACATTCAGCGCACACTCTCGCGCACACACACATACGCATTCACGGACGCACATCCACTTTAACAACCTGGGGAAGAAATGGGATACGCCTGAACGGAACAAAAACGCCTTTAGCTGACAGACAGAAGATGCTCCGTGATGCTCCGCGCTGCTACGTTGCCGCAGATTTATCGTCAGTCTGCTTGTCTAAACAAAATGATCAATTATGAATGTCTCTTGTTGTCTTCGATGGCAATGCCGCGCTGTTTTCCGCCATAAATCCTCCTCTTTCCACATCCTTTACAATGCAGACTTTTTCCGTATTAGCTGCAGCTTCAATCAGACGGAGGATCTGGAGCTGTTGTTGAGTTCATCACTGAGAGCCTGTCCTTGAGGGATGAAGGTGGGCCTTGGCCAGGTCTGCAGTATATGGCAGATTCTGCATGGATTCAGATTTCTCTGCTGATAGAGAAGCTCCAAGGTCAGACACTGAGCCCACAGCAGGCCGCACGGCCTTGAAACCAATCAGATGGCAATGACTCTGTTCAGATGGAGGGACTGTGTAATCAGTGATGGGCTAATCTTTACTGATAAGAGCAGACCAGGTTCATCTACAGGGGGTTTAGTATTGTAGATAACAGGAAAAATAAGAAAATGAATATTGCTGTGGCAGCGAGCCACAGAGAGCATGGAAAGAGGTCCAGGATTGAATTTGCTTAAATTTAAAAGTGAACATTAATTCAACAAGAATATGCTGCAAAAATATGCTACAATAACTTGGAGAGCAGCTGTTGGCTTTTTAAGCACATGTAAATGTATTATTGACAAAATCTGATTTTCTCCAGTTATTGGATTAAATGCATGTAAACATACTCAATCAAGTTCTGTCAGCAATTCAATCAAAGTATTTACATGCACTTAATAGTCTGATAACAGATTTGATCAGAAAAAACATGTTTTTCGTGAAATAGTAAAATGTCTCACTTTCAACATCTTTTTGTGTTCTATTGTGTTCTATGTCGTATTTTATCTTACATACAGTAAATTGTATGTACAATACTGTATGTACCTCAGTACTGCAATACTTAAATATATATTAGGGCTGTTACTGTTAAAAATAAGTTTCTTCTATCCAATTTGTCTTGCTTTCTTTATTCCAGCCACCCACGTTGGTTTTGTCTCCCCTCAAACCTACAAGTATATATTTAATTGACACTGCTAATCTAAATATAATTGCACATTACATTTCTTACATTTATTCTTTTAGTTACATTTAAATATACACTATAAAAAGTTGCGTCTTAAGAAGAACAAGTGTGATCAATCACAGTTAATCACAGAATATTGTTGTGATTAATCTGATTAAGTAGATTCTCCTTGTAGAGAATTATTGTCAAAAGATTTATAATTGCCTGGAGTAGATCAACAAACATGACATGAACCTACTGGCACCATGCCTAATGCCAGGCATGGGATAGAGAGTATAAAGCCCCTGAGTATTGAGCTTTTAAGCAGTGGATATGTGTTGTCTGGATTAATAGCTGCTCCTCTAATACTTTTGGAAAAGTTGGGTAATTTGGGTTGAGGTGACCTCACTAATGCTCTTGTTGCTGACAGATCTTCACAGCAAAACTCCAAAATCTAGAAAAAAGTTATTTTTGGACAGTAGAGACAGTAGCGAGAGACTTACTTCAACAAAAGCAGGACACATTCTTTTTCCAATACCATTGATTTCGCATGAAGCACTGATTGAACAGGTGTGCAAACATATAACTGTACTTATAGAAGTATTTTTCATAACGATCATTTATGTGATTTTAGCTTTAATTCAAAGTGTTTAGTAAAAAAAAAAATATCTGTTATAATTAACTGTTGAGAATTCACAGACATTCCTCCACAGTCCCTCCATTTTCATAAATCTAACACAGTAAACAATAAATATACGGCTATAAAGAACTGTATGTGAGTGTGTATATGTATATATATATATATATATATATATATATATATATATATATATATATATATATATATATATATATATATATATTTACACACATACAGTAGTAAACACAATATATATTGGATACATCTTATCATAATTTCTTTCTATTTAAATCAGTTGTAAAGTATATATATTTTACTACGTATATATTCTGTGTATATACACTCAATAACAGTATACAGTACTGCAGTTTGGTCAGTGTGTTTGCAGCCCTCCTCCAATCAGTGTGCTCGGACTCTGGTGGGCGGGGCCTGGAGCTCCCTCCTCCTTCATGCAGCGCTAAGCCCAGAGCAGGACAGTATTTAAAAGTTTTGGGAATATTTTACTGTTTATCATCCTCTGGTTTTGGGGTCAGCGTGTCTCGCGGCTGTAGCGGACCGGGTCTGTGTGCAGTTTGGGAAGTTTTGTACCCGCTCGGAGAGGAAAGGCTGGGATTTCTGCTGGTTACCGCGCCGCTGCTGCTTCTGCTGCTGTGCTGAAAGTTCAGCGAAGTTCTGCTGTACTCTGAGTGTACGGATATAGAGTGTTCACAGAGAGTTAACAGAGAGAGAGAGAGAGTGCAGAGAGAAACTGTGGGGTAAGGTAAGTCTGTGCTGTACTCTTCTTTACCTATATTTATTTCTCTAAAGACTTCAGTTTAACACTTTCTAACGCGCGCTTCCAGCGCTCGACCTGTCCCAGCACTAACGGTAGTTTCTGACAGCCACCAGCGCATCTTCTTACACTGTGCTGGGATCAGCAGCGTGTAGAGCGAGCTTTGACATTTGCATGCCTGCGTGGTTGGATGGTGGGTTCAGTCGGATGAGTCTGGATGGACAGTGATTCTGGTTGGATGGTGTCTGGTTTTGTATTGGGTCTTGTTTTATGATGGGTTTGGATTGTTCATGGGTCTGGGTTTGGTTGATGGGTCTGACTGGATGGATTTGGTTGGGTCTGACTGGATGGATTTGGTTCATAAGTCTGGATGGATGGGTCTGGTTGATGGTCTGGATGGATGGGTCTGGTTGATGTTCCGGCTGTATGGGTTTGGTTGGTAAGTCTGGCTGTATGGAATTGGTTGATAAGTCTGTCTGGATGGGTTTGGTTGATGGGTCTGGCTGTATGGGTTTAGTTGATGGTCTGGATGGATGGGTCTGGTTGATAAGTCTGTCTGGATGGGTTTGGTTGATGGTCTGGCTGTATGGGTTTGGTTGATAAGTCTGGCTGGGTGGGTTTGGTTGATGGTCTGGATGGATGGGTTTGGTTGATAAGTCTGGCTGGATGGGTTTGGTTGATGGTCTGGCTGGATGGGTTTGGTTGATGGTCTGGATGGATGGGTTTGGTTGATGGGTCTGGCTGGATGGGTTTGGTTGATGGTCTGGATGGATGGGTTTGGTTGATAAGTCTGGCTGGATGGGTTTGGTTGATGGGTCTCTCTAGTTCTGGCTGCAAAGCTGAATTGTCTAGCTTGCAGATGGTAAGGGATGCTGAGCCATATACATGTACAGTAGTAGTAGTCACTGTCTCTGTCTAGTTATTTCTAGTAATCAGGGTTGCTTCTTTTTTTTTTTTTAGATCAGCAGATCCACCACCAACCAGCCATTTAATGGGTCTGGTGGGTTGATGGGTCTGGTTAAATAATGAGACTAGTTGAATGAGGTATGGTTGGATAATGGGTCAGGTTGAATGCATCTTACTGGATGATGGTTCTGGTTGGATGGTGTCTGTTTGGATAAATCTGGTTGGGTGATGGGTTTGTTTGGTTAGATCTGATTGTATGAAAGGTCTGATTGAAATATGAGTATGGTTGAACGGGGTCTGGTTGGATATGTGTGGTTGGTTAATGGGTCTGGTTGGCTGGGTTTGGTTGGATTGGGTCTGGTTGAGTGATAGGTTTGGTTAGATGAAGGGTTTGATTTAATGGGTCTGATTCTATGATGGGGCTAATTGGATTGGTCTGTTTGAATGGGACTGTTTGGAGGATGGTTCTGGTTGGATGGTGTCTGTTTGGATGAGTCTGGTTGGAATATGAGTATAGTTGTATGTGTGGTGAGATTATGGGTCTGGTTAAATGGTGTTCAGGATTCTCTTGTAGTTAGAAATTGTATTAAATCCTTGTGTCAGGGTTAAAAGTAGAGGAGAGAGCCGTAACTGTCTGATTCTCTGATTCTGTGTAGATGATTTGTTGGAGATATTCATGTCCTCAGGCAAAGATTGACATTTTTGAGCTGTGAAGCACTCAGGTGTATGATATTGCCTCTAGATAGGGTTGCACTCCACTGCTGCACATCTAATACAGATTCAGCTCATCTTCTCCAGCTTTTTGTAGAACAGGCAGGTCACTTAACTGTGCAGCTAAAGTTCTCATTCATTGAATTTTCTTATTTTTTAAGTGTTCTACTTTGTATACTAATAGTGAAGACATAAAAGACTAAGATAACTGTAGATACATACGATTTTGTAAGACTATGTGTCAATTACAGAAACATTATGTATACAGATCAGTGAATTGAGAGCATAGTTGGATGTTCTACTGATCAGCAGTGTTTGTAAGCTTTTAGAGCTGAAGTGTTGGAGGGAAATGCTCATCATTTTAGAATGCTTCTATGCACTGTCTGCAGATAGTGGTCAAATCACTTCCTTTTGAAGAAGAGCAGATTTGCAGTTGCTCAATCCTGATATATCTGATTTACATGCAGTTGCAGCTGTGATGAAATTTTTCTTTTTTCTTCTTTTTGTATAATTAAAAAAAAATCTCTATTATGTTGTATTATAAAGTATGTTGTATAAAATAAGGTCATATAAAAACACAAAATGCTGCAGTTTACACAGAAAATAACAGTCAATATTTCATATCAGTTAGTGTTACTATCCTAGCCCTGTTTAGATTTTTTAGATGGAAAACAGCCAGTTTGCAAAGAGGCAGTAAACTGAGGAAACTGATACTGAGCATAAAAGTTGATGCTAAACGTTTTACTTCATTTAATCTTATTTAATTCATTTAAATAGAGGGTAAAAAATAATTTCAGTTCTCCAAACTGGCTTTCTATATAGCAGAACTATGATACACAACACTATTGATTAGGCCCAATATATCACAAATATTTATATAATCAATACTATTTCAAAGAAGATAGAAAAAGGACCATATCATAATATTGCACCTGCTTTGTAGATTGCCATTTATTTGCAATTTAAAACCAATTTAATTGTTTACATGTGTACAATGGTTTGTATTCCAGAGGGATGACAATCAGCAGGGTATTAAAATGTATGTATAAAAGTTCTAATATAGCGTAATCATGTTTATCAGGCCCTAAATGTTTAAATGTATAAAAATCTGTGCATAATATGAAAGCAGCGAGCCTTTTTACAGCATTTGCATCTAGAGATGGAGTTATTTATTTAATATATTGTACAATATCTTCCACTGCTCTGTTTCTCAAAGAACATAGAAATTATACACACCTCTCAGTCCTCTACAGTCCTTTACTGCTGATTATATACTCTTTTGCTGTGCGGTTTACGGTGCTAAAATCTTCACTACATTTTCTTCAGCTGATGCATGACTGGGACTTTGCCTGTGTTCCTGTCTGCCTGCTTGTAGTGCCTCTTTTAGACATATCTGATATTTGTAGCTTAGCGTCAGGCCAGGCTTAATGAGGACTGGACTGAAATGAGTTAATCCTGACTTGATTCTTATTCAAGACGCCCAGGATAATGATAAGGATCAGATTTCAAAATTACTCATCTATAGTTCCTGATTAACGCCCACTTTAGCAGCCTCTAGTTTTACACTGAAGTGTGAATAAACACGTGTATAAAGATTTTTTTTGAGTTGCTGCGAGGGTTTGATTCCATTCAGTGAGAGAAGCTCCCCAACTCATCCCAAAAGTATTGGATAGAAAACCATCCATCATTCCGGAGAACACAGTTTCACTGCTCCACAGCACAATACTGAGGGGCTTTATACCCCTCTATAGCCCACGCCCAGTATTAGACATGATGCTAACAGGTTTAGGCTCCAAGGAGTCCTATTTTTTTGGCAGTATTTCCTTGCAGGGACTAGACAAACCGTGTGTGTATTTTGCACATTTATGCCAGCAATTGTTGCAACATCAGCTTAAAGTAGATGAATGCATTCATTAGGAAGGATGTTCTGTATGTAGAGTATCATTTCCTTTTTTACCTCATGGGTTTGTGGTCAAAGATAAAAGATGCAGTAACCATCATCATCTGTGTGTGTGTGTGTGTGTGTGTGTGTGTGTGTGTGAAAGAGAGAGAGAGAGAGAGAGAGAGAGAGGCAAAGAGAATGAGAAAAAGAAACAGAGAAAGTGTAGGTAGGAGTGAGAGAAAGAGAAAGTTTGTGCGTATGTGTGTGTGTGTGTGAAAGAAAGAAAGAGAGAAAGACAGTGAGAGTGAGCTAAATCGAAAAAGAGAGAGATTGATAAAGAATGTCAGAATGAAAGAGCTAGACAGAGAAAGATTGATTGAAAGTGGGAGACAGTCAGCTATAGAGAGAAAGAGAGAGAGAGAGAGAGAGAGAGAGAGAGAGAGAGAAAGGAGAGAGAGACACTGATAAGTGTCAGAGTGAGCTAGAGAGAGAAAGGTTGATAGAAAGTGGGAGAGTGTCAGCTATAGAGAGAGAGAGAGAGAGACAGAGAGAGAGAGAGGGAAAGGAGAGACACTGATAAGTATCAGAGTGAGCTAGAGACAGAAAGATTGATAGAAAGTGGGAGAGTGTCAGCTATAGAGAGAGAGAGAGAGACAGAGAGAGAGAGAGGGAAAGGAGAGACACTGATAAGTATCAGAGTGAGTTAGAGACAGAAAGATTGATAGAAAGTGGTAGAGAGTCAACTATAGAGAGAGAGAGAGACTGATAAGTGTCAGAGTGAGCTAGAGAGAGAAAGATTGATAGAAAGAGGGAGAGAGTCAGCTATAGAGAGAGAGAGAGAGAGAGAGAGAGAGAAAGGAGAGAGAGACACTGATAAATGTCAGAGTGAGCTAGAGAGAGAAATATTGAGAGAGTGGGAGTGTGACAGTGGGAGCGTGAGAGATAGAGGTGAAGAAAGAGAGAGGCAGAAAAAGAGAGAGAGATGGAGAGAGAGAGACAGGAAGAGAGCAAGTGAGAGGGATAGAAAAATAGAGACAGAGAGAGAGATACAGATAGAGAGCGAGTGAGAGAGATAGAGAGAGAGATAGAGATAGAGAGAATGCTGACTGAGGAAACGAGTCATACTAGTCCTAGTTTGACATATTTATTGGACTGTGTGTGTGTGAGAGTGTGTGTGTGTGTGTGTGTGTGTATGTGACTGTGTGTGTGTGGAGGGAATTCAGTCTCTGTCTTGTTGGAGTGTATGATTGGAGAGCAGTGCATTATGGGCCATGTGATAGATGATTCATTGGGAGGGCTGTGAGTGTGTTTGCATGCCGTTCGTGTTGGTGCATGTGAACGTATGTACTTGTATCTGTGTGAGTGTGTGTGTGTTTTTCAGGACAGTGTTTGGACCATAAAGTTCTGACTTTTAAAAAGCACAAGAGAAAAGCAGGATGTATCTAAAGGACCAATAAATGCTCTTTTATTTAATAATTAATGTATTAATATAGAGACAATTGATTTAATGATGAATTAAACATAATACTTGTCACATCTGCACCTTTAAGATCGTTCTCTCCAGAGTACTTATAAGCTCACTCTGCTTATTACATGGACAATATATACTGGGACACTTGCTTAGTTTAGTTGCCACACCAGTGCCTTATCGAGTGTTTTTTATCCTTGCCTGTCCTTCACTATGATTTTTGCCTTGAGATTTATTCTGGTTTTGAACTCTGATTTTTGGATAACATTTTTTTTGTGTTTTGGATTAATAAAACCTGCCTGATTAATAAAAACTACCTTGGTCAGTTCTTAAAATACTTAAAATACAAAATCATTGTAATTACTGAATTAGTTTGAGTTTGATTGATGGTAAAGTAGGAAATTGTTGCATGCAGTATAAATAATCATATATATACAATAAATATGGAACATATTGTCGCTTTCACTCAAAAACCTTGGCGACTTTACAGGAAAAGGAAATGTCACTTGCAATAGAAGTCATTTTAAAGCATTTCTATTGGTCCATTCATCACTGTTAAACAGTGCACAGTTGCAAATTATGATTATGTTGCTGATATTAACATATGCTTACATTTAAATATCCATCTCTCTCTCACTGTCTCTCTTTCTCCGCTCATACATAGCTTCTCGCGTATATTTAGAAAAGCATAGCTAGACCATCACACTTCTACCACCATGTTTTACATTCAGTATGATGTTCTTTTTCTGAAATCATGCATTAGTCTTGCATATCATCATGATGTTTTTGGTATATGTGAGATGGGTTGTAGTGTTCTCTTTGATCAGCAGGGTTTTTTGGCTTGTAACTCTCCCATGCAGATAATTTTTGACAATTCTCTTTTTTGGGAAAGTGGGACCTGCTGTTCTTTAAACATTGTTCTGGGTTCTTTTGTGACCTCCTGGATTAGTTGTCCATGCCCTTTTAGAATCATTTTGGTCGGCCGGCCACTCCTGGGAAAGTTTACCTGTGGTCCGCATTTTCTCCATTTGTTTTTGCTTTTGCTTGATGTTGTCAGACAGGTTCTATTTAAGTGATTTCATGAGGCTATATTAAAACATGTGGTATGTCACCTGCCTGCATTATGTTACTTATACTGTATATGTTATCTAACTGAACAGAATTACATATGGGATTAACGTGTGACTGTAACCTGTGACTCGTGCATGTGTGTGTGTGTGTGTGAGAGAGAGAGTGTGTGAGAGTGTTCAGCTCTGACTCATATTTAGTCACACACAAACATGTACATACACAGATGTTCCATGTGTGAAGGAGCAGACTGTGCAGACTGTGGTCTGACCCGTTCCCAGTGGCCTCTTTCTCTACAGATGTTGCGTGTGAGTTGTGTATTGTGCCTGTGTGTTTGGTTAGGTGTGAGTGTGTGTCTGTGTGTATGTGTGAGGGAGAAACCAACATTTTTTAACCAACATTTGGCCAGTATAGGTTGCTCTATTTGGCCATTAGCTGTGGTGTGTCTGTGAGTGTGTGCATGTCTGTATTGTATGTGTGTGTGTGCGTTTGTGTGTAAGAATGAATGAGAAACATAGATTTTAACCCACTTTTGACCAGAGTAGGTTACTCTATTTGGCTAAAAGCTGTGTTGTGTGTGTGTATATATATATATATATATATATATATATATATATATATATATTTTTGAGTGTGTAATTGTGTAAGTGTGTATGTTAAAGTGTATCTGGCCAATCTGCTGGTCTCTGGTGTGTTCCCGCTCGACACGTGGCTCCACTCACAGCCAAGCCGGAGAGATTGTCTCTGGCCAGGCCAGCACATCCTCTGTTATAAACATGTCAGCATCGGCTGCATCACAGGCCGCTGCGCAGGAGCAGCACCGAGCTTCGTTTAGGCTGAGCTACTCGTAGATCTCTGCGCAGTCAACAGTCGACTCGGTCAAAAATACAAATCCACTCAGTTTGTGACTTGTTACAAATATGGTTAACCCTAGTGTGGTGTTCGGGTCTGCGGGACCCGTTTTCATTTTTCATCAAATGATACTAAAAAAGTATTTTTTCTAACTCAAACTCATTGGCATTGGCTCATTTTTTGTGAAAAACATTTTTGTGAAAAACACATTTTCGATAAACACACACTGTACACCCCCCCCCCCCCCGACCCTAACCTTTTATATTACATACAGTATGTTTGACCAAGGGCTAATAAACATCGCTTCATTTGTAAATTTGAAACTAAATAAATTTTCTACTCATATCTTGAGTTTAATTCATTTTCTTTTACATTTTATTAAAACAAACTACTAAAAAAAGTGTAGCACTTTTTGAAAGAAATGTAACATAAGAAAGGTAAAGGGCAAATATTAACCATGTAAGCTGTTTATATTGCTTGCAATTTAGGTGAAGCAAGCATGTGTAAAGTATTTTAATGTAAAATTGCTTAATTTTGCTGAATTAAATACAAGTAACAAAGTAAACGAGTAACAAAAATATGAACACCACACAAGGGTTAATCAGCCAGGGTATGTTTCGTATCTAATATGTTCTTCTTTAGATTTAAACTGGAGCTACGAAGCTAATGTAGATAATTAATAAAATGTTAGAACTGAATGCAAACATCAAATCCTTACAGCAATTATTCTAAAATCCAAAATTGTAGGAAGCTTTTTTTATAGACAGCAGAGACAGTTGCTACTAAAGCAGGATAAATCTTTTTAATATCCTTAATTTTAGAAGAAACACTGAATAAACAGGTCATTTTTTTATACAAATAGAAAAAGAACATACCTATACAGAGAAGAGGTTTGGTGATTGGTGTTTTTCTGCAGTGCTGTGTTTGTTAGCAGTATATCAGACAGATATAATAACTGTATGATTTGAATGGATGTGTTTATATTCACACAGAAGATAAAGCTAAAGCTAAAGACCCGAATTGATTTTCTAATTAAATCGGGAGGTATTTATTTTTAACATAACTTATATCTAATATCCGTCTTAACAGTTCACACTCCTAAAGTGCCATTAAAGAGCAACGCTTTAGGTGAAGTTTCGGTTTTATCTTTCTCAGCATCTATTGGCACTATCAAGAAGTTCCCATGGCTTTAGCTGGCTTATTACTGAGAATGTGTTTTATCTCACTCAAAAAAGGGCATGTTATTTGGCCATGCCTATTTCTTTGGTTTGTGTCCTTCATTTTTAAGTGTTTTAAGAGTTCAGAAATGAATATTTGGTGGAATTACCCTGGTTTTTAATCACAGTTTTTATGCATCTTGGCATGTTCTCCTCCACCAGTCTTACACACTGCTTTTTTTAACTGTGTGCCACTTCTAGTGCAAAAATTCAAGCAGTTCAGCTTGGTTTGATGGTTTGAGATCATCCGTCTTCCTCTTGATTATATTCCAGAGTTTTTTTTTTTATTTGGTAAGATAAAATAAAAAAATGCACCATTTTTAAGTGGTCTCTTATTTTCTTCCAGAGCTGTATATGTCATATTTGGGCCACTTTTACCTGCTATATGAAGGACATCCATTTGTATAATAAGGCGAGAAAGTGTATTGGGTTTCATACCAAGTCTTGTGCTTTCCTGGCTGTCTGACCTCAGCCATGTTCCACAAGTGATCTCATTTTCATAAGAAAACAAGACGTTTTATTTCTTAAGACATTCTTCACGAGCAGTATTTCATATTTCTTGAAAGAAATCAGACCAGACCTCCAACTCATGCTGAAGTCATGTTTGATTTGGAGCGGCTTCTCCAGTGCAGGAAATGGTTGGGCCGTGTTGTTCTGTGCTTTGTACTGTACTCAAGTGTCCAATGCCAGGATTGTCTGCTGAGATAGAGCCATGGTCACTGTGGAGAGACCCTGACCCCAGACCTTGCCACTGGACAGGGGGAGATATAATAAAGTAAAGCTCAGCACTTCATCAAAACACCTGCTTTATTACTTATCAGGGAGGTCATTACTCAGCCTTGACCTCACACGTAGCAGTTAGGGTGACCATAAACAGTACCATTGGTTTTTAAAAGCAGAAGATACTGGGGACTAGGGCTGCAGCTAATGATTTTTTTTGGAAGTTGGCTAAACTGATGATTATTTTTTCATTTAGTCGATTAGTCAACGATTATTTCTGCCGTGTCCTCCATATCTAAAAACAATAGAAGCAGCTGAACATGAGATTTAAAAGGCATTTAAATGTCTGAATGTTTTAAATGTGGAAAGTAATAATATTTAGTGATTAAATGTGTAATCTGTTGTGTTTGGGTAGTTTTGGAAACTAAGATGAGTGTAAACTGTGTAAGTGAGCCATTTACCAATCTCCCATTGCGCTTCCGTCCCCAGCACTTTGTGTCATATGGTACTGTCAAAAATTAACAAAATTTGTAGTCGACAAATTTAAATAATTGATTATATTGACTAATCGTTGCAGCCCAACTGGGGACACTGATGGGGGGCATCTGTCGTATTTTAAATTGTGTGTGTGTGGGGCCATTTAATAACATTTACACCAATAATAACATAATAGCATAATAATACAAATGAACCCTTTTAAAAAAGCAATGCATTTTAAATTGTTATATTATAAAAAATATTTAGACATTGTTAATAAATAAAACATTAAAATAAAAGCATTGTCAAAGTCGACATGTCGGTTCACAGACAACAATGGCCTTTTCGACTTATGTCAGCACAATAGACAAAACTGAAATCAAATGTCCTGTGACTTTTCTATATTTCATGGAAGCAAAAAAGCACTGAAGTGACCCATGAGGTATGTGTGTGGGGTCTACTGCATTAAATGTGGAAGATAACACCTCACAACTGTGTGGACATTCCAAGCTGTCTACTGTAGTGACACTTCCTCATCAATGTACAAATTCGGTAATATAAAGATTATATTTTATAGTATAGTTGACATATTAATAATAATATCATAATAACTTAATGACTATCATAGTTTACTCAGACTAATCAGACTGTAGTTGTTGTATAGTTATATTGTATTTTTATGAATGTAGTGCTTTTTAGCTCCTTAAGCAGTCCCTACATTCCCTACAGTCACATTTTTTCCTCTTTCCTTCCTTCCAAAACACCTGTCCAGAGCCATCAAGTACACTGAATACAGGTGTGACTGGAAATGGGTTTGAGCACAAACATGGATTTGGGGAAGTGAAGATCGGCCACAATGCCTATAATTGATGCCTGTTGCTGTTAAAGGTTCTAGTATGTATTCCAGGTTCTCCTGTTTTAGACATCCTGTCAGTTTCTCTAAAAACACACACAACTGGCAAATGTTGAAGCCTCTGGATTCCCCAATATACCTTTTACTTTTTAAGTATGACATTGAAAATAAAAACAGGAAAGTTGGCTGAATTTGTTTAAAAGCCGGATTTTTTCAATATAAGAAGTATAAATTATGATTTCTGGTCATCTTTGGAGGATTTTCATTCAAGCAGAGAATTGTTGGGTCATTTGCACATTCAATGTATTAAAAAGAGTTTATCCTGCATTTGTTGAAGTAACTGTCTCTATTTTCTACTATCATATTTTGAAATTTGCATTGCTGTAAGAATTTAATTGCATTCAGCTATAAGGGCAGCTTTAGTAAGATCAATATGTTGGATAACCACCACCCTACCTCATCACCAACTCCCCAACTCATCCCATCCAGACGTATTTGATGGAGCATCATCATTTCTGAGAACATAATTCCATTACTCCACAGCTCAATACTGGGGGCTTCATACCACCTGGCATTAGGTATTGTGCCAATAGGTCCATGCTTGTTTGTTGTTTGGTTCCAAAGAGCCCTGTTCTGTTGGCAGTGTTTCTCTACAGGGAATAGACACGCTATATGTGTGCAATTGCACATCTGCAATGCTATTACACAGCCAAAGTCTTAAAAAAAGCCTTCCTTAGACCATTGATTGTATTTTTGTATGCATTTCATGGTCAATCTAAGTCAGCGGTGCTAATGCTAATCATTTGGTAATCATTTGGTAATGCTTATGACTCTAGCTAATGCTAAAAACACAGCTAGCAACTACAGTATACCTGTCCCATAACTGTATCCATCATGTTTATCTTATGCTATATAAAGGACACCTGCCATCTGCCAGGGTTTTTGTGGTATACAAACTACAACGCTTGCTGCCTCTTATTCCAACCAGAGTTTAGCGACAGCGCTAGCAGACCCGGCGCTGCTTTGTTTATCACACAGTACCGCGTGTCCGGGTTCAGGCCCAGGCTGTGTGTTAAAACCATATGGCCAGTCAGCCATCCTCCTACGCAGCACTAGCGTAGAGTAACTCATAACTACTTATTATGTTCAGTCTGGGGTCTGGCCTTCGATTCGCTAACAGCTTTTCCAGCCTGTGGCTCTGTGTGTGTGTGTCTGAGTGTGTGTTATGGTAGTGGAGCTCTGTTATGTTACGCATGGGCGAGAGAGAGTAAAAGTGTAAAAGTGTCAGTCTTTCAGCGGGAGTCACGCGAGGTGATTCAACTCTCAGCAGAAACAAACTCATTTTTATCTAGTTAGTTTGTAATACTTACCATACTGCCCCTACACACATGCCTGTGCTAGCACTGTGCACATTAGTTGCACAGTGCTAGTGCAACTAATGTGTAGCAAATTGAATTGATCTTTAATAGCTTAAAAGTTAAAAAAATTATTGACACGAACAAAAATTCTTGACACAAGAAGTAGATACACAGCGTTGTCTCTGTGTCTGTGTAAGTGACAGGCTGCTGCTGCCTGAGAAGCGTGAGGGGGAGGGGGAGCGCGAGGAGGGGGGGGTGTCAGGAGTAAACACGAGGTTACACCATGGCCTCCAGCCACATGGTTGGGCATGTGCTTGTAAATGCACGTGTCGAAAGATGTGCACGTCAGTCCAGCACAGTTTTGCTCTATTTTACCTTTTAAAAAGCCATTTAAATGCCTCATTAATGGGCTGATTACTGTTGTTTTGCTTCTGGCTTTTGACTTACTTTTGTGTAGGCCTGTCACAGTAATTATTTTGTCAAATTATAATGCAATATATTATTACACTGATTGTTACCCATTGTGTTTGCATAGTGAAGAGAACAACATAATGAAATATGTATGTAGTATGATTAACTAGCTAATTGCTTGACAGCTCGACTACAAATCAGTTACTCCATGTAATGCAGAGCGTCTGCTTCAATATAAGCTGTCAATCACTTCATTCCTCAGTGTAACCTCATTTTCCCGCAATATAGCACTAAAAACCGACCTGCAGCTACTGTATGGACTTTCCCACTGCTCTCTCTGCATGTGAGTTGTGTGGGTGTGGCTTAATGAGTGTGTTTATGTGTGTGTGTGTGGTTTGAGGGTACTTCTAGGGTAAAAATCATAAGCGAAAGGTGATGACCCCGGCCCCAGTGCTGGAGGTGTGGTATTTGTGGAGATTCTCTCTTAAGCAGCTGCTTCAGTCTGAATGAGTCTTTGTTTAACAGATGTTTACTGAGCGAGAGAGGTAGAGAGAGAGAGGTAGAAAAAATAAAATAATGAAAATAAAGGGCGATGAGAGAGAAAAGAGGGAAGAACATCAGAGAATAAGAGAGGAGATATACACTGATATGGATTAGTGTCTAGTATCTTGTCCAATGACTTTTGCCTTGTTCCATAGAAGCTCAAAAATGCTGGCTTGTCCTTTAGGATATGTGTGTGGGATCTTCTGCATTGATTGTCTATGTGATTTCTGAGTCGTTTGTCTGTTTTTATGGGCAATGCTTGCCAGACACCACCGGTCGCAATCTTAACTGCACTGTTCATCATGGTTTCTCCTGTTGAAAAAAAAGAAGCATTGAAAAATTGCTGTAAGGATTTTATTGCATTAAACAACAAAAGCTTTAGTGAGGTCAGGATATTAAACAATTACCACACCAGTTCACCACCAATTCCCACAGTTCCACTACTCCACAGCTCAATAATTAGGGTGCTTTATACCCTTCCAGCTCACACCTTGACATTGGGCATAGTGTAAATAGGTTCATGTTTGTTTATCTGCTCTAAAAAGTCATATTCTTTTGGCAATACATATTTTCTATGGGAACTAGTCAAGCATTGTTGGTACAACTTATAGAAGCTTAATGTAGCATTCTTAAGAAGGGTTGACCCAATATTTTTGGGAAAAGGGAACCAAGTTGTTAGCTCACTTCATTTCTGTTAATGAGATAAAGGTGCAGTTTTCTAGACAGGGATTATGCCTAGTGGTAAACTTATATTTTCATTTTAATGGAAAATCTCCATTTCAAATGCTGTCTAGTTCAAGACTAGGCTTGATTCCCATCTGAAAAATTGTCTTTTCGTGTTTTAAGACAGCTTGTCTTATTAGTGACTTCTGGTACATGTGGTACATGATGCATTGACAGCAAATGTCCACTGTTCAAACACAGTATATATAACATATATATAACACAAGTCTCCGGTCTCTGTATCTAGTACGAAGTGCCTAATTTAAATTTAATTTATTTCTTGTGGCTTTCAGAACACTGAAAAAAAGTGAGAACAAACACCTGTAGTGGCGTGGGCAGCTCTTCAGTGGCCAGTTCCCGTGAGCACCTCAGCTGTAGATTCCGTTCCTGGGTCCCAAAGCCGCTTCTTTATATTTTCTAATTCACAGCTGTTCCACTTATTGTTCTGCTAAAATCTGTAAAAATCGTAAAAATCTATTCAATTTCATGTGTCTAAATTTCTGAATGCTGCTGTATGTGAGCCTCTTAAATGCCTATGGGCCAATTACAGTGCCTGCAGGTTGACCACTGACATTTACAAGCTTTTCATTTCTGCTCTGTTCTGGTAGTGGCATCTGTACCACCATTTGTTTTTCTCATTGCCCCGCTGGCTCTGCTCTGCCCGAGCTGGCTCAGAGTGCTGCTGCTAAGTGCATTAGCGAAGTGCACTGACTTCACTGCCACTTACTGGTAGTGGAAACCTGTTGGCGTCTGGCTTTGACCGGTGCGCTTTTCTTGTGATTTGATGCCAGAAACAGATGGCACACATCAGGACTGGTGGTGGAATGCTTGTTTGGTGATGTACGGCAGAGTTTGTTCGCATGTTTTTCTGCTGGTTACTTTCTTTCTAAAATAACATCCTTAATACAGCAGGAGCAGTGCTCTCAGACATTGCAGTCTGATTGGTTAATGGTATTCACATTAAGCTTATCATCCAGTGAACAGTTATGGATGCTTAGCAACTGGTGGTTGTGTTTTTTATTATGGTTGTACATTACAAAGTAATTTTACCATGTATCTTGTACCACTTATCTACACCACAGAACAATTCTTGGATACCATAGCAACACCACAGCAACCCCGTGGCAACCACATAGTTACTCTACAGAAACCACCTGAGAGACCATAAGAACCGAATAGCAACACCATAGGAGCCACTTTTCAGTCATGAAAACACCCAGTAGCAAGCTCTTAGCAACATCATATAAAACACCTGGAATACCAAAGCAACCACATTAGAACATAATAAACAATCATGTATGAACACTATAGAAACCACTTAGGATATCGTAGCAACCACGTATCAACCAAACATCAACCATTTATCAACCACCTTTAACCACCCATTAAGATTGGCTGTGAGACAGATATTTTCCAAGCCTTTACGTGGCGGGCCTCAAAAAAAAAATCTGTTTTGGAAAATGAAGTGCAATGGGATGGAGTGCTACAGACTAGCACTCTCCATCCCAGAGGGTTGTTGAACCCAATTGCAGAGCAGCTGATCTTAAAGCAGGTAAACCCAAGAAGAAAGGAAAAAATAAATAAATAACACACCGCTCCTCACACGGGATCGAACCCATGTCCTCAGGGTCGTGGTCCAATACATTACCGCTGCCCTGACTAGTGAATTGGGACACAGCCGGGAAAAATGCCCTCATAAGGAGATAGGGAGCCCAAAAACGGACAGAAACTAAAGTCAAGCCGAGTGCGACAGAGAGACAGGAGAGGGATGTAAACAAAAGCTCATCAGAGAAGCATTTTATTGTTTATTGTATTATTTTTTTCATTATCGTTCATTATAGTTCAAACAACCTCACAGGCCTGTGGGCCACCTTTTGCTGACCCCAGCCATAGGAATTACAAAGCGATTATTACAGCGATTAACTACAGGCCTTTTAAAACCTGTAAGGGAATATAAAAAAAACAGGGATTCCTGGACAGAGTGGATTTTTCCTCGTTTTTGGCTGAGAGTGAGTTACTCTGTGTATATCTGCTGAAAGCTGGACAATAAGTTTGTGTGAACACAATGTCAACATAGCTGAGTGTGTGCTGCAGGCGGGAGGGACACTGAGCAGAAACACACACTGGGGGTTCCTGTTTATGCCATCGCCTCTATTTCCTGTCACACCCAACATTCTCCTCCAATTGACCGGTTTATTTAGGAATTGGATTATACACTAAATGGACAAAAGTATTGAGACACCTGCTTGTTTATTGTTTATCCTCCTTTTGTCTCTACTGTCTATGGAAAATTTTATACTAGATTTTGGAGAATTGTTGTGAGGATTTGATTTGTGAGGATTGATGTGAGGATTTCACCATTATGCCTCATTATCACAAACTGTCTGCTCATCCCAAAAGTATTGGATTAGTATTAAAAAAAGAGATGGGAAAACAAATGAAAACCTGTAAAAAAAAAAAACCTGTGTTTGGTCCCTAATTAGGTGGTTGATGGTGGGGGTGTTGCTAAGTAGTAGCTATGGAATTGCTTAGTGGTTGCTAGGGTGTTTCTATAGGTTGATGATTGCTTATTGATGTGGTACCTCATGTGGTTGCTTAAGTGGTACTAGTGTACTATCTGCATCACTGTGACAAATATTTATATTTTTTCTATGTACATTACATAGAAATCATGGGTCTGATATAAAAGGTTGTTAACGAGCCTGAATCTCACAGTCTAACCCAACAATCGGAAAAGAGTTGGAACAGATTTGCAATGGGCAACCATTAGAACTTTTAATTAATTTAATTAATTTAATCCTTTTTAATCCTACCAAATAGTTCTTCTGGAGTGTGTGTGTGTGTGTGTGTGTGTTTGTGTGTTTGAAGGTTTGGAGGATCTGTGCATCCATGCATGCATGTGTGATCATAGGGATGTGGTTTAAATCCTTTGCTATTGTAAGATGTAATCCTCAAAGTTTAGTGAAAGCAATAACACCAGTTTCATCATGGTTGTCTTGTCTTGTTTTGTCTTGGTTGACAGATGAGTGCTATAGTGTTGCCAGGTGGTTGCTATGAAGGTGCTTTTAAAAAAAAAAAAAATTCCCATTTTCTCCCCAATTTACACGACCAATTACCCAACCCACTCATTAGGACTCCCCCTATCACTAGTGATGCCCCAACACCAGGAGGGTGAAGACTAGCACATGCTTCCTCCGATAGATGTGAAGTCAGACTCCGCCTCTTTTCCAACTGCTGCTGATGGAGCTAGGAGGAAAGCGCAGTGACTCGGTTCTGATACATCAGCTCACAGACGCCTTGTGCTGCCCATCTACCCACCTAGAGAGTGCAATGACAACTGTGCTCTCTCAGGGCTCCAGTAGCTGATGGCAAGCTACATAAGCAGGATTCGAATTGTAGTTGCAGCGCTTGCAGCTGGACCACTCGGTGCCCCCTTTATTTTTTGTGGTATATTTGAGGTTGCTAGGACGTTGCTATAGTATCCCAGGTGGTTGCATTACAGTTGATATGGAGTTGCTTAGTGGCTGCTATGCTGTTGCTAGCTAGATGCTTTTGTGTTAATGTGGTACCTTGTGTGGTTGATTGAGTGTTACTACTGTACGTGTATGACGGTGGCACAAACATTTCTGCACCATTCATTGGGATTGGAAAAAAAAATCATAAAAAGTTTTTATTATATGGAAACAATGAGTCTGATCAGAACGTTATACAGAAGTCTGAATCTAACAAAAAGATCGAAGAGTTTAGTATTAATAAAAATGGAAGTTACTCCAGGTTACCTCATGGAAATTATATTCCAAGAAATGTATCTAAAGTAGTATTAATAGTTAATCTGAGTGTGAATAGGCTTGGGTAACATGTGCATCAATCCATCCATCCACGCATGAGTGTGTGAGATCATAAGGATGTAGTGTAAATCCTCTGCTTTTGTAAGATAATCCTCACACTTACGGTCAGATTTATCCAGTTCTGGAACTTCTTTAGCCTGTAGTTGCCTGAATGATTTGAATGAAGCTCTCGAAACACGAGTGTTTTTATGAATTTATAGCGGTTAAAAGTCAGTCAGTACCGACTCATTATTTAGAACCACAGATTTGAAGGATATTTGGGTTATTAAGTGTCTGGCTAAGCTTTGGTTCTGGCCCGAGTGCTTAGAGACGGTGTTTGGTTATGATAGCCCTGCCGAATCTCCGTCAGGCTCTGAAAAACCCATTTGGGTCTGGCAGCACCGAGCGGCCGAGTGAACGAAGCTCGTCTGAGGACGGATTGACGTCACACTCTCGAGTCTTCGGAGCAGACGTAAATATTTTGAATGCCATGGCGGATTTGTTTGACAGGCTCCATGTGGATGAGTCAGTAGCTGAGCGTTATGTGAGTGGCGTGTCAGGTAGAAGTGTGTGAAGAGTAATGTAGATCATATGGAGAGGCTGTTACTGCATCTCTTCCGCTGCGGCGCGTGGTATACTCAGATTACACTTAATGTCTGCTGGATATTTCCTTATAGTACAAACAGTAAAGGACCAAAATATTGAGACACTTGCTCATTCGATGTCTGTTCTGAAATCGGGGTATTAAAAAAAGTTTATCTATATCTACTGTGCAAAGAAGTATGCTTTGTACTAGATTGTATATGTTGCATAGCTGTGTGGATTTGATTGCATGTAGGGATGAGAATGTTAATAAGGTCAGAATGGTGGATTAACAAGTTTGTGTCAGTGCAGGTCAATTGCTGTCTGTTTACTGAAAGCTAGAGATGCGCCATAAGATTGTTATTAAGATTATACATTCATCTTTTCTCCATTTTTCTCCACCACTGATAAATTAAAATTCCTAAAGGTATGTTTGTCTTGCTTTGCTTTTTAAACAAAAAATTATTATTAATCTACATTTTAAAAATATTTATTCAGCTATGAGTTAAAAAGTTTTTTTTATATTCTAGCAGACTTACCAACAATGGATTTGCGGAATAAATTTACCTGAGCAGTGCTATTTTATTCACATATTTACCTCAGCAGTGTTTTTTTAAAAACACATTTATTTCAGTAGTGCTGTTCTAGTCACACATTTAATATCTCATCTAGCTACCTCAGCAGCGCCATTTTAATCATAAAAATTCCTAATCATAATTAGATTTTTTAGTCATAGATTTAGCTCAACAGTGCTATTCTAATTAAAAATTTACCTTAGTAGTGGCATTCATCTAGTGACACATTTAGGTAGCTAGCTAGTTATCTGGTTAGTGGTATTTTCATCATAAGCAGTGCAACTTTATTTAAACAGTGCTACTCATGTCACATGTATTTAGCTTACTTTACACAGAGAAGTGTAGTCAGTTTTTTTTGTAAACAAATAAAGCTAAAAAATGTGTCGTTGTACAGCATTACCTATTCAGTTTTTTCTCCTTTTTTCCGAAAGTGTTTTTGACTGTGTATTCTTACTGTATGGTGGAGTGAGCGTGAGTCCCTCGCCCTATATCTCGGGGTCAGTCGTGGTGGTGATGATTTATCTCCAGCTGGCTGTTAATCTTCTTAGCCGTCTCCCCCAGGTGCTATACCCACTCACCATCTCCAGCCTGAACCAGAAACACTGAGCTTTTGTTCATTCAGCTTTATTCCCATCTCAGACCTCAGACTGCAGGATCTCAGGTGCTGTGAGGTGGAGGCGGCGTGGAGTTTTGCAATAGTATCCATACATCTGTCCATCCATCCGTCCGTCCCTGCTTTTGTCTCTACTGTCTATGAAGGATTTTCTACTAGATTCTGGAGCATTGTTGTGAGAATTTGATTGCATTAATATTAGTCATTAGTTAGAGGTCAGGATGTTGGATGATCACCACCATGGCTCATCATCCCAAACTGCCAGATCATCCCAAATGTATTGGATAAGTATCGGTGAAAAAAGTGCAAAATAAATGAAAACCTGTAAAGAACCTGTGTTTGGTCCGTAGTTAGGTGGTTGATGTGGTGTTGTTAAGTTATAGCTATGGAATTGCTTAGTGGTTGCTAGGGTGTTTCTAGGTTGATTACTTGTTGGTGATGCGGTACCTCATTCATGTGGTTGGTTGGGTGGCACTAGTGTATTTGCATCACTGTGGCAAAAACATATTTTTTTCTAAGTACATTACATGGAAACCATAACTCTGATATAAAAGTTGTTAAATATAAATCTATCAATCCATCAATCTGTCTGTCAGTTGATTTTTTTAAGATGTCTATTTATCTATCTATTTGTCTGTCTTTCTGTATTAATCTAGCTACCAGATCTGTTAATCTATTCATCTGTTGACTTGTCGGTTGATCTATTTGTTTGTTTGTCTGTCTGTCTACAATAGATAGACAAAAATATTGGGACACCTGCTCATTCATTGATTCTTCTGAATCAGTCAATCAAGGCCATTCCCCAACTAATTCTAAGACTACTGGCTGGAGTGTGCATCACCATCCAAATACATGTAGTGTGTCATAATTAATCAAATTAATAAAACGATAATTCTCCACGTTGAATTGTTATGTTTTAACACGTTGCTGTACCACAATGTTTTAACCCTACAGCCCATCCAACATTTAAAACTGACTCAAATTAGCGATATCTGAGATTAACCCACACTTGCCCAGCCTCACCTCTTCAGTCTTATCCCTTAAGACCTTTCAGGACGTGACACTGAGACCCCATTACTACTATTACACTAATTACAATCTGACCATTAACTCACTCATCCCCCCTTCCACTTCTTCTTCTTCTTCTTTTCAGAGCACAGTCCTGTGTGTGGGAGTGTGTGTTGGTGTGGCAGCGTGTGAGGAGGAAGACTATCACTGCTTAAACAGAGAGCTGGTGTCCAGTAGGCCCGGGTGATGGCACTCAGGCATCCTGTAGCCGTCCTGCTCCTCGCCCTTTACAGTGTGGCCTCTGCAGGTAGGAGCTGTTTTCCTCATCTTTTCTTCATCACTGCACACACACACACACACACACACACATACACACACTGACCCCCCCCCCCCCCCCCCTCCTGCACAGTAATAACGCAGCAGTGAACGGATCTACCGTGACATGGCACAAAGCCTCTTTATCGTCTGTGATATTTTCCTTACGGAGATGATGAATGTGATTGATAATTTATTACAAGCGGCTCAGACGGCCCACTGCTGTCCCCCAGCTCATAAAGACTAGAGCACAGGTGCTCCTCCAGGCACTCAGATGAATGCTGCAATAAAAAATTAAGGGAAAATAGCCACCAGCCAAGGTAAAGTTTGATTCTTCAGTTTAGCACAGGACATATGAAGCTAATTCCCATCTCTTCTATAGAAATTAAGCCAAAATTGGCTGCCATGTTGTCAAATTTGTGACCAGACTCTGCACACTAGACCCACCCTTCTCCGAGATCAAGTGGTGTCCCTTTGTCTCAGACTGCCTTCCTTAAGTTTACAGTGCAGCCTAAATGAAAAGAAGCAGTTCAGATTTTTCGAGTACGTGTAATGTCAGTAAAAACAGTAGAAGTGCAGTTAAATGCATATATTTTATTACAAAACATTTACATTTTCCTTAAATTACAGCACCAGAGCTCAGCTCTGTTTAACACACAGAAAAACCGAAGCTATCACGGTCCATTTTATCCCCACTGTCTTGGATTCTAAACTTGGGTTGGTGAGGTTGAGTCTGAGTTTAAGTATTTTATTTGACATTTGCTACTTGAAACTTTTTGTAATAACAGTTTAGATCTCAAAGTTATTATTATTCTCATTTAGGTGGAAACATACATTATAGAAATATCTGAAGTAGTTTTTGCAAAAAAATTTAAAATTATCACAATTTTGCTTTACTTAATCCAATTCAGCTTATTTTTTTTTCTTTGTAAGAAAAGTCTAAAAGACAACTGAATGTTGTTTATGACATTATATAAAATACTACTATAAATACAAATTTAAAAACACATGTTGCATAATAGAGGTGGGTGATATGGCCCTAAAATAATTTCATGGTATTTTCGCGATAACAATCCTGTTGGCGATGTGACAAAACACTGAATAAAAAAAAAAAAGAAATCAAGAATATACTATTGCAGCAAAATATATACATGTATATATATATATATATATATATACATATATATATATATATATATATATATATATATATATATATGTATATATATATATATATATATATATATATATATATATATATATATATGTATATATATATTTTTTTTTTGCATACATATTGCACAGCCCTAACTGAGATATTAGAAAAACAATATCAGATTTGTAACAGATTTGTAAGTCAATGATCCAGAATGTCATGATACTAATAATGCACTCCAAATATCTCCATATATCCAGGATTAAAGTAAAATAAATAAAACTGGACAGATGTAATCTGTCTCTAGTAGATATATAATAGTAAATGAGAACAGTGTACATTTTTTCTTTTGCTAAAAACAGCAAAAACAGTAGAACCCTGATGTGATAATTAGGGGTAGGTGATGTTACACGATATTTCAGGGTAGAGTATTGTTCACGATATTTAAAAATTTTGTCGATATTATTTATTACAATAAATATCGCACAACCCTATTGCATGATCAAAATCAGTAGGTGTAGGCATATTCATACCTGAATTTGTTAAAATTACTTACAAATAGAAATAAGCCTTTTAACAAAGTGATTCTAGTCAATGTTTTTTTTTACTTGCAGTCTTCCCTGTTTAGCAATTCAAAATTTGTGCCATTGTTTTGCTGATGTCTATGTAATGCTGTAACAGATAAGACGTGCAGTGTGTGTTGCTGTGTGTGGAGGGGTGTGTTGGGTGTGTTCCTGATAAGCCGCTCTTGTTTCTGGATCTCTTGTCGGAGCGAGTTGCCTGTTTAGTCAGGCAATCACGGATCACCCCAAGTGCTTGGAATTTCCCTGATCCCTCCCAGCATGCTCAGCAGCACAGACTAAGGCTGTAGTGCTGGGAATTAAGAAAGTGCTGACAGGCTCAACACCAGAGGAAGAGACAGTTCATCAGCTCCCATATGAATGTTATATGTAGCTTATAACACAAAACATGATGGCTGTATTATGGAAAGTTCTGCCTATCAGGAAAAAAAAAAGATCCAGTTGGTCTTCCTGGTAAAGCTCTGGGCGAAGTTTCTAGGTAAAACAAACGTATGACTATGAGTTTATGAGACTCTGTGAACACATCTACGACACATTATAATACATAAAAAAGGCATAATAAACATGTTATTTTATTTTTTTATAAAATAAAGATAAAACATTGTAGTTTTTTATTATGCATTATGAATTGTACTCATAATGCATCATAAGCTGCATCTACAATATGCTACATGTAAATACCAAAAACGAGACTATCAAAAATTGTTATGTGGTTAAATAATATCTCAACTAAATATTAATCGCACTAGTTAAGACATACTTGAACATTGATAAATGTTAACGTTGTAAATAATAATTATATATTATATAGATTATACTAAAAAAAGAACAAGGGATGGTCAAAGCAAGCAGGGTCAACAATACCAGTAAACAACAGCCAGAGAGATACAACATACCAGTCCAGGGGTCATACGTGAGAAGGCAGTATTGGAGAGCAGGCAAAAATCAGAGTCTGTGAAAAACAAAACAAGGTTGTAACGAAAGACAATAACAATCAAAGGCTCAGCAAAGTGTGTGTGGAGTGAAGGTGTATTCATACTAAGGTGCACAGGTGAAATCAATATTCAGGTGATTTGCTTTCTTGAAGTGCATCAGGTAATTGTATGAGGGAGTGTTAGCAGAGTGAGGTGTGTATTCTGGGTATCGTAGTCCAGAGGCTAGAGATCGCAGGGAGAGCTGAGTATAGGTTTTTGTATAGGTGTTATTGGTGCTTAATTCAGGGTCTATTATGCGGAAATGATTACAAATGGCTGTATTAGTTCTTATAGTGCACAGTAAACAGTTATGTTAGCACCATGTTAAGCAGATTATTAAGCATAACTATTAGCTAATTCTACATGTTATTAGTGTTATTATAACTGGCAGCAGTTTGATCTATGTGAGTTTGGCACAGTTATGGCTGTGCTGGAGTTTATTGAGTTAATAAGGGCTTAATAAGTCACTAATAGACCAAGATGTGCACCATATTCTTAAGTGAGGATCTGTTCATCACTAATTAGACACTAAAAAAAGAACTGAATAAATATTTAATCAATCACAGACCCCTAATTAAGCACCAATAACACTTACACAGAATAAAGCCTAATAAGAAGTGAATAAATCATTTACAAATGTGTAATTAAGGCTTTATCAAGCTAATAATGAGACATTAATAAGCGTCTAATTTGTGTTCCTTAAAATAAAGTGTTACCCAACATGTTACCTGTGCTGTTAACAGGTTATTTGACTTTATTTGTAGGTATTTCAAGCTTATCTGGGGACACCACACAGCTAGTTAGATATCTATCACCTTCCAAAGAATAGGAGCTTCATCTGTGGTTAAAACATCCACTCAAACATCCGCATGTCTTCTCTTACCATTCTATGGAGAGGAAACTCAGATGTGCATCAGATCTGATATCTCACCCTCTGATCTGCTCAGTGCTGTGCTAAGGAGATTTATTATATTTTGGCGCAACACACAGCCGCACACCAACAGATGAAGAAAGAAAAAAAAAGATATGCGACGTTAAATACGAGTAAACAATCTAGGAATGATGGTGGTTGAAAGCTTGTTTCACTCCCTCCTGACCGCCGCTCTGGTTTTACTGGGTTATTTAGTGGTCCCTGTTTATGATGCCTCATTCATCCAATCTTTGAATGCCATTTTCAGACCATACAGATTCCTTTTCCCACAGATTTATTGCCAGCTATTGGCCTGTTTCCTTGAGAATAGGACATTTTCATATGTCTCCACAAATCCCTACATTTGGTTTTTTGAGGTATACACATTAGACTTTATATCTAAACTATATCTAACTTCACTTTACTTTAACCCTCATGCTATGCTGTGGATCACACTGACCTACTTTACAAGCTTAAGAATACAGAACATTTAATTTACATTTAATATACATTTTTAAACTGTAAATGTTTAAACTTTTCTATTGGGCTTAATTAGTGTAATGAAAATGGAAAAGGAAACCCACAACACCCTAAATGTGTGTATTATACACATTAATAGAGAACATTAAATAGAGGCTACAAATTGTTTATATTTAAAATATTGGAGGAAAGTGTTTTTTTTTTCTTCAATTTTTAGAAAATTGGGACACAATGTGAACGTTTTAAAACAAATTAATAAAGACAATTTAATATTTTGTTCTGAAAGTTACATTAAATATTGATTCAATTAACATTAATTAAGCTAAATATAATGTCAATGGAGGAAATGATTCTGCTTATAAATGGTTAACAGAGAGTTTATCCTGCTTTTGCTGGAGTAACTGTCTCTACTGTCTAAAAAAGGCTTTCTACAAGATTTTGGAGCATTGTTTTTGGGATGTGATTGTATTTAGTAATGAGAGCTACAGAATGAGTGAGTTCAAGATGTTGGATGATCACCATCTTATTTTATCCCCAACTCCCAGCTCATAACTGTCATGCTCACACTGATAGCACCCCCTCACACAGTCACATGACACTGCACAAGGCACTACTTGGAAGCCAATCACCAGAGTATTGATTTCCCCTGTTTCCCTCAGTATAAATACACTTTCACTCCACACAAACATCTCTAAATATCATCTGGTTTATCCACTTTCATGTCCTGTGTTTACTCTCTTGTTTACGGACCTTGTTTTGTATTTTTGACCCTGATTCTTGATATTGTCTTGCCGTGTTTTGACCCCTGGACTGTTTCTTGTTTTTTGGTATGTTTAACCCCTGCTATTGCTGTTTACTGCTATTGACACTACTTGCTCTGACTACTCTTTATATTACCCCTTTTTAAAATAACATTTGTTTATTGAGTCCTTTTCGATCATATCAATCCCATCCAAAATGTTGAATGGAGCACCATCCACCATTCCAGAGAACACAGTTCCACTGCTCCACATCTCAATATACAATAAGGTTTTATAACACACACCTGGCTTAGGCATGGTGCCTACAGGTTCATGTTTCTTTATCTGCTCCAGAGGGTCCTATTTTATCAGCAATGGGTACAACTTAAAGTATCTGAATATATTAATTAAGAAGGGTGAAAATTTTGTGTATGTGCTTGGTTGAGACCCTTGGATAGCATTAAAATGATTTCTGCAATGTTTGTACTAAAGTAGGTCAGTAGTTATGCCAGAAAATGAACAAATGGAAAAATGAAATAAACATGCCCACCTACTGGAGCTGCCGAGTCTCTGGGGGTCCGTTCCTGTTAGTGATGGTGGGGCAGGAGAACAATGGGCCGCTGGAGCTTAGCGGAGCTGTGTGTCTCCCGCTGTGACCCGCTGTTTAAGACAATGAGCTCACCTCTCAGCCTCTCCACCTACCTCTTCCTCCACTACGCTCATGCCAGCATTGTTGCATTCCCCCATAGTTTCCAACCTACAGGAAATCCATTCATCTACGCTAGCTCATCACTGCTGCCGCTGCTGCTGCTGCTGCTGTGCTAGGGGACATGTTTCCAGTGCTTAATCGACTGTTTAAACTGCGAGTTGGTGTTGTAAACTAGGGATGCACTAAAATAATCATTTTTGGCTGAAACCAAAACCACACAAAATGAAAGGTCAAAGCGACGTCAAAAATTAAAGAGATAAAAAATAGGCAAAAGAAACACATTGTATGAGGAAAAACCATCAATATTCGGCAGAGCACAGGTGCAAAACGAGTCCCTTTTATAGGCCAAGAGGCCTAGTATTCTGGTGACCAACTTCCTGGTAGAAGCATGTGATGTGTCATGTGATCATGAGTGAGTGTAGTTTCAGTGTGAGGTGCATCCTGGGCAATGGAGTCCGGAGGCTGCAGATCACAGGTAGAGCTTAGTGTGAAAGTGTGTTTTTTTACCGCAGGCTTGCATTCATTTTGTTTTTCATTCTCTTTTTCACCACTGCCTCAATTAAATAGTCTTAAATAGTCTTATCAATCTTTAGGCAAGCTGTCGACCCTGATTTAGGGTGTTTGAGTATGACTTTGCTGTCATAACAACGGGAAAAGTATGTCTTGCACATCTTAAAGTGCTTTAAAAGCATGTACTAAGTTTTTTTTTTTTGGTAAGTTTGACGTTAGCATAAGCTAGCCAGTGTTATGTAGTGATGTAAATGTTAACCAGCCAGTTAACCGTAGTGTAGTTAGACGTGTATCTGTGCTGGCCTCTGTCTGCACTCTTATCAAAGGTATTATCTGGACTAGGACTGCACGATATTGGAAAAAAAAAAAAACTGCAAATGTTCTTTTTCCAGCCATATATATATATTGCCTTCACGCTTCTCAGGCAGCAGCAGTCTGTCACTTACACAGACACAGAGACAACACTGTGTATCTACTTCTTGTGTCAAGAATCAAAACACTGCAACATGACGTGTTTGATTGAATTGCCTTAAGGGACATTGCACGTCCTGCAATGTGACTATTGCGCATGTGCACATCGTGATGACGAGGCTTAAGCGATATATATCGTGCAGCCCTAGTCTGGACTCCCTCTCTTACCTACTCATGGCTTTAGGCAAATAGAAAGTCCAGCAGGAGTGGCACAAAGCTGTTGCAATTACACAGATGCTGCTGAATGTGGCAGAATTCAGAATTTCTATGCTCTCAGCATTAAAAAAGTTGGAATATCCAGTTTGCAGTTGTTCGTCTACCATCCTAATATAAACGCAGCATCAGGGTAAACATCTGTTCCCTCTGAAACCTGCTTATTCAGAGCCTGTTTATTAGTGAATCTGTCTAGACCCATCCAGCGCTTCAGTTCTGATGAATCCGAGCCTAAACTGGATTTATGAAGGTCAGATTGATCGGACAGTTCAAAAGCCTGGCTGAACTTTTCCCCTGGTGCTGAAGTTCTTCTGTTTGTGTTCTGGACCGCGCGGCCTCCCCGAGAAATGGCCACATTTCTTTTGTTTTTGGAAATCTAAGACTAGAACATTATCTAATCTGCTGCATCAACATTTTGGCTGGTGATTCGTTCCACATGGACGGATGAGTTAATCGAGCTTCATCTGTATTTTTGTCTCTGTCTGAATAAACAGATCTGATTGGCCTTTATGATCAGGAGCAGAATCAGTGGAAACTGTGTCTTGGAAACCATGGTAATATTTTCTCTGCGTCAGAATGAATTTCTAGATAATTAGATTGATAGAGGATCTGTTTTTGCTGTTTAAAATTTTGCAACTTAGATCATTCATACTACACTGTTTTACAGCTTGTGCCTTGTGTAGGATTTAAGTAGTGAGTTAGTGCTAAGTTAAAATAAAAAAAAAGACATATAGACATGTATTTAACCTTTTTTTTTTACTTGCAAATGATTAAAACTTCTATATTTAGCAAACTAAAAAGTGGAGGCATACCAAAAAAATATTTTTTAGTAATATAATAATTTAATCATGCACTTTTAACCAGAGGAGAATAGGCTTTTTTTTTTTCTTTTTTTTTTACAAAACTACATCTACATCTCACAGAACCCTTTTGAAAAGGAAATATACTCAGGGGCATTAAAAGTATGTTTAAATTAGGTAAAGAATATTAAAGTTCATTTAATATACCTAAAGAAAATTATAAAAATATATATATATATATATATATATATATATATATATATATATAAGAAAAATATTAAATATATATATATTTGTAAGCAAATATATGTAGTGGCATTAAATACAGCTTAAAGGGTACTTTAGTGAAGTTTTTCGCAGTAGCATAAAGGTATATTCAATATGTGTATCAATACGCAAAGTAGTACATTTACAATATACTTCAAGTGTTTTAAAAATTATGTTAAAAAAACACATATTTAAATCTATTTTCACAGAAGATATAAAAAGCACAACCTAATACTTCTATGCTGTATTTATATAGCTTAATTACAATTGAAATGTAATTAAGTTATCGCAAGTTGTCCCAAAATAATACATTTAGTATGTATGTAAGAACATATTAATTTTAATGCTAAAAGTATGTACTTTTACCTAAACTGCCCAACACATTCTCTCTCTCTCTCTCTCTCTCTCTCTCTCTCTCTCTCTCTCTCACACACACACACACACACACACACTCTCTGTCTCTCTCTTTCTTTCTCTATCATCAAAAAGTGATCTATTCGAAGAATGTTCTCCTGTGGACATTGAAATTATTTGTAGCCTAAATAGAATATTGTTATATACATAAATAATTAAATAATTTAAATTATTTTTAATCATTTAAGTAGTAGCAGTTTTTAAGGTGGCACTTTATGTAAATGTGTGAATTTTACACCCCTGCATTAGTGACACTGTGAAAGATGCTATGGTTGATTTCCCTCTCTGTGTTGCCACCTGTTTCCCTCAGCCCTGGTGGTGGATGCGCTCTGTGACTGGGGAAAGTCCTGCCTACTGGGTGGGAAATGCCCATGACTAAACTGGGTAAAGAATGGTAGATTAAAACTCTAGATATGCAGTTTTTCAGAAATCATGCAGGAGCTGTGGGTTCCTCTCTTCCAGATTCCAGTTCAGTGTGCTGTAAGTCTTTCAATATTAATTGGAGCCCTGCCGGTATAAAAAACATCCCTACCCTGGTAGCATGTAATAAGTTACACAATATGGACAAAAGTATTGGGACACCTGCTTATACGGTGCCTTGCAAAAGTATTGGAGAATCTGTGGAAAGAGCTGAAAACTGCTGTTCATAAACGCTCTCCATTCAACCTCACTGAGCTTGAGCTGTTTTGCAAGGAAGAAAGGGCAAAAATTTCAGTCTCACGATGTGCAAAACTGATAGAGACATACCCCAAGCGACTTGCAGCTGTAATCGCAGCAAAAGGTGGCGCTACAAAGTATTAATGCAAGGGGGGGGGGGGGTAATATTGCACGCCCCACTTTTCAGTTTTTTATTTCTAAAAAAAACTTCACGATTATGTCCCATTTGCTGTTGATTCTTCTCAAAAAATTACAATTTCATATCTTTATGTTTAAAGCCTGAAATATAAAACGTTATTTTGCAAGGTTGAATCATTTTTAATAAAGTGAATTATAAGGAATTTATCTTGCTTTTGAATACATATTATTACACTTTAGGGCATTGCTGTAAGGATTTGAAAACATTCAGCAACAAGAGCTCGGTTTTTGGTTGATCACCACCCCATATTATCCCCAACTCATCACAAAAATATTAGATCAGGGGTGTCCAAACTCTTTTTGTTGGGGGCCAGAAGGAGAAATATATTTTAAGTCACGGGCCAAAGACTCTTTAATAAAACAAATAATGAAATATACCACTTTAAATAATACATTTTCCTGATTACTTTCATTTACACACCATTTTACTTGACTTTCTATCTTTATCTTTGACAGTGTTGTGTAAACTAAGATTTTTCAAATTAATGTTTCATTTCATGATGTCTCTTAATATTAAACTCCTTACTTTTAGACTCATTTGCCCTTTTTCTGCGGAACAGCTGAACACTCTCGCCCCTTTTAGACTCTTTGGCCCATTTTTCTGCGCTACAACTGCGCAGTCTCTCCGCTTTTAGACTCTTTGGCCCGTTTTTTTGCACTAGAAATGCGCACCCTCTCCGCTTTTAGACTCTTTGGCCAGTTTTTCTGCGCTAGAAATGCACACTCTCTCCGCTTTTAGACTCTTTGGCCCGTTTTTTTTTCACTAGAAATGCGCACTCTCTCCGCTTTTAGACTCTTTGGCCAGTTTTTCTGCGCTAGAAATGCACACTCTCTCCGCTTTTAGACGCTTTGGCCCATTTTTCTGCGCTAGAAATGCGCACTCTCTCTGCTTTTAGACTCTTTGGCCAGTTTTTCTGCGCTAGAAATGCACACTCTCTCCGCTTTTAGACTCTTTGGCCCGTTTTTTTTTCACTAGAAATGCGCACTCTCTCCACTTTTAGACTCTTTGGTCCGTTTTTTTGCGCTACAGCTTCACTCTCGCCGCTTTTAGACTCTTTGGCCCGTTTCTGACACCTAGCGTCCAAACTTTGAATCTCACATTAACCTGCTTACCAGCGGGCCAACTTTCATTCTATTTCTAAAATACCTTGTGGGCCGCTCCAAAAAAGGAAACGGGCCTCAAATGGCCCGCGGGCCGTAGTTTGGACACCCCTGTATTAGATGCTCCACAGCTTAATACAGGGAGGCCTTATAGTTATCTAGTAACTAATCCTTGACTTTGGCATGGTGCCAATAAGCCAATAATTATTTATGTGGACATTTACGCATCAGTATCATCAATTGGTGCAACTTAGAGTATAGCAGAATGTAACATTCATTAAAATAAGTGTCTAAAATTATTTGGACACATAGTGTATTTTATAATCTTCAGTTTTATTTTGTTTTATTAAGGCCACCGTCTGCATAATCTGTTGTATAATCAATAACGACACCTTCATAAGAAATCTTGACTCACAAAGTGGAGCTAAGTGTTGGGTCACAACGACCTCACACGTCAGCCAGCGACTGAAAGTGAGTGTGAAAGGTGTAAACGAGTGTTTTATCTTTCTCTCGCTCTCTCCCTCCCTTTACTTTCTCTCTCTCTCTCTCTCTCTGAACCTGTAGAAGTAATCACATCACTTCTCTCAGGTCTAGAGAGTTATTCTTGAGCTTTGTTTAAATTTGTGAGTGGTGAGTTTTTAGTCATTGCGCTGCTGTCCTGAAACTGTCTGTAACTCTTCCATCAAACAGCTTTAGAGGACTCCTGAAATACACACACACACACCCACACACATACACACGTTCTGAAATGTACCTTGTCGGGATGTAGGGTCATACTGGATTTATCTATAATGATTTATTATAAGTAAGTAAATGATGTGAGGTTGAAGCTGCAGTTGGTCTGCAGGTTTAGGTTCAGCAACAGTATGTGCTGAAAGATTGAGGTCAGCTGACTACCTGGATATACTGAATATAGACCAGGTTACTCCATCAATGCATTTTTTCTACCCTGATGGCACGGCCATATTCCAAGATGATAATGTCAGGATTCATGGGGCTGGAGTTGTGAAAGAGTTCAGGGTTCAGGAAGCATGAGATCATCATTTTCACACATGGATTGAGAGAGAGTTCACCACAGAGTCCAGACCTTAACCTCATTGAGAATCTTTGGGATGTGCTGGATGGAGAAGAGCTGCTTTGTGAAGCGGTCAGACTCTACCATCATCAATGCTGCTGCAAGATCTTGTTGAAAATTTAATGCAACACTGGATTAAATAAATATTGTGACATTGAAACAATGCCACAGTGAATGTGTGCTGCAATCAAAACTAAAGGTGGTTGAACCAAATACTCACTCCAACTCCTATAATTCATGTCACCTTGCCATGAGCATGCTGGCCAGTTTTTAGCCTCACTCACAAGACTTCACACACTTCACAAATTATTATATAGGTGTGTGTGTATGTGATTTAAAGCAGGAACACTTTAATTAGCATGCTGTTATCCCATGAGTTGTCTCATATAAAATCCTTTTATTTGTTCTCTATATCTTTGATTATCTCTCTCGCTGTCTCTTTTTCTCTCTTTCTTTGTTTCTTTCTCTTAGTTTTTTTGCCTTTCAAAGAACCGTTTGAACCTTCTCTGCCTCTTTTCTGGCGCGTGTCCCCTGTTGTTCTGCCAGGCTGAATATCAGGCTGTATAATAGTATATAATAGGCTTGTGTTTGGGGGCTGCGCTCCAATTTCACTGCTGAAACTGAGAGCGGTGTGGGAGCTGATCCAGGTGTTTTACTGTACACTGGCCAAAATCAGCGCCGGCAGGATGCTGTTTACGGCGAGAGGCGAGGATGGGGCGGGGACGGAGGACATGCGAGCACCGTCTTGCAACCCAGCGCCTTCCTCCGCTTTCATCACTCCATCCATTCACCCTTCCGCACTTCAGATGGAGTGGATTTGTCACGTTAGAGTGTGTATGCACTCTTATCACATTCATCCCCTGTTCCATTCACTCATACAGCTATTAACACGTAGGGTACAGCACTGCTAAACTGCTGCTTTACGTGCCAGCAGACGTCATGAGACAGAAGTATGCAAACCGATCATAAAGAGTTAACTTGGCATGGTTTAGGAATGCTCAAACCTGTATAATATAAGTTGTGAGGTGTTATCTTGTGAGTGAGTTGGAAAACTGGACAGTGTAATCATTGCAAAGTAATGAAATTATGGGATTTGGAATGATTTGGTTTGATAGTGGTTGATAGATGGATGGGACATTTTATTTTTATATTTAAGTTTTGCAGACATGTTCAAACATTTCACAGCCAATCGTACACCCTACGCTGGACGTGTTGTGATGCTCTTTGCTAAAAGTCAAAGGTCAGCTGGCTCTTAAAGGGAATGGCAAGTGACACATTGAATTTTGTTGTGCCCTCATGATACCAAAGACACACTGACACACCCTTAATCCAGATGCAGCATGCGCCATTGAACGATGCACTATATATATCACTAAAATAGGGCCCCTAGTGATCCACAGTGTTGTCTGAACTGTATGTCTGAACTGGGAATACATCATAGAAGGCATTACCATCCACAGTGGACAGCGCAGTGAATATTAATGAACGTGAATGGAGGCTTCTGGTTAGAATTATCTGTGTTAATAGACAGATAAAGACAGACTCTGGGAGAAATCACACACACATTCAGTGCAGGAGACCCCATATGCATATCCCACAGGACAGTGCAGTGTTTTTTTATATTTTATGGGACACCTATTTAAAAGTTATTAAAAAGTCATGGGACACTTGATTAGTTTTCGCCTGTAAGTGTGTGCAAGTTGTCCTGCAGGAAAGAATGAGAGGAAGGACCATAATTGCAGGTGTATATTTTTTCAACAAAATAAACAAGGCTAGGATAACTAAATAAAAAAGACAAAAACAAAGACAAATAAAAATTAAGAAAACAAGAAACCTAATAGCAAAAAAATAACACAGGGATCAAGAAAACAAACAAACCTGACACATGATACATGGCATAGTAACACTGAAACAAAGGGCCTTATATACACAAAGAGGATGAGGAACACCTGGGCCAGGAAACAAGGGGGTGGGGTTATAAACAATACACAAGGTGACAACACTAATGGCTTGGGCGGGGCTAGGACGGAGACAGGACAATAAAAAACAAGGCCATGTGCTTAAAAGATCACATAGCTGGGAACACAAGACAGGAAAACAGAGGGCACAAACACATGGAACCAAAAGATGAAAAAACACAATCCAGACACAAGTATGCATGATGAGAACTTGACGAGAAAGTTGATAGATACTTAAATAAATTCGAATAAATGCGTTTAGCTGCTAAGCTTAATTTGCACTCATTGCTGATACAGATGAGTAAATGCAGATAAACAGCTTGTGTAGTTCCTGTAGAGGAATACTGCCACTATAACAGGACTCTGTTATAGGACCTGATAAACATACTTGAACCTATTGATTATGGTGATTTGGGGATGAGGTTGAGTGGTGATCACCCACACCAATCTTATTGATGAATCAGTGCAATCAAATCCTCACAGCAATGCTGCAAAATCAAAATCGAACGTCTTCCTTGATCAGTAGAGCCAGTTACTCCAATACAAGCAGGATAAACTCTTTTTAAACAACATTGGTTTTGAAAAAAAAAAAAAAAACGTGTACAGAATACAGTAGGTGTCCCAATACTTTTGTCCTCACAGTGTATGTTGTTGAGGCTAATGAGCCTAAACACTGAATAAATCCCGGCATCATTAAGAAAGCGAGCGCTGTTTGTTTAGTCTGCTTGTCTGGAAGACGCTCCTCAGAGCTTCAACAACATTACGGCTTAATACTGCAGCTCCGGCCCGAGCCCGAGCGCTGCCACCAGACAGCACGTAAAACTTTATAAAAGAGGGGCTCGGATGATCTATGGAGCACATTAATGGTGTGTGTGTGTGTGTTACTGTGTGTGTGTGTGTGACTAAGACGGAGTGGGCCAGATTGTGTGTGCTGCCAGAGTAAGAGTATTGCGCAACCCCAGTAATGTGAGCCATGAAGCTGGAGTGTGTGGGGAAAGCTTCCAAAAGCATGGAGTGTGTGTGTGTGTGTGTGTGTGTGAAGAGAGAGAGCCAGAGAGAGAGAGAGAGAGAGAAAGTACTACAAGATAGACTGAAAGAGGGAAGAAAGGGTAAAAAGGGAGGGAAAGAAAGAGTTCCCTCCTTTCTAAAGCAGATGTTGCCTTGTGGTTCAGCCATTCGTACCCAGAATCCTTTGCTGCTGGTGTGATGGAGACATGTGGGGATGTTTACATAGCAACAGCAAGTCTCTACTCACAGCACGGAGCACGGCTTTACTCACACCATGACTTGCCGTCTAGCTTACCAAGTTGTCTATACAATACGTAATGTATATGGCCAAAAGTATTGGGACAATTAATATAGTATTTATTTTAATATAAAGGGTATTAAAAAAGTGTTTATCCTGCTTTTACTGAGTAACTGTCTCTCTTGTCCAGGAAAGGCCTCAGTAACACAATTGCAGTCACTGTATGTATTCAATTAATTCCTCACAGCAAAGCTTGTAGAAAATTTTCTAGCTTGGACACTAGATGCAGTTACCACAACAAATGCAGGATAAACCATTTTTTTATAGATTTCTAAAGAAACAAAGAATGAACAGGTGTCCCAATATTTTGGCCCACCATATAGTGTGCAATTCTTACAGAGCATGTTACATAGAGGGCATCTCCAAATATTTTAATATCATCAAAATATTTCATGATACTTTTTTTAATTAAAATTTAGCTTAAAATGTGAAACTCATATATTATATACATGTATTACACACAGAGTCATCTATTTTAAGTGTTTATTTATTTTATTGTTGTTGATTATGGCTTACAGCCAATGAAAACCCTAAAATCAGTGTTTCAGAAAATTAGAATATTATGTAAGACCAATTGGTACGGGCAGTGTGCCAAGTCCTGCTGGAAAATGAAATCTGCATCTCTGTAAGTGATGCTATTTTCTGTGGATTAAATTTTTTCAGCAGGATTTTGCACATTGCCCCACACTGCCAAAAGTACCAGCTGGTACAAAACTGTAGTATTGTAATTTTCTGAGACACTAATTTTTGGATTTTCATTGGCTGTAAGCCATAATCATTAACAATAAAATAAATAAATGCTTAAAATAGAATACATTTTCTTTGTGTTATACATCTTTATAATATATGAGTTTCACATTTTAAACTGAATTACTAAAATAAAGTAACTTTTTAATAATATTCAAACTTTTTGGGATGCACTAGTACTGTAGATTTAAAAATGCCATAAATATCTGTTTCTACTCTGTCAGCTTACCCCTTTTTTAAGCATTGCTGTAATTATTTCATTGCATTTAGCCACAAAAAAAGCAATAATGGGGTCAGGATGTTGGTGGGTAATTAGCACCCCACCATCATTCCAAAGAACACAGTTCTGCTGCTCCAAAGCTCAATGCTGTGGCTTCATATTAGCCCTTTATAGACTGGGCCTGGCATTAGGTATAGTACCAACTGCTTTATGTTTGTTTACTCCGGATAGTCCTATTGTTTTGGCAATACTTCTATGAGTACCAAAGTAACAAACTGTATGCAGTGAGTCTGTGTGCATTGGTGCATTTGCTTCAGCAATGGATGGAATTTAAACATAACTGAATATAACATTCATCGTATAAGGGGTTTCCACAACATTTGGGACATATAGACCACAGAGAGTAGTTCTTTTTTCTCCTCTCTCTCTCTCTCTCTCTCTCTCTCTCTCTCTCTCTCTCTTTCTCTCTCTTTCTTTACCTTACTACTGTCAGTGTCTCTCATCCCCCCATCCCCCCCAGTCCACTATGCCAGTAAGTTGGTGTATATATGATTATGGTGGGCCAGGCCGCTAATCGGAGACAGCTGGGGTGATCGTGCTCTTTCCATTGTGTTCCCCGTGTTTTTAAAAGAGGATAAAAAGAGAAGAAAAATACACAATGCATTCTGGAAAGGTCTGAGGATTCGCCATTGAAGAAAGTGCTCAGTTCCAGCAGTTTTTAACCCTTTAGGTGCTGGCTATGAGCGAGTGCTGTGCAGCAATTTAAAGTTCTTCACCCTTACAACTTCAATACAGTATTGTGTAGTATATACCCTACAGTCGAACGCTGTAGGACTCTAGAGTATAGTAGCTTTTTTTGCATAACATTATGATAACACCTTTGTGTCCATACACACATTATCCAATTTTTCATCTTTACTTATAATATACGACACTTTAAGTTTTATAATAGTCCTGTGTCTGTTTCTCTTATTATCTTTTTTCACCCTGTTTTTTCAATTATGAGGACCCCACAGGATAGACCACCACATCCTTAGCACTGCAGTAACGCTGGTACAAGTGGATCAGATACAGCAGTGCTGCTGGTGTTTTTAAACATATTGTTTAAGCATCATCATCGCGATGTGCGCGTGCGCAATGGTCACATCACGAGACGTGCAATGTCACTTAAGGCAATTAAATTAAACAAACACGTCATGTTGCAATGTTTTGATTCTTGACACAAGAAGTAGATACACAGTGCTGTCTCTGTGTCTGTGTGAGTGACAGGCTGCTGCTGCCTGAGAAGGGGGAGCGCAAGGGGAGCGGGAGCAGGAGTAAACACGAGGTAAACGCATGGCCTCCAGCAACATGGTTGGGTACCGAAAGCTGTGCACCTCAGAAAAACTCTCTTATTTATCTTTTAAAAAGCTATTTAAATGCCTGATTAAAAGGATGAGTACAGGTATTTTGTGTTTTTCTTGGATTTGAGTGCTCGGCACTGACTCAGCTCTTGATTGGTCTGGATGCGGGACAGCGTGCGGGTGGGGGCGGGGCTGGTGACATCATGGGCCGTGCATCGTTTAATATTGCGATGTATATAATCAAAAAAGGACATTTGCAATAAAAACTTTTTTTCCAATATCGTGCAGCCCTAGTGGGCACCAATGATAAAGGATAACCACTACAAATAAACACAAAGCAAGTGGTAGGAAAGTATAATAGACTGGATACACAATTTGTTTAAAAACTCAAGCAGCACTGCTGTGGCTGATACACTCTTACCAGGACATATATATGTATATATATATATATATATATATATATATATATATATATATATATATATATATGTATAAATATAGAGAAAGAGAGAAAGAGAAGAAGAAGAAGAAGAGTTCTGCGTGAGGAGATAAGCTGATTTAAGTGATAGTGGTTATTTACTGCACAGGAGTGGGCTGATTACTCCTCTTTCGGAAAAAACGTGTCTGATATTTTCCGCAAGCTTTTCCACTCAACAGACAGAGCGTTCTCTATGAGGTGGAGGAGTGATTTGGGGGAGTGGAGGAGGCCGGAGGGAGAGAGGGGAGGGTGATGGACTGTCGAGGGAAAACAAACCGGCCAGAGTCACCACCTGGGAAACCTCACTTTAATATAAATCAGAGCAAATCTGTGGCTGATCTGCTGCTGCTGCCGCCAAACCCCCCCACAGCCGCTCTGGATGGGACAGACCTGAAGTGGTGTAAATACAGCGCAACCAAAAAAATGATCTAATAAGGATTTGAGTTATAACTGGGTGTTGAAAGATCTTGGCGTTTGCGACTGAAAGGTTAAAGATATTGTTTGGCAAAAAAAAAAAAAGCCAAAAGGCCTAAAATAAAAAAATAAGAAATTAAAACCAAGATGGGGCTTTTTTAGTTTTAGACAGCTGCTGGTATGGAAACTAAAATCTGCTTGGCTAGCATCATGCTAACTGCGTGCCTATATCATCAAACACTTACAGTACCTCAAAATACATCTGAAAGCTGTTAAAGTGACAGTCCGTCACTTTTTGGTGAGATTATGTAATTGTACTGAGCATGCTAAAAAAATAGAAAATAAATCCAAGGGACTGCTGCTTTTAAGTAATCGCAAATCCTAGGAGTGATGAGGGGAAAGAGCGTCATCTACCCACCCAGAGAGAGTAAGGACAATTGTGCTCTCTCAGGGCTCCGGCAGCTGATGGCAAGCTAAATGAAGGGATTCAAGCCCCGATCGTACTGGCAGCGCTTAGCCGGCTGAATCACTCGGCTCCCGTCAAGAGAGTGCGTTGGAAAATATGATCATCCAACATCTTCACATCACTTTTTTGCTGTAATTGATAAATGCAATCAAATCCTCACACAAAAAAAGTTATCCCTGGATGGTAGAGACAGTTACTCCAATAACAGAGACATGAAATCAGTGGAAGAATGAATGAATAAGCAGGGGTCCCAATAATTATGTCTACTTTGGTCTAGATATACTTAGTAAATTAAATTAGGCAGTTAACTGTCAATGAACAAACATGCAATTTTACATAATATTTAATTAAATATATTTACTAAAAGATCACTGACTAAATCAAATCAAATCTAGAAGGTGCAGATTAGAACATTAGAGTTCATTTTAAAGCAGCTCTTTGCTCTCCAACTGAGCCCTAAGTCATACATACATACATTTAAAGGTCTCATTCCATCATTTTTTCATTCATTTTAAAAAGTCTAGTTGTGGTCTCTAGTATAAATGAATGCCTTCTCAAACCATGCTTCCCTAGTGTATTTTTAAGGTCTTGGTAAAACAGAGATCCGATTTAAACCTATTGTTACTTACACAAGATAGCTAACGCTAACTAGCTGGTGTAAACAGAGCTGTGAGCTCTTTTGCTAGCTGAAAGTTTCGGCTCTGCTGCAGCCTGGGTTCAGCTTTGTCTGTGGGTGGTCCCGAGCCGAGGTGGGCGAGGCCCTTAACTCACAAGTTGACGTAGACAGAGAGCTTTTCCTGATCAACTTGTATTTCTGAGGATTTTCTTTTACTAGCTACTGCAGACAGTGGGGGTTGAGAAACTGTTTCATGTACAGCATGCATATACAACCCAGTGAGACCTATTGTATTCCACAAAGAACTAGATAAAGTGGATTTTAATGGAAGCACATTTTTTTGGGGAGAAAAGTTAATATAAATATATTTCTCCATCGTTTTGCATTAAAAGGGCCCAAATGGTCACAATCACAAACCACAAGCTAGCTGTGGTCCTTGTGACCTAAAAAAGCCCCACTGGCCCACTTAACACTCTGGCTTGCATGGGACGTCCCAGCGGGGAGGATGTGGTGACTCCTCTTGCTGACTCTACAGGCATGACGTATTTGTGTAAGTGCTGATAGCAGCTGAAGCTGAACCGCTGGAGTATCTCTGCGAGCAGCCACAGCCTCCGGGCTGTTTACTCTGATACTGCTCACACTCGCACTCTGTTTATACACTGAGTGACCCAGAGTTTATTCAGGTGCAGGCAGAGCACCACGCCAGTGAACATGCATGTTCGTACGGGTGAGCGAGTGCGAACAATGCAGGGTGTTTTATCGTGTCTGGAAGAAAAGAAAAAACAATTTCAAAACTAACTACATAATATGCATCATCTAATTTTTTACATTTTCTTCCAATTCATCTAGGCCAATTGTCCCACTCATGCAACTGCAACTCAGTTGTAATGCCACAACACAAGAAGGTTAAAGACTAGAACATGCCTCCACTGATACATGTGAAGTCACCCACCACCTTTTTTCAACCTACTGCTGATGTAGCATTGCCTAGTAGCATCACAGCGCTCGGAGGAAAGCACAGCGTCTCGGTTCTGATACATCAGCTCACAGACGCCTTGTGCTGATTGACATCACCCTTTGGATTGATGAGGGAAGAGAGCACCATCTACCCACTCAGAGAGAACAAGGCCAATTGTGCTCTCTCAGGGCTCTGGCAGCTGATGGCAAGCTCCATGACCGGGATTCAAACCAGCAACCACTCGGTGCCCCATCATCTAATTTTTATAAAAGATGTGGCAGCTTTTTTAACGTGTTTTCTGAAATCCAGATTCCCTTTGTGTGCAGGTGCTTCACGCAACAGTATTTGTACAACAGATTAAGCAGGTGATTCCTGTATCTACTGTAACTGTAGATTAACCCTTATTTATAAACAGAACTTAAGTGTGGCATGCCTACCCTTAAAGGTAGTCGGATTCTGGCAGGGAGCCAAAATTCAGCACAACTCCTGGAAAGGCAACTCACCACATTGAAAACATTCTACAAACCAATCAGTGTAAAGTATAATGATACTTAGCCTTGGTAGATCATGATGATAGGAGTATGTTCTTTAGTGCGCTCACACTAAAGTGTGAAACCAAAACTAACCGGACCAGATGTATAGTATACAATGTAAATGTATACTAAGGTACATGATCCAGACTTTCAGTTATGAAAATGCCTTGAATGGACCACTAATACTTACCTTAACATCCCCATTTCTGACATCTAATAGCACTTTTGCAACAAAAGAACTCTGGATCTTGCTGCGAAAGAATGTTTCTGGTTCTGGTACCTACTTTTGTTGGTGGAAACGCGGTGAATGGTTCAAAATTAGGTTTGTGAACCAGAACAATGCTGGTTCCACATTGTTGGAAAAGCACAATGAGAGGAGATGTTCATGGCTCTCAAGATTTTGATTCATTAATTATAGGAACATTTTATTCTACTATCCACCATTCAAACCCACTTTAAAACCCAGAACGTGCTAAATGAACCAGCGTTCAATAAGTCTACAATACCTCGACTCTTTACTCCAGCTTTACTGCTGATGAGAAAAGGAAGAAAGCTCTTGAGCAGCACTTGTAGAGCTCCGTCTCAGATGGTGCTTTTTAAAGCTTTTATAATAGTGAATAACACGTTCCGCTGGGCTCGCTGCAGGTCAGGGCTTTTTAAGACATGTGAAATGTGACTTTTCACACGTACATAAAAAGAAAAGGATGTACGATTATGAATACACTTGAATAGAGAAGCTCTCCGGACTAAAGCTCATGCTGAACTGGCATCTGTAGGTACCGTTCGTTAATTTGAGCATTTCAATAGCCACAATAGTTCAGGATGAAAGGGTCAGCCAAGTCATTTTACCCAGCTCTTTAGGGAATACCTTGCTTTTCCGTAAGTTCAACCATGCCCTCACATTCCCAGACTTATTACCTCCTAAGGCTTATTATTCCGTAATTACATGGAACACAATGGAAACTGGCTTGAGTTATTTGGGCTACCGAGTTATAGGTGTGAGGAATGTAAGCCTTGACCCCCGCGGGCACTCTTACCCATATTTAGAGCATGTTGTCTGCTTTTCTTGTTATTTGTCCAAATGTTTGTGCACTCCCCTTTTTTTAAATAATGAATGCACTTAGATACTTTAACCCCTTATCACTGCAATGCTTAGTTAATACTAAGGTTAAAACTAAAAAATCTATTACTTCAGGCAATTCTAAAAACTAAAAGTGATTATTTTTGAGTTGTAGAAGTGGAAGTGTATAAGGATTCAAGGATTCTAGGATTCAAGGAGATTTTATTGTCATTCGCATCACACGTGGTACATGAGGTGGAACGAAATTGTGATCTCACGATCCAGTTGATGGCCTGTAACGATCCAGTTGATGGATAATGATGGCCTGTTAAAGGATTGTTAAGGTGCACCTATTGCTGACACAGATGTACAAAAGAAAACGGCCCATCCGTCTGGCACCTGCTATGAGGCCTTGCTTCAATAATTTATGTCGCTTTGCCGTGAACATGCTGTGTGTGAGGCCAGTGTACTGGTCACACTCACAAGATAACACCTCACAATTTGTACAGGTGTGGGCGTTTCCAAGCCCTTCAAAAACGTCATTATCAATATACATGCTGCTGTCCCTTAACTTTTGTCAGTATCAGTCCATCAAAATCAATTTGCTGTTAGATTCAAAGTGGAGGGGCTTATCGATTTTCTGGTGCTAATAGGAAAAGCCAAAGTCATTACAGGCAAGTGTGTTCACTTGGCGGCCATCTTTGCATTGCTGTCATAAAGTAATGTTCAGTCATACAAATCCAGGTTATTATCTTGGTAAATGGGGAGACATCCCATATTTTTAACCTATTAACATGCCTTGACCCGTATAAGGGCTACAGGTGTAGATGGAGGACTTTAACTATTTGATTTGTATTCAGGAAAATATTGATTTCAAAATGAAGTTCAGGAAAGAGCCAATTTCATGATTTTATTCATTATACTTTGATTGATTCTCTATACTTTCTATTACAATTACAATTATGCTTTTTTTTAAGTAACGTTCCTTATCAAACATGAACGCTTTTTTATTTAATGCTTGAATAGAAATCCGTTTTCATTTTTCATCAAATGATACAAAAAAATATTTTTTCTAACTCAAACTCATTGGCATTGGCTCATTTTTTGTGAAAAACATATATCAAAACACATTTTAGATAAACACACACTGTACATCCCCCTCCCCCCTCACACACACATTTATATTACATACAGTATGTTTGGCCAAGGGCTAATAAACATTGCTTCATTTGTAAATTTGAAACTAAACAAATTTTCTACTCATATCTTGAGTTTAATTCATTTTCTTTTACATTTTATTAAAAAAACTAATTAAAAAAGAGTAGCACTTTTTGAAAGAAATGTAACATAAGAAAGGTAAATGGCAAATATTAACCATGTAAGCTGTTTATATTGCTTGCAATTTAGGTGAAGCAAGCATGTGTAAAGCACTTTAATGTAAAATTGCTTAATTTTGTTGAATTAAATGCAAGTAACAAAGTAAACGAGTAACAAAAATATGAACACCACACAAGGGTTAAAGGGTTACAGCTAGAAATAGGCACCAAACCAAAATAGGCCTGACATGAGCTACAGAGAAGGATAAAAAGCCCTAGCATTAAGCTGTGGAACAGTGAAACTAGAACTGTGTTCTCTGGAATGATGGATTTAAGATAAGACATTGTTAGGGAAGTTAGGGATGAGGTGATGTGATGATCACATTACATTGTGGACGTACTCATGATTTAACTTGTTGCTGAATGCAATCAAATCCTCATAGCAATGCTCCAAAAATATTAGTAATAGTCTTTTAAACTTTAATATCTGTGATTTCAGCAGAAACAATGGATGAGCTGGTGTCCCAGGACTTTTGTCCATATGGTGTACGTACTGTATGTACGTGTGTGTTTGTGTGCATGGTCAGGTTGAGTAAGAGTGTGTACTGTACTGTAGTAAGAGTGTGTATGAGTGTGTGTGAGTGTGTATGAGTGTGTATGAGTGTGTGTGAGTGTGTATGAGTGTGTATGAGTGTGTATGAGTGTGTGTGAGTGTGTATGAGTGTGTATGAGTGTGTGTGAGTGTGTATGAGTGTGTATGAGTGTGTGTGAGTGTGTATGAGTGTGTGTGCAGCAGCTGTTGGTCCGTCTGCTCTGAGCCTTCGTTTCCCTCCGTCTCGTCTCCGCTGGGAAACAGCCGTGTCATCCCTCACTTCAAACACCACTGATTTATACCAGCTCTGAGGCCGGAGAGAGGGAACGGCAGACAAACGAACAGCTAAAGAAAAGACAGACAGACAGACAGACAGACAGACAGGGAGAGAGAAAGACAATCAGAAAAGAGTAAAGAAGCAAAAAAAAAATCAACCAAAAACGAACAAACTGTAAATCTCTGACCACAAATGGATTAAATTTGGTTAGAATTCTTAAAATAATTCAATCTCCAATTTGAGGCAGGCTGATTTAATTATTTTGGAAAGTTGTTCTTTCTCTGAACTTGAAGTATTTGATTGAAGAAGCATGTTAGAGAAATATCCTGAATACAAAAGATTCTATATAAATCATTCTTTATGAAACGATTCATCCAATTCTTGTAATATGATTAATTAAATTATGTAATATGAGTAAAAGAAACAAAAAAGAATGAAAAAACACAAAATACACAAATGATTTTTTCGGATGTCAAACACAAAGTTTTTAATGAAATAATTCAGTAAATTGTAAACCGATTTACCATGCATAGATTCAGTTTAATCTCCATCTTTTATCACTGCTTAGAAATGTAATGAATTGTTTGTTTATAAAGAGATATATCTTAAACTATTAGATTTAAGTTGATTTCTTTTTTAATAACCGGTTAGAATCACTGCAATAATGATTCAATGCTTTTTTTTATATTCAGTTTGATCTACTTTTTAGTAAAGTTTAGAATCATTGTTAAAATGTCTTAAATGCTCAAATTATTTTTTATAAAATAATTATATAAATTACATGCTATAAAGAAAATCTTCTTTCAGAAATGATTCACATCGTCGTCATAAAAAGCTGAAGTTGTCAAATTGAATTGATTCAGTTTTACTTAGTACATGATTCAAACACTGATGTACTGTTGTAACTTCTATAGTACTGGAATAAAGATGTTAAAAAATATGCATTGAATATTCTACCACAGTTAGTTCCGACCCTGCAATGTGATTGGCTGAGAGGCGTTTTATGAGTGACATTATCAGCTGGTAATGCACTGTAACCGAAGCTCTCCATGTATTACTCCGCCACATACAGGTAACCTAGCAACGATGCAGCGCTTACAAGCCAAACAGTGCCGCTACAAACAGAGCAGCAATGGAACTATTTTAACATTTTACTCGCGGAGTGTTTACAACCAAACAGATCGTATTTTCTCGTCCTTTTTAACAACGATAATAGAACTGTTAAATAGTCGCAATAATACACTTGAGGTTCATGCTATAGCGTGTAATATTGGCACTATCTGCACTCCTACACAAAAAAATTGCCAAAGAATATAAGAACATGACCCTCACTGCTTCATATCCCACTGTACCACCTTGTTACTGATGACAGGATGAGTTCTGATCTGTCCCCAGAAGAGCCTGGTGTCCTCCCTGACCTGAGAGTGTGTACTCTCTCTTCATCTGATCAAACACACACTACTCCCCGCTGCTGCAGTGAAGGATGCGTCCCTGTCTGTGTGTGTGCTCCACTTCAATAGCTGCTTGTCCCTGAACCCGAACAGAACCCTGGATTTATGGCCCATGCGTACACACACACACCTGCTAACACACTTGGGCACGGAACAAAAGCTTGCTCAGTCTGAAGAGGCTGTTAAATGTTATGGCAGTGGTTGTATTTTTCTCTCATGCTCACAAACTGCTAGTACACTATCCTTATTGTAAGAAGAATTAGAGAAGAAGCCCCGCCCACAGAGGGAAATGTATTGTTTGTTAAAGCTGATGTCAGTAAGTTTGGATTAAGGGTCCTCTCTGGTGAGAATGGGTAATTGCACCGAGCATGCGGAAGAATGTCCAGTCAAAAAGAGAGAGAGAGAGAGAGAGAGAGAGAGAGAGAGAGCTCAGTCAGAAGTCACTCAGTCATTTCAACTACACACTTTGTTTTTACTATGAGTGATTGAGCTACTGAGCTCTGAGTAGTTTCCCCTTCTGAGGTCTCCATTGCTCCACCAGCTGCTCGCGTTCAGTAAAACCGAGCTGGATCCTCTTTCAGAGGCTGTACGTGTGGCGTAAATACATACAGATGCGTGACACGACCAGAAGAACACCCCAGTTTTTAAAATATACGTATTAGGCTTAGCAGGAATGGTCGATCCAGCACACTGATACCATTAATTACAATATTTTGTCTCTTCTCCACTCAGAAATGCTTCTGATTTCAGTTTAGAAACAAAATAATGTGCAATGCCACTTTAAATATTTGCTAATATAGCCAAAATTATTGTAATTGTATTATGTTCACTGCAAATAGCTGTAATGACTTCCATATTTACATAAAGCAGTGTACACTATATGCTATACTATATCAAAAGTATTGGGACACCTCCTAAATTATTGTTTCTTCTGAAATCAAGATAATTGAAAAGAGTTTAACCTGTTTTAGTAGGAGTTACTGTCTCTACTGTCCAGAGACTTTGTACTTTCTACTAGTAGAAGTGGGGATTTGCTTGCATTTGGCAACAAGAGTAAGGTCAAGATGATCTTATATGGTACAGTATGTAGTTTATAATATACTATATACTAGTGCAGTGTGTAGTACTATGTTTGGTACAGTATTGAGTTTATAGTATATATTAGTGCAGTATATAGTATACTGTATGTCACAGTATGTAGTTTATAGTATATACTAGTGCAGTACATAGTATCGCGCATGGTACTGTATGCAGTTTATAGTGTTCACAATTACTTATTGGTACACTGTGTAGTGTATGGTATCCTTCATGGTATACTATGTACTTTTTAGTATATATAGTATATAAGTTTGTAAGTATTTAAGCACAGTATGTAGTTTATAGTATATACTGTATAGAACATATAGGACATTGTATACAGTACTATATTTTACTGATATATTAAATATATCCTTATATATTAAGATACCAAACGTAGCCTGAATTATCAACGACTAAGGGAAAAAAAAAAAAAAAGCTTGTGTTTGGCTCCTGACTTCAAACAACTCAGAAACACATGAACTCTCTGTTTTCATGCTTCGACTGGAAGCTTTACTACTTCCCCCCAGCGGAGTGCGGCCCACCCCCTCCTTTCCTCCTTTCTTTTCCTCTGTCCATCAATTTCATCCATCCTCTATTGTCTCTTCCTCCCGTACCTCTCTGGCTTCCTCACGCTCGGCGCTGACAGCTTTACAGCCCCTCAGTGAGACCCTGATGAAGCTGTATTTTACCCTGAGCCAAATAAATTTAACAGTCTCTGCCCCCCATCAAAGAGCACCTTCACTTCCTGTGTTTGTTGCCCGTCGCATTACTGCGAGCCACTTTTGTAGAGCATAAAAGAGAAAACAGAGCAGGAGATGCATTGATTTAAAGTTTTGACACGTCTATTCTGAGGGGTTTTGCTTTATTTAGGCAATTTTCTACATTGTGAATGACAGTGACAATGATGAGTTCAAAACTGTGCCACACAACAAATGAAATTATGTGAAATTATGAAATATAATAAGGGTTATTTCAGATTCGTCAAATTAGCTCTTCTGTTTATCTTCTTCATGTACTGTGTATATAGGTTTACAAAACATAGTATACTGTGTATATATATACTTGTAAACCATGCAGTATACTGTATATATACTGGTACAGCAGTATACAGTATACTGTAGTATACTTTATATACTGCTACATGTAGTTTACTGTATATAAACTTGTACAACATGTAGTGTACTGTATATATATTGCTACAACATGTAGCATCCTTTATATATATACTGCTACAAAATGTAGTGTACTCTATATATACTGCTATAACATGTAGTACTGTATATATACTGGTATAGCATGTAGTATACTGTATATATACTGATAAAGCATGTAGGAAAATATATATACTTGTATAACATGTAATATACTGTATATATACTTGTATAGCATGTAGTATACTGTATATATACTTGTATAACATGTAGTATACTGTATGTATGTATGTATATATATATATATATATATATATATATATATATATATATATATATATATATATATATATATATATACTTGTATAGCATGTAATATACTGTATATATACTTGTATAGCATGTAGTATACTGTATATATACTGCTCAACACGTACTATACTGTATATATACTTGTATAGAATGTAGTATACTGTATATATACTGCTACAACTTGTAGTATACTGTATATATATATATATATATATATATATATATATATATATATATATATATATATATATATACTGCTACAACACGTAGTATACTGTATATATATACTGTTACAACATGTAGTGTACTGTTTATATACTGCTTTAACATATTCAATATTATATCCATTATATGCTATACTCACAAACAGTTTGTACAGTATGTGGTATATAGGGTATATACAAGTCCAGTATGGAATATACTGAATAGTAAAGTAGATAGTTTACAGAATATACTGCTACAGTTCACAAACACGGCAAAAAGAAAAGAAAAGAACACATGTAATACTGTGAGTATTAGACAGGCTTGGTGGAGTAATCCCTGCTCTATATTAGAACTGGGGTTTTACTCTTGCTGGTTTATACAGATCCAAGATGCCCATCCTGAACTAATGACCCTGTACCTCCCCCACCTTACTGACCACCCCCACCTCCACAATCCCCTCCAGACAGGGATCACTCTGCATTTTTCCACTTGCTTTCATAGACAGATACTCCTGTAGTGCATTATTACAATAAGCATAATAAAAGCACATGAACTATTTGTCCAAAAGTTTGTGGACGGATAAATGTGGGAGTTAATACGATATATAGTACAGAAACGTATAGTACACGGAAAACTCTCAAGCTTATCTACACAGACGTATACAGGGAATGACACGTGAGCATATGTGTGTGTGTGTGTGTATGTGGACGAAGGGGAAGGCTCTGTTTGTTTCTCTTCGGAAACGGCTGCGTGGGATTGTGGGAATATCAGATTTTTTTTTCCTAGTTGGCATTTGGCAAGTGATGTCATTTCCTGTGCCTGGCTCTTGGCCCGTGGCCAAGTGTGTAGTGCACTGAAATGTGATTCTTGGAGCTAGCTGTGTTTAGTTGTGTTTAAAGTGAGCGGTTGTCGTTGTTTAGAGTTTCTATATACGTTTCCGTTCCTTTTTTACGACCCACTTTCACGTTTCTCAACATAGTGTAATGTTTGTCCTTTGAATCACTCACTCTGCTCAAACACCAGCACTGTAGGGTTAGGCTAGTCTGTGTGAAGACATGCAAAAGTTTGGGTATATACTGTACTATATTTTCAAAAGTATTGGGACACCTGTTCATTCATTGTTTTTTAATCAATTGTACTAAAAAATAGTTTATCTTGCTTTTTTAAAGGAACTTCTTACTGTCCAGGCTATGAGGCATTTTGATAGGTATTAAGAGGATTTTATGGCATTTAGTGATGAGGAGTATTACTGCATTCAGGATGTTGGATGCGGTTCACTTGTGGTGAGAACGTGATCTGGTCTCGATATAACCCAGCTATCAAATATACTACATTTAAATTGAGCTAAACTGCTGATAAGGTGCAGTTTGGTCTAGTTTATTAAGCAGATAATATACTGCTATAAACAAATGCTGTCTCTGCTGCTCATGGTGTTTACACATGCAGGCTGTGCTTCGTTCACAGTTCGCAGCCGCGCTACTTAATTTTTACTACATGTGCTCTGCACATCCCATAGGCACTGGAACACTGAATCTTCTCGCTATATTTACTTTTTTGCTCTTGTACCAGACAGCTCTGACCAATCAGTGGAGACAGTGTGCTCGCATGGTTTATTGGTGTGCATTTTGGTGCTTTTAGATTTTCATGCCTGTGTGAAACTAAACCAAACAGAGGGAGAAAACGCTCCAAATAAACAAACTCATCAACTAATCCAGACCATAAAAACCATTTACAGGTGTGAAAATGCTCTTTTAAACTCAACAAATTAAGTTCAAATTCAGAAATCTTTACAACCAAGCTAAGATGTTTACAATAAATTAAAAAATTGTTTCCTTTATCCAATTTATCATGCATTACTTATTCCAGCGCAACACGTTGGCTTAATTTCCTCTCAAACATACAAGTATATACTATTTTTTAAACTGACACCACTAGTATAAGTATAATTGCATTTTACATTAATTACATTCATTCTTTTATTTACATTTAAATGTACACTAAATGTCCAAAACTTGCGACCTAAAAAGAGAAAGTGTGATTAATCGATGTTAAGCACAGAATATTGCTGTGATTAATCGGATTCATTTTTTAAATCGATTGACACCACCAAATATATATATCTTAATATCCTAAATGAATAATACATATACATACACTAAATAAAAACACAAAATTTAAACAAAGTCAACATAATGTGCAACAACGAGGTCTGCATGAGGTCTCTCTCTATGTTGGTGCAGTTTGTGGTGCAGGATGCAGGACAGGTTTTCTTTTGATGACTATTTTGTGACGGTCATATTTGTGCACATACATTTACTGGAAGTGTATGTCTGTATGTGTGTGTGTGCGTGTGTGTGTGTGAGGCCTTTCTGGTTTCATCACCTCACATAGGAATTCCCTTACTGAACTCTTTCACTCTCACACTGAGCAGAAGTCTCAGAAGGGTGTCAGTTTTTACTTTTACTCTCAACACACTCACACACACACTCACACACACACTCACACACACAAGCGCACAAACAGGAAAGTAATACGTCAGTGAGCATCTCTCAGGATGAGCTCAGCTGAGCAATAAACAGACACGTGTACACACACACTCACTGCGTTTCCTGTTATCTCTGGGTTTTTTTCACGTAGCCGCATTACTGAAGCTGATGCTATTAGTTCTTGCTTCTCAGAGTTTCATCACAGTTTTGTTTGTGTGAGAATTTGGCGTATTCGTGGTAAAGAGTCAGATTTGTAGTTTATGTGTAAACCCTAATGAACAGAAGGCTTCTTGCGATGCTTTAGCCAAAAGCTAACAAGTAGCAGAACCTCATGTGCTGCTAATTAGCATTGTGCAAGTTGCATGCTTGAATCATTACGCCCTGGTTTCAAACTTCAGACAATGGAAAAGTTAAAAAGATAGTTCACCTTAAATGCACTACAAACACTAGCCACATTTTCTTCAGTAGTTTTACCAAAGTGTGGTTTTCAAGTCCAAAAGCCCACCTGAATGTCCAAACCAAGGTGCCAATGTTTACATATATTTTGTCTAGTTGGATTTTTGTTTTGCAGTGTGAGCACACTACAGAACAGTACTACTGTCATTATCCCCTACGTGGGCTACGTGCGCTCGGAGGAAAGGGCAGCGAATCGGTTCTGATACACCAGCTCACAGATGCCTTGTGCTGATCGACATCACCCTAGGAGTGATGAGGGGAGAGAACACCATCTACCTACTCAGAGAAAACAAGGCCAACTGTGCTCTCTCAGGGTTCAGGCAGCTGATGGCAAGCTGCATGACTGGGATTCGAATCTGCGATCTCCCGATCATAGTGGCAACACGTTAGACAGCCGGACCTTCAGCAGAAGTTTGTGATATAACATTTTATAATACAAATATGCAGGATTGAAATAAAATGATACTGGGTAGGAATGCAGTGAAACCGAACACAATAAAACATTTGGCCAAAGGTTGAATAAGAAACACATTTTTTTTGCATGTTTTCAATAATTTTGCTACTTCTTTCATCATTGCATATATTTATTTGCCTAAATGTATTTGTGCTGTTCAGTCTGTTCACTTAATTTCGGTTGCTGAATATATCTGTGCATCCCTCTGGTAGATAAGTGATGGAAAATGAAGCGCTGCCACTATGAACGGGAGGTTGCAGGTTCGAACCCCCACTCATTCAGCTTTGCCATCAAGCTGCCGGCGTTAGAGGGAGCAAAATTGGCCCTGCTCCCTCTGGGTAGGTAGATGGCGCTCTCTCCCCTCATCACTCCTATGGTGATGTCTGCAGCACAGGGCGTCTGTGAGCTGATGTACCGGAGCCGAGCCGCTGTGCTTTTCTCCAACTGCATCAGCAGCAGCTCGAAAAGAAACGGTGGCTGACTTCACATGTATCGGAGGAGGCATGTGTTAGTCTTCACCCTCCTGGTGTGTTGGGGCATCATTAGTGATAGGGGGAGTCCTAATGAGTGGGTTGGGTAATTGGCCGTGTAAATTGGGGAGAAAATGGGAAAAAAAAGCAGGAACTCTTTTACTCTTGATTTCAGAAGAAACAGTAAATTAGCAGGTGTCAACTACATTTGAAGTGTGTGTGTGTGTGTGTGTGTGTGTGTGTGTGTGTGGTTTTGGTTTGCCGCTCAGGGTCTGTAAAACAGGTGCATGTAGGTGGTAGTGACACACTTTCCTGTGTTCAGAAACGGATATTTGGTAACACACTGTTACCAGAAAAGTCATCTATGCAACCTCCCCACCACCCCTACTATCTCCACTGAGCTTCTGGAACTTTCAAAACTTTCATCTCCAACCAAACCCTCTCTGTTGGATTAAAGTGATAGTACAGCATTCTTAAATCTAATCTGCAGCTTCTTAAATAGGGTAAAAGAAAGTCTCCTTTTCCCAAGTTCTAAAAAACACAAATTTGTCATAACACTGTGCTTCCATTACCTTCTGTTCTGTAGAAGTAAAGCAAAAATGGTAGCCATGTTGTCAAATTTGCAACCAGTAAAGACCAGAGACAGAACCACTCAATTAGTAGAACCGTCCCCTTCCCCCAGACCAAGTGTCCCAGACCACCTTCATTGAGTTTACAGCTCAGCCTAAATGACCTCTGTTTACTGTGTTTAACACTGAGATGAAACAAAGCTACTATGGTACAATTTAACCTTCTTTTTTTATGGCAGAAAATACAGATGCGCCACTGACTCATGAAAACCCTGACAATAGTCAACAGTCAGCCACCCAATCCTATTTTGCGCTCAGTGTGCATACACCCCTGCTTGTTACACATACAAATAAACGCGTGATGCAGTGTGTAAATTCAGCTTTAACATCAAGAATAAACAGAATAAAGAATAAAATAACATTGTTGTTCCTGTAAATTACCTGCTGGCACACCTGCACAGCATGAACAGGCAGGTCAGTATCCTCTTCCGAGATGCGTAAAAGATCCGCGCTGTTAAAATATCAACGCGCCAAAGTAAGAGCGCATTTTCTGCGCTCTCACGATACCAAAGACACACCGCCCTAAATCCAATGCGCAATTGACCAGTGAAGTATAGATCACTAAAATAGGACCCTGAGGTTCTAAAAATGAATTTCCTGTGGAAAATATTTTTTTTTTCTGGAATTAGACACTGGAGATGGAAAAACAGGTTAAGCTACAGTTTATACTGCAACCAGCCAGCAGAGGTGCTAGACCTACGGTAGTTTCACTATTGAGAGACTTATGCAGTTTTGCAGCTTTTTATACTGGATGTTCCAGACCTTTTAATTGATGTTTTATAAATGTACCCCAGCTTTAGAGAATGCGGATAGATATTAAATTTAAAAAATGAAACGCTCAAGTGTGAAACACCATTATAAACAGTAGAAAAGCTTTTGCTCCATTCACCCATCAGCTTCTGTTATACACGTGTTCAGTAGACGCTGTTTTTATACTGTATAAAGTATATAATGTGCTAATTTTCTTTTTTTAAACCCCAGATGTCAGTAAATGTGTAGCAGCTGCTGTGTGAGTGTTTATTTAACAGGTTAGAGTCTCAGTCTGGTGTGCGTTTCAGCCTGTTGATGTTGAGTCTCTTGTAGCAGTGGTCTACTCTCTCTGTGGTCAACTAACTCTCTTTTTTCTCTTATGTCTTCTGGCGTTTTTATTTTTTTTTGTCTTTTATTTTGACTTACCTTTCACTTCTCGCTCATTTCTTTTTCTTTTTTTCCACCTGCCTTACATCTCCCTTTTTTTCATTGCCTTTCTTGTGTTCGCTGACATTTAATCTTCTATTTATTTCTCTGTTTTTACTCTCTCTTTCCTCTTTTTCTATCTCTCGTTTCAAATTTAGATTTTTTCATTCTTTTTTCATTATTTTATGCACCTTTTTAAGTGATCAAAACATGATGAACTCTATGTCTCTCTCTCTTTTTTCTCTTTTTCTCTTTCTGTGTATCTCTCCCTCTCTCCTGCACTCCCTCACAGACACAGACTCTTATGATTTTTCCAGATGTTCTGACAGAAATGTTCCGTTTGCTTCGAATCGCTTGTAAAATAAAAATACCATCATTTAATCCATTTATTCACTATCAGAGTGAGCGCACGTGTGCTGCTCCTCATAACTCGCTCTTATTTATCTTTAAACCTCCGTCTGACAGGCCGAGTGTTGGGCTTTAAACAGCGCACTGTGTGTAATTCACTCAACAATAGCTTTTGTTTTAGAAGAAATATTATCGTATCTCTGCAGCGCTGCGGTTTTTCCGTCATTGTTTCAGAGAAAATGTTACCTAACCAACAGTGGAGTGCTTTTACAAAGACGGCTTCTCTGGAAGTGTTTCAGTGTCTTTTACTCTTTTACTGAGGTCACTATACTAGGGATGCTCAGTGTTTTAAACGCTTGGTTTTTTGCTCAGCCTGGGAACAGAGCCGTGTGTTTGTTGCCGCTGATTTCGCTTCTGTTCTGTTTGCGGATTATAAAACAAATGCAGGGCTTCCTTCTATTATTGCAAAAGAAATTGTCTCTATTCTTTTCTCTACAGTGCACTTTATTGTCTGTGGACGCTTTTTCCCTCCTAGCAGTTAAATAAAGAAACAACATCACTGCCCAATAAGAGCCGTAATCTTTTGGCGGTCTTCCAAATTCTTTTTCTGTTCTTTTTTTTTTGCCTCAGATGGAGCTTGTTATTCTCAGCTCGGCTGCTCAGGGGAAAAAGTCAGTTTGAGCTCTCTCAGAGACGAGAGAGAGAGAGAAAAAGAGAGAGAAAGAGAGAGAGAGAGAGAGAGAGAGAGAGAGAGAGAGAGAGTTTTAAAAGTTTGGGAGGTTGGAGCAAGTTTATTCACAATTATAGCTTTACGATATTGGGCAAATTTGATATCGTATTGTTTTTTTTTCACTGATATATATCACAATATTAAACAATGCAAGACCCTTGACAGCCCCAGCCCCGCCCCCACCCACGCGCTGTCTCACGACAGAGACAGAGTTAGCCAAGCACTGAAAACTCGAGGGAAACAGCAAAACAACAATAATCAGGCATTTAAATGGCCTTTTAAAAGGCAAATAAAAGTGTTCTTCTGAGATTAAATCGTGGTTCCGGCTGTAACTGGAAATATCTGTGCAAAACTGTGCGGAACTGAGGTGCACAGCTTTCGACAGGCTGTTTGCCGCTGCTTAAAAGCACATGTAGGCCAAATGGAGGCCCCTCCCCCTCGCCCATCTCAGCAGCAGACAGAGACGGCGCTGCTCACTCAGACTTCTGTGTATCTATGTCTTGTGTCAAGAATCAGAACATTGCAACATGACGTGTTTGTTTTTATTGCCTTAGGTGATGTTGCACGTCCCGTGATGTGACTATCATGCATGCGCACATCACGTTGACGATGCTTAAACGTCTTATATCGTGCAGCCGTATCCATAATGCTAGCAAACCTTGCATCTGGGCTCCAAGGGGGCGGCGCTTAGTCATGATGCTAAAAGCAGACTTCAACAAGTTGGATCTTTAATACTAAACCTTGGGAGTTTGAAGCAGGTTAGCCACAATGCTAGTAGTCACACCTAGCAGCTAGGCCCAGCAGGGTTAGATCAGGATAGCCATGATGCTAACAGCCAGGAAGGAGAATTGGCTAAATGAGAAGCATGTCTTCTGTTCTGAGGTCTAGGAGCAGAAATGATCGTATAGTGCTTATAATATTATTAAAAAAACTTAATGTGCTCTGATTTAATGGTGCTTTAGAAATGTTGTATCGACATATAATCATATAAATAATAAAGCACAAATAAATACTGAATTGAACCAATTTGAAAAAAAAAGAGAGGTAGAGAGATAGAAAGAAAGATGGAAAAAGCAGGGAGGAGTAAAAGATACACCATTACATGTGGTGATTTAAGATTTGGAAGAAGCTTTTCAGCCATGGAAACCCTTTCCATGAAGCTCTCTACACTCTACTGTTCTTGATCTAATCTGAAGCTACATGAAGTTTGGAGGTGTGTAGTGATTGGTGTAGTGACTCTGCAGAAAGTTGGTGAACTATGCTCCTCAGTATCCGCTGACCCCGCTCTGTTATTTTACACTGACAGAGCACAGAGTCACTGTCGTTCCCAGTCTCTTCCACTGTGTTATAATATCACTGACAGTTGGCTATGGAATATTTAGTAGTGAGTAGTGAGGAAATTTCACGACTGGCCTTGTTGCACAGGTGCTGCATCCTATCACGGTACCACAGTGCTGGAGTTCACAGAGCTCCGGAGACCCATTCTTTCACTAATGTTTGTAGAAGCAGTCTGCATGACTAGGTGTTTGGTTTTAATCACATGTGGCCATAGAAGTGATTGGAGCTCAATTTTTTTAAATAGGTGAGCCAATAATTTGGCCAATATAGTGTAATTGGGAGAGAGATGAGAGAAGATGTTACAGACCTGTATCTTCAGAGAGAAGATATAGTTCCATTTAATACTGTTGGGATTGTTTATTTAGGTACTTAGGGCTGAAGTAAAGTGGTGATCATCCAACATCCTCACCTCACTCAGGGTCTTGTCGCTGAATGCAATCAAATCCTCACAGCAATGAGAATCTCCAGAATCTTGTAGGAAGCCTCACCTAAATAGTAGAGACAGTTACTCCAACAAAAGCAGGATAAACAATTTTTCATACCCTTGATTTTGGAAGAGAAACAATTTAAAGTACAGGTGTCCAATAGTTTTGTCCATACTGAGGACCTGGAGAGGAAAAGAGGGAGAGATAGAGAGAGAGAGAGAGAGAGAGATGACCTGTGTTAGAGTGAAAACAGACTGTGTATTTACTCGAGGGAGGAAGAGGAAGTGGAAGTGATGTCATGTGCGTGACACAGCAATAGTTTTGCTGTAGTTTTAGTATTATAGTTAATCATATAGTTATATTTACTAAGAAAAAAGCATAGTTTTTAATCACTCAGTGTCTTTTACACACATTAATATACTGTATGGTCTCTCTCTCTTTCTTTCTCTCTCCCTGGCGGCCCCTCCCTCCTTCTCCATTTCTCCTTTAATGCGTTCCAAATGTGTTGTGTGATCAGTGTTGTGGTGAGCTGGCGTGTGTTTGTTGCGGTTGGGCTGGACCGTGAGCGGGACTGACCTGTGGGGAAAACTCCGCCAAACACACTCCCGAGAGAGATTACCTTCTAATGGAAAAGAGCTGTGTGTGTGTGTGTGTGTGAGTGTGTGTGTGTGTGAAAGTGAATGAGTGAGTGAAAGTCATTGCGGTGGACATGGAGGAATGTTGGGACTGAATGGGGGTCAGTGTTTATCAGAAAGTCATCACTTTTCCTTCACTTCTTTTCTGCCCAGTTCCCCTGTGGTCGGACCCTCGGGGAGCAGCGGCTGTTTTTGTGTTAGATCTGGATCGGCGTCACAGTTCTGCTCTTACTGTAAATAAGTGGTCTGCAGATTTGTACGCATAGCCTTTGTGGTTGGTGCTTGATTACTTAAAGCAGCATTATGGGAGAATCGGCCATCTTGATTCTGGGCTCCCCCTGTAGTCGGGAAGTATGATTCCCACTTTTAGCCACTGATATAGAAAGGACAAGCTTTACACGTGCATTTCTGGACAACTTGAGAGTAGACCTGTGACAATAATTACATTATTGACTTATTGTTCAATAAATGGACCTCAATGGATCTTAATCATTTTAATAATACGTGATATCGTCTATTGTGTTTGTACTTACGAAATGCACTTACATACAGTATATTGTGACTGTGGCCATGGCCACTGTGACTCAGTAGTGCGTAAGAACAGAGAAACACAGACCCAGGAAGTGAATGAACTCAAAACGAATATTTATTAGGAAAAATGCCCCCCATCAACACATCAAAACTTAAATAAACAGTTTAACGGCCCAGTGTGACTCTAGTTGCTTAACCTTTCTCTCACCGTCTTTCGATGGCAGGGTATTTATGCTGGTCCAACATGGGCCAGCTGGGACAGACAGGGGCTGCACTTCATTGTGTGAAGGGGACCCATGGTTATTATTATATTAATGCTATTTACTAGTCTTAAAATGCTTCAATATCATTTATTGCAATAACTTTTGGCACAACGTATCATTCGCAAAAAAAAATTATTGTATTGCATGTGGACTGAGGTGGTAAAGTAATCTTAATAGATTTAACACTAAAATGACACAGAGTTAACACAGGATGTGCAGCATACTAACAGGCTATAGCATACTAGCAGGCTAATTTCTCATCCACAAACAGTTCCTTCAAGCGCCAATTCAGCACTCATATACATTTGACAGTGTTATGACTCAGAGTTGCCTGGATGCTCATTGTTTACATGACTGCGTATGTGTGCTTTTTTTTACGACAATTTATCCTGGCTCTGATTTTGGCCTGTGTTTGGCTCCACTGCAGAGGCCAGTACTTTCCTCCAGAATGCTGGTTCTTCTCAAGAAAGCTTCACTGGAATAATGATCATATTATGTTACAGTGTTAGCCAGGCGTTTAAATCTGGATCTGCATCAGTTTGTTTAATATTGGTCTGCTTGGCACTTAAAGAGAAACCGAAATGAAAGTGACCGTGTTTACCCTGTTAGATCATGTCCGTGATCATCTTACTGTAACTGAATAGATATAGTATATGGTTTTGCCACCTGTTTAATATATGTTATTCTTGAAGCCATTAGAGGCATTACTGTATTAAAATATAGTTATTGAGCTATTTCATTGGGATAAAAACACTCATACAGTAGAAACAGCAGCTGCATGTGTTTCTTTGATGGTGCTGTTCCACACTGCGCTCTGCAGCGCCTCTAGTGGTGTGGCAGTATGAGAGAAATGCATACTAGTTACAGTTCTAGTTACCCCTACCCCCGAAGCTTCCTTTTGAAAATCACTCTTTTTACAGAGCCTGGTGACGTGTAAGCAGTTTTTTTTATCAATATAAACACAGCATCATTTTTTTTTTATTCATTTAATCCATTAAAATATGGATAAAATATGAAATATATGAAATATTCCACTAGCTGACTAGTCATCATTTTAATATCAAATCCTAAAGCAAAAGGAAACTTTTGCTGGCAACCAATGTGTCCAATCAAATTTTCAGATTTCAGTGTTCAACTTTAGTCACAAGATAGCACCTTAGTAGCAAATCAATTCACATACATCTGTCCTGTGACTTTTGGAACGTCAGTTAGTATAGAAGGCCAGGAGCAGCTGCTGGTGGGGTCCAGCCTCCATTCCTCAGCCCTATAACTTAATATCTCAGTCGGTTTACATTGTTTTCCATGTATTTTACACATCTGTGAATAATGGATACCAGCCTGGAGATGTAATTAATACAGCTGGCAGCGTAAGGGGTTAATCAGTCCGTGCTCACTCTGGTAATCGGACACACTCACTCTTATATAAACTCTCTCTCTCTGTCTTCTTTTCTTTTCTCTGAAGCTTAATGTGTGTTTTCAGCTCTTGCAGACATAACGCAGACGTATGGGCTTTTCTGTCTGAGCCTGGCAGGCTTCTCCTGCTATTTTGGCCTGCAGGGGCTGCTGGGTAGAACATTAATGCCCCATGAATGAGTGTTAGAGCTGTGTGTTTAAGATCCATAACTATGTAACTACTTGATAAACATACGCTCACACAAAAATGCTTTCGGATCATTTACAGTATATTCTATATATAATGTTTGCTATATTTACTACAATATTACAGGGACACCTGTTCACTGGATAAAAGTAGGCCTTTTGTTGTTCTATTTTATGGGTCTGACTGAACCTTGCAATGAGTATATATATATATATATATATATATATATATGATGAGTAAAAGTTATGAACATTAAAAAGGTAGAGATGAAGGGCTCAGAATGCTAAGTGTTGCCAGTAAGATTGAAAGATCGCTGGTTCGAATCCTGTTCATGTAGCTTGCCATCAGCTGCCAGAGCCCTGAGAAAGCACAATTGGCCTTGCGCTCCCTGGGAGAGTAGATGGCGCTCTTTCCTCTCATCACTCCAAAGAGGGATGTTGATCAGCACAAGGCTGCATCTGTGAGCTGATGTATTGGAACCGAGTCGCTGCGCTTTCCTCCGAGCATTACTAGTGAGAGATTCTGTCAACAACAAATTGCACTTTTATTAAGTTTTCAACATTGAGAGTTTGTCAATTACAAATTGTGCTTTCCATAGGTTCTACACCTACTCACACCCTACCCCCCTATTCCTCTTTACACTTATATCATTATTGAAGATAGTTGATGGCCATCTACTCTGCTCTACTCAACATTGCCTCCTTTGTTTATAAGTCATTTATATGATAATGTGAAATCCCAAACAAGGTGACGACCATCTGATAACCATCAACCCCCAATGATGACACCCCCACATATCCTCCATAAACCCTTACCCTTTCTCCCCCTGCTGTGTTCAAAGCAGTTTCTACTGTATGTAAAGTCCTGCTGAAATGTCTTAGTTCAGTTCAGAAAAGTCTTGTTCAGTTGAGTCTCGGTCTAGTCTAGTTCAGACACAGACAGTAACAGACAGACAAGTCACATGGACTAGTCAGGCGGACACAGAGGGAGCAACGACCAACTAAGCTGTGCCCATGTAGATTTTCTGTCTGCACGAGAATAAACTCAAGTCATCTCTCAAGCTGTCTCCTGAGTCCTGATTCTGACTCCTGATTCCTGAAAGCCGAATTTCTAACACGAGTGATAAGGAGAGTATTAATGAGTGGGTTGGGTAGTTGGTCTTGTCAATTGGGGAGAAAATGGGATAAAATAGAAGATTAGACAATTAGAAGATCATAGGATGTTATATTAAGAGGAGAAATGGATTCAGGTGTGTCGAAGAAAAAAAAAATTGTAGATCAGCTACACTATATGAACAATAGTATTAAGACATACATTAGTTCATTGCTTCCTCCGAAATCAATAGTATTTAGTGTATTTATTGTAGTATTAGAGCTTTGCTGTGAGTATTTGATTGCATTTAGTAACAGGAAAAGTTAGTGAGGTCAGGATGTTGGATTTCCTCCTCAACTCATTCCGTCCAAAAGTATCTGATGGAGCTCTATCATTCCAGAGAACATGGTTTCACTGCTCCACAGCTCAAATTGGGGGGGGGGGGAAGCAGTTGTGGTGGAGAACAAATGAAATAAACATTCTGTTTTTGATCAGCCACAAAACCTCCTGCTCCCCTGTTGACCCGAAATTTGTGTGTGTGTATGTGTGTATGTGTGTGTGTTTTGCTTTTGGACAAGCAGTGACTAATAAAATGATTCTGGTTTATACAGAATCAGAATTACAAACTCTTTGGAAGTAAAAAATCTCCCAAACAAGAATGTTTAGTCCATCTATCTGGCTATAAAACACATTCAAAAGCTCATTTAGAAACTCATCAAATATGTTCTACCTACTGACCATGCTTTAGCTTTTGGCTAACATGCTAGTCTAGACTTTATAATGCAGCTTCAATAAACCAATACAGGCTACTGTGCATCATAGACATAGTATAGCAAAAGGTGAGACTCCATCTAATGAAAGAAATCATCCTGTCATCAACTATCAAGGAGTAATCCAGCTCAGAAAAACAACAAAAACAAGCAAATTCCACTTGTTACTAGGAATGTCATTCCAAATTAAATCACATTGGAGCCATTCGGTGCATGTGCACTAGTGTGATCCATCAATTGTTTTTCAAAATAATTCTGTTTATTATTATTCTGTTCATGTTTTAGGGTAAATACCATCATCCCGCTATATTTTTTATTATGGTTGTCATACCATGAAAACCTCATAACCTCTAGTGCTCACTACCATTAATCCCATCCTGTCTCAATGTTAATGACTTCACTGACCCTGCTGTAACTGCAGTCTTTGCTGTGAGAGTGGTATACTATCTTAAAGTAAAGTTGTGAGAGTTTAAGAGAGGGTAAATCCAGCCATGTATGGAGAGAGAGAGAAAGAGAGAAAGAGAGAGAAAATAAGGGGAGTAAAGTGACAGCAGGGGTTAAAGAGGAGGACGAATGTGTTGCCAGATCCTCTCTAATGAACTACATGAGTGTGTATACAGTACGGGAGTGGGAGACTCCCTCCTCCTTCATCTCCTCTCCGCCCCGACTCTTTACATCACTCTCCGTTACAGAGCGCACTCAGGCTTTATCAAATAATGACATGGGAGTTCTGAGAGAACAGAGCGGCTCTCTGTTTGTGCTTATGGAACGCCGTCACTAAGGGCTATTATCTTATCACAGCTCCAGATAACCCACCCGCTGCCTTTTCTGTTCTCCTTCAGACTATTTGGAGCAGAAATGACTTCACAGGGCTTTCTCTGCAGCGGCTGTGTGCGTTCCAGTGGGCGATAAGCTCTGACCTGGGCACACAGTACGGCGGACCCACTGCATACCTCAAATTCTGCAGTTATTGCAACAAAAAACGTCAAATTTCAATTTACTCAATATCTGCCCTGTTTCAAATACACTGACATTTGACATGTCATTGCGACAGGAACTAGTAATGTGTCCCCTGAGCACAAAAATGCTTTTTTTACTTCACTACTGTACTTAAGTACTAAAATACTGTATTTGTATCTACTGGAGTATTATTTTTACTTCACTACTGTACTTAAGTACTAAAATACTGTATTTGTATCTACTGGAGTATTATTTTTACTTCACTACTGTACTTAAATACTAAAATACTGTATTTGTATCTACTGGAGTATTATTTTTACTTCACTACTGTACTTAAGTACTAAAATAGTATTTTAGTATTTTTTTGTATTTTTTATTTTTTGCACAAACAAAAAAACAACAGCATACACATACTGCAAATGGCTATAAAATACAACAGGAACTAGTAATGTGTCCCCTGACCAGAGATGTATAGTGACAAAGCACAAAAATGCTGTATCTGTATTTACTGGAGTATTATTTCTTTACTTCACTACTGTACTTAAGTACTAAAATGCTGTATCTGTATCTACTGGAGTATTATTTCTTTACTTCACTACTGTACTTAAGTACTAAAATACTGTATCTGTATCTACTGGAGTATTATTTTTACTTCACTACTGTACTTAAGTACTAAAATGCTGTATCTGTCTCTACTGGAGTGTTATTTCTTTACTTCACTACTGTACTTAAGTACTAAAATACTGTATCTGTATCTACTGGAGTATTATTTTTACTTCACTACTGTACTTAAGTACTAAAATAGTATTTTAGTATTTTTTTGTATTTTTTATTTTTGCACAAACAAAAAAACAACAGCATACACATACTGCAAGTGGCTATAAAATACATGTCATTGCAACAGGAACTAGAAATGTGTCCCCTGACCAGAGATGTATAGTGACAAAGCACAAAAATGCTGTATCTGTATTTACTGGAATATTTTTTTTTACTTCACTACTGTACTTAAGTACTAAAATGCTGTATCTGTATCTACTGGAGTATTATTTTTACTTCACTACTGTACTTAAGTACTAAAATACTGTATCTGTATCTACTGGAGTATTATTTTTTTACTTCCCTACTGTACTTAAATACTAAAATGCTGTATCTGTATTTACTGAAACATTACAAAAAAACATGGGTTCCTCTGAAAATGAAAATGTTTGAGGCCCACAACATGTCACTACATATTAAAAAAAAATCTATTTACAAATATATGAAAATGTTCAAACATATATTTTGCCTTAATGCACTACAATTATTTGAAATCCATTTTGAAATGACATAATATTAAAAAAAAAAATCTCACATATGAAGAAGTACAAGCCCTGTATGATACTGTTCTGTATGATTGGTTTATCATGTCCATTATCCCAATAATATAAATTCTGAAATACATTTTAGTGTATGAAATGCTATGTTTTGGAGCAAAATGTATTTGAAATCTATTTAAATTGTACTAAAATAAATGTTTGTATTTCTGTTTTGTACATATTAAAATATAGTGGATGTTCAGACAGTGTATACTTGTTAAAATCTGTATATGTGTTAAAATTGTGTGTTTTTTCTTTTTTTCTGTCTCAGGTCCACTGTCTCGTAGCCCGTGTGAGCTGTTGCCGGTGGGTGCGGGTCACCCGGTCCAGGCTCTGCTGAAGAGCTACACGGCTCAGTCCGGCTGTGCCAGCCGAGGATCCGCCAGCCTCCCTCAGGAGATCCATATAATTAACCTGCGCAGCGGCGCTGAGGGAACCGGAGACAAGCCGGCAGAGGTAAGAGGACTGTTCCAATTCAGTAATGTCAAAATAAAAGTCACTATGTCAAAACTGATACAAGCAAACTTTGATTGACCGTGTCAGAAAATTAAAGAGTAAATTATTTAGATTAAAAAGTATATCTAAATAAAAGTCACTAATATGAACAGAACTTGTTAAAATGAGTCATTAATACAAATACATTATTAGACAAAATATTGTGATTAAAAGTGAGCGAACAGAAGGTCAAAATAAAAGCCACTAATACAAAAACTAATCAAAAATACAAACTGAAAGCTAGAAGTACTGTAATCTGTTTCCAAGTCTAAAATGTCAATATAAAAGTCACTAGGACAAATGAAGAAACTGATCGTGTTAAAATAAAAGTCAGTAAGTCAGAAAGGTAAACAGACAGACCATGTCAAAATTAAATTAATTAGGATGAATGAACAAACTGTGTCAAAATAAAAGACGTCATAAATGTCAAATGCTGTTGTAGACCTATCAGTCTCAGAAAGTTAAAACTAATCATCAAAACAACAACCAATTGTTATACTGATACAGTATTTGCCCCTAAATCTAATCTAACTAATCTAAGTTGTGTCACCCTTGGCGGCATCAACTGTAATCAAGCTGTTTTAATTATTGTTTTCTTTTGTGACCTCCTGGATGAGTTGTCCATGCCCTTACGGAATATTTTTGGTCGGCCAAGTAGTACTGTCAGTACTGTAATCTGTTTCAGTCCATGAGTTTTATGATCCGTGCAATGCTCTTCTACTGTAAAATGTTGCAGAATAGATTTGTTGGTTATTAACTTGCTGTTATGAAATGAACAGGGAACATTAGCTGGATCCTGGTTATAGGTTGAGCTGTAAGTGGAAAGGGATGCTGTATAACCAGCGGGCGTCTCTCCAGCTCTCCGGCGAGTCGGCGGGGGGGCAGTGGGGGGGAACCCGTTGTGGCTATCAGATTAATTGATGTTGTAATGGTTGGACGGCCTCTCTGGCCCCGTGTCGAGCTCAATTCTGAAGAAACAGCTTCATTTTAGTGTTTACTTTGTCTTTGTTTAGCGGGGTGTGCAATCTGAGCACACACACACATATACACACACACACGCGCACATTACACACACATTCTAATACACATGCATAATTACAGTATACCTCAGCAGTGGTCCCATTTGGATGAGATCAGCCACTTATTAAGTAGTGTTTCAGTACAGTATATCCACTGAGCACATTTACACACACTCAAAAAATTCTTACATTAAAATAAGCACCAAAAATCTGACTCTAAAAAAGAGAGCTGGATTTTATCTCAGTAATCAGGTGCATTTATACTCTTAACCTGAGTATTTTCAGTTTCCTCTGTGTATGTATACTCTTACCTGGAGTATTCTCAGATTTCGCAGTGTGTTTATACTCTGAAATGGAGTATTCTCCAAATTCTCAGTGGATTTATACTCTTTACTGGAGTATTCTCAGATATCTTTGTGTATTTATATTCTTAACTAGAGTATTCTCAGTTTTCCCAGTGCATTTATACTCTTAAGAAAAGTAATCTCACATTTCTCAGTGCATTTATACTCTTATTATCAGATCTCACTGCATGTATATTTTTTACCTGAGTATTCTCAGATTTCTTTGTGTATTTATACTCTTAAATGGAGTATTCTCAGAATTATCTTTGTATTTATACTCCTAAATTGAGTGTTCTCTTAAGTGTTTATACTCTTTACTTGAGTATACTTGAATTTCTCAATGCACTTACACTCATAAATGGAGTATTCTCACGTTTCTGTCTATTTATACTCTTTATCTTAGTATTCCTGCATTTCCCAGTGCATGTATACTCTTAAATAGAGTATTCTCAGATTTCTCAGTGCATTTATACTCTTAACTGGAGTATTATTAGAATTATCTCTGTATTTATACTCTTAAATAAAGTATTCTCAGATTTCTTATTTTTATGTATCTGTCTATTTATACTATTTAGCTGAGTATTCCTGGATTTATCAGTTCACTTATACTCTTAAATAGATCATTTTCATAATTCTCAGTGTATCTTTTAAAACTTTTTACTTGAGTATTCTTGGATTTCTCAGTACGTGTATACTGGAGTATTCTCTGATTTTTTTTAGTGCATTTACACACACACACACACACACAGCACTGCTGGGGTGATCCCTAATGGCTGAGTTGTCTGGAGCTCAATTCTATTAGTGAGCAATGAGCCTGGAGAGGAAAAAGTATTGGGTGGAAAAAAAGAGCGACAGTCCATCAGCTTTTCAGTCCACACACGTCCCAAGAAAAACAGCACTGGGCCCCGAGTTGGGGGGGTGGTAGTGTTTTGGTGGTTTTGTCCAGAGAGAGGAGTAAGACTGTGCGAGAGAAAGAGGGAGAGAGAGAGAGAGAGAGAGAGAGGAAGAAAGAGGAGGAGGAGGAGGAGGAAAGAAGTGGAGTATATCTTGGCTAAATAGCCGCAGTTGTTGAGCGCTATCAGCCGTGCGTATCGAGGAGGGCTTTTTATGTGCTGTAGCTCTGGGGGTCCGGCACTATTGAAATACAATAGCCATCCCAGCCCACGAGCACAGCCAGAGCTTTAATACTGTCTCAGTACTTCTGAACAGAGGTCTTTCTGCACTAGCAGACCCATATCACGCACATGAGCTGAAGCAGACTAAAGCTCTGGATTGGCAGTGGTGGATTAAGCACACAAACACTAGTTCAAAAGTAATTGGACAAACTGTAATTATATACAACACTGAGTAAAGAAAGTACACAAACCGTGAGTTTGAGTTAGAGAGATGCTGTAGAAGTAGAAATCCTCCCTTTAGAAACTCACTTGAATAAAAGTACAAAAGCAATGGTCACGAGTAAAAGCACCATGATTCATTTTAGGCCTGATGTCTGATTATAATTATTATAACAAGGCTCTTAATTAGTCATCTTATTTAAGGTGAAACAACTCTAGTCTTTTTTTAATCCCATTTTCTCCCTAATATACATGTCCAATTACCCAACAAACTCTTTAGGATTTCCCCTTATCACTAGTGATGCCCCATCACCAAGAGGATAAAGACTAGCACATGCCTCCTTAGACACATGTAAAGTCAGACAGTGTGAAACAGCCTTAAAAGTCTCTACTGTCCAAGAAAAGGCTTTTTTAAACTCAATTAAAAAAAAAATCATAGTGATTTATTATTTTATTATTTTTTTATTGTATTACAGCAAATTACAAGAGCATCCACTGATCAATACTGGGGGCTTTATACTAAGGATAAAGGATACTGAACAAAATTGACAACTATCAAAGAGTTTTTCTCAGGTTTTTAATAATTTTGCCACGTTTTTCCATTATTGTATTAAAAAGCCTAAATTTATTTTACTGTTTAAAGAAAAAGCTACTACAAAACTATAGTTTTAATAATATCAATTGATAAACATCCCATTGTAAACCTATAGTCATCAGTATGGAGTCGGTCCCCCTTTTGCATCCCTAACAACAGATGTGGAGATCTGTCACTGTATTGCATTAAACAGCCTACATTTATTTTATTCATCAAAGAAAAAGATATTACTAAACTACAGTTTAAAAAAAAATCTTGCAGTCACATCTTACACCTACAGAAGCTTTAGTGACATCCCATTGTAAACCCATGGTCATCACTGTGGAGTCGCTCCCCCTTTTACATCCCTAACAACAGGTGTGGAGATCTATCGCTGTATTGCAATAAACAGCCTAAATTTATTTTACTCTTCAAAGAAAACGTTATTACAAAACTATAGTTAAAAACAATAACAATTGGTAAGCATCCCATTGTAAGCCCATGGTCATCAGTGTGGAGTCGCTCCCCCTTTTGCATCCCTAACAACGGGTGTGGAGATCTATCGCTGTATTGCATTAAACAGCCTAAATTTATTTTACTCTTCAAAGAAAAAGCTATTACGAAACTACAGTTTAAAAATATGTATTGATAAAAATGTCTTTTTACTCATTTATCTGAGCACAGAAAATGCATTTTTTTGCTATTTTCAGACAAACTATTTCAGTTGGCAATAATTATGTAGAACAGCTCTTTTTGTGCATTTGCACATCTGTGCTATTTGATTTGAAGTTTAATGTTTCATAAAATGCTCATTTAAGGCAACCAAAAAGTGGAAGCCGCTCAAAGCAAGCATGGGAACATGCAGCCTGCGACAGACAGATCAGATAATTGCTGAAGACTTCAGCCTGTAAAACAAAAGCAGAGACAACTATCTGACCTATCTGAGCCGTCTGATCTCAGATAGAGAGAAGGTTCTCCTGCAGGAACGAGGGCAGGAGAAAACACAGTCGACAGACCATCAGTCTTCCTGTGAGTCTTATCAAGCTAACAGGGAATTAAAGTGTTTATGACATAATAAAAAAATGACTTTTCAGCCAAAAACATCCCACTTGTTGTTCAGCAGGTCAGATTAATGTTATTATGGCTTAAGCAAGCAGTATTAAAGGTATTAAAGTGTTTATTGAACAGTAAAAGGGCTTGCACGGCACAATTTTTGCTTGGTAGGGCTGTTTATCAGACCATATTTTTATGAGTCACTGTGAAGGGTTAGTGGTGGGGGTGTTATGATGGGTTGAAAGGTCCAGTAGAGTTTAATAGAGATACAGATTTTCATTGCTAGAAAGATAACACAGTAACTATTCACATATAGAAAGTACTGGGACAGAAACACCTTAAACTTACAAAAGCTTTAATGACATCCCACACACTAAGAAAAGTAAGTACAGATTTGTACTTAAAAGGGTACAAAGCTTGTCGCTGGGGCTGTACCTTTTATTGAGGTACAAAAAAGTACCTTTCAGTGAAAGTCCTTTTTTGTACCCATGTTTTTTGTGCCAGTAAAGATTATAAAAACTATAAACATTATGATCAACTAAATATGGCTCAAAAACTTGATGATCCACAATTGTCTGGCTTTCAAATAGAAAAATGTGCAATTAAAATATATATTGTTTATTAGTACAGTGATACAGAATACTGAATGTACCCTTTGGCTGGTTAAATGGTACAAATTTGTACTTATTGCTGTTAGAAATTACTTTGTACTTCAGAGGGAACAAATCTGACCCTGTAAAGACCAATATTGTACCTTTGAGGGTACAATTATGAAGAGTGTACCTTTGAGTACAAAAAAGTACTCATATCGTACCTCTGTTTTTTAGAGTGCATTTTAAACCCATAGTCATTAGTGTTAAGTCTGTCCCTCTTTTGCATCTCTAGCAACAATTGTGAACATCAGTGTGACCATTGATGTCTCAACTTAAATTCACACTGGTGAACAGCAAAAGTTATTAATACCATGTTAATTTATCCAATATCAAATATAAATGAAGCCTGTGGAGAATCGTGCAAATAGGGTTGGTATATTTTAATTTGGTTTGATATATTAATAAGTAATATATAAGGTACAACTAAGCAATAGAACACGAGATGGAGTGTTTTATCGCGAATAACATCATGATAATAATTACGTTTTTCTACAAAATGAATAAAGAAAATAAAAGACCCTCAAAAATATATAAAAGTATAATGAATAAGCTTTAATGTGGACTTTGCCTGCCATCAAAAAGTAGTTCCACAACAAATTAACTGTAAGAGAACTGTAACTACAATACAGAGTATGGCTTATACGTTAGCTTGAAATCAAAATTAGGAATTAAGGGGGTTAAGGGTAAACGTTAGGACTGTGAAATAATGCTAAAACTCTCCTCTCCTGCTCCGCGGAGTCGTCTTTAAATGAAAGCTGCGCTTTAACAAGCATTTCTGCCTGTTTGCTGGGTGGTGTTGGTTGGCTAGCTGCGCCTGCAGGACTGTGGTTAGGTTAGCGTAGCTTGCTTTAGCTTAGCATTAGCTTAGCTTAGCCTAGCCTGGCTGCTGGTTACCGTTCTGGGTGTCAGACTGTGGCCGAGGTGACTGACGGATTTTCTTTCTCTTGTTCCCACAAAAGACGAGCCAGTGCTGTGGGCTGCGTGTGAGCGTGCCTTTTTCTTGGCGCTAGCCTGTGCTAAGCTAATGCTACAGCTGTTGGTCCTGGTGGAGGCGATGATGCTAAAATGTCTTGTGTGACCGTGGAGTGATACAGATTTAGTGTGAGAAGGCCGTGCTGTTATCACAAATATCAGCACGGTTAGAACACTTCTCAACCAATCAGATTGTGAGGTCAAAACTAACTGTTGTATAATTCAAAGTAGTGCTGGGCGAGAAAACGATATCAATATGTATCGCCATATATATTTTTCTCGATAACTATGATAAGGCTAAAACGAATAATATCCGAAAGACTAAAATGTAACTAAAACTATCATACATTTTAGTCAAAAGACTAAGACTAAAACTATATCAAAATTACCTGTCAAAATTAACACTGTGGTATACTCTTGTATTTTGCTTTATGTAGTTACTTGCATTCAGGGAGGGGAATTATCCTTTGATTAAATATCATTTTATAAAAAATCCTAGTGCTATTGCAATTTAATTTAAACAGACAAATAATGTAAAGGGTCTGAATTTTTTTTAGGGTTTATATATTTGTCCTCTTGTATTTGTTTTTGTCACACAGACCTGTGTGGATGCATAATGACATTTAAAAAATTAATAAGCTGTCTGAGCACCTTGTACCCACCTGGCAAGATGTGAACATCCTAGTGTCTGTCCACAAGGCTCCGAGCCTGCTAGTGATTTTGGCCATAACTCCCTTATTCTCTCACTTAAGTGTAACAGAAAGTGATTTGATTTATATCGTGATACATATCGATATCGGCTGATATGGAAAACTATATTGTGAAAAGATTTTTTTTTCCATATTTCCCAGCCCTAATTCTAAGCAGATCAAGTAGTATGATTATTTATTAAATTTATGGGCAGAGTCATGAGCCATCATTCCCTCCCTGGAGCTTTGCTTCATCAGAGCTGTGGATTGGTCCGAGGCTCTGGACCAGCGATGTGTGAAAAACATGTTTGGACTAAACACTGACTGGCTCTAACACTGCAGATTCTTCAAAACCCACTAATCTCAGCCGGTGCCAGATACAGGACTGTTTTTTTTTTCTTTATTATTTAAACCCATGATGTGATTAGTGTCCAGTTTTTATTGGCAATCGAAGGAATTTGCTGTACTCCCTCTGCGGTGCCAGTGTGTAGTATTTGTGTTTGTATCTTGGCAACAGCACTACGGTTTTCCCGTGCTTGTGTACTGCAAGGTCTGCAAATATCTGAGTAATTGAGGCAAACAGTTGAACGAGGGCCAACTCGAGATTTACTCAGCGCATATCTAAAGAGGCTTATTAGAGTTTAAACAGCAGTCAATCTCTTTTCATTACTGCCTGTTTGTGAAGCTTTATTTGATTAAGGAAAGGGAAAGGATGGGAAAAGTGGAATTTTAGCTTTTTAGTTAGAAGTGTTTGGCTTTTTATTGGATTTTAAGATTTAGATTAGTTTAGATTACAGCGGATGTTGTTTTGTACATAGATGTAGGGTGCAGCATCCAAATTGCCTGTTAATTATTATTATACCACAGTTAGTTTCGACCCTGCAATGTGATTGGCTGAGAGATGTTTTATGAGTGCCGTTATCAGCCAGTAATGCACTGTAACCAAAGCTCTCCATGTATTACTCCGCCATGATTGGCAATGTGGTGAGTGGGCAGATCAAGGAAGTGTTTCAATCTGTTGGCGACATTCCTGGAAAACCGTTGCTGTGTGTGGGTGAGCATTATCCTGCTGAAAAATAAAAGTTGGAACCCTGCCATGATGGAAAAAAGCATTATAGCAGGTGGTCTTTCGCTCCACAGCGAAGGCAGGATTGAAGTTCTCAATACCAGGGTTCCATACTTAAACCCAACGTTCACTGGGTCCCAAAAGGAACCTGGATTTACTTCTAAATAAATAATGTTAAAAATCAGGTTAAGATTAGATTTTTGAGTTTTAAAGCCCAAGTTCTGTTACAAGTCTTAGTCAGTGAAGGTGAAGTCCCATTGATTTGAAGTCTCAAGTCATCAAATTTGAGTACACACATCTGGTTAATGGTGGTTCGAGCCATTGACCCATAGAACTTGATCTTGTTGCTTCAAATAAAAACCAATCACTCCATGCAGAGAGAGTATAATGCCATAATGTCTCTTACAAAACCAGCACTTTGACTATGTAGATGTACAGTTGTGGTCAAAAGTTTACATACACTTGTAAAAAAACAATGTTATGGCTGTCTTGAGTTTTCAATAAGTTCTACAACTCTTATTTTTCTGTGATAGAGTGATCGGAACACATACATGTTTGTCACAAAAAACAGTCATAAAATTAGGTTCTTTCATAAATTTATTATGGGTCTGCTGAAAATGTCACCAAATCTGCTGGGTCAAAAATATACATACAGCAACAAAATTTGTCAATTTTGGTGATGTAGCGAGTTGTGTCAATCAAATTAGCTTCATGTCATGGCCTCTTCACTTCTTGTAAGTGATTCTGATTGACTACAGCTGTTGACTTCTCATGAGCCCATTTAAATAGGGCTCATTTGACCCAGTGATTAGACTCAGCTACAAAAGCTACAATGGGAAAGTCAAAGGAACTCAGTGTGGATCTGAAAAAGCGAATTATTGACTTGAACAAGTCAGGGAAGTCACTTGGAGCCATTTCAAAGCAGCTACAGGTCCCAAGAGCAACTGTGCAGACAATTATACGCAAGTATAAAGTGCATGGAACAGTTGTGTCACTGCCACGATCAGGAAGAAAACGCAAGCTATCACATGCTGCCGAGAGGAGATTGGTCAGGATGGTCAAGAGTCAACCAAGAATCACCAAGAAGCAGGTCTGCAAGGATTTGGAAGCTGATGGAACACAGGTGTCAGTCTCCACAGTCAAGCGTGTTTTACATCGCCATGGACTGAGAGGCTGCCGTGCAAGAAAGAAGCCCTTGCTCCAGAAAAGGCACCTTAAGACTCGGCTGAAGTTTGCTGCTGATCACATGGACAAAGATAAAACCTTCTGGAGGAAAGTTCTCTGGTCAGACGAAACAAAAATTGAGCTGTTTGGCCACAACACCCAGCAATATGTTTGGAGGAGAAAAGGTGAGGCCTTTAATCCCAGGAACACCATGCCTACTGTCAAGCATGGTGGTGGTAGTATTATGCTCTGGGGATGTTTTGCTGCCAGTGGAACTGGTTCTTTGCAGAAAGTAAATGGGATAATGAAGAAGGAGGATTACCTCCAAATTCTGCAGGAAAACTTAAAACCATCAGCCCGAAGGTTGGGTCTTGGGCGCAGTTGGGTGTTCCAACAAGACAATGACCCAAAACACACATCAAAAGTGGTAAAGGAATGGCTAAACCAGGCTAGAATTAAGGTTTTAGAATGGCCTTCCCAAAGTCCTGACTTAAACCCCATTGAGAACATGTGGACAGTGCTAAAGAAACGGGTTCATGCAAGAAAACCATCACATTTAGCTGAACTGCACCAATTCTGTCAAGAAGAGTGGTCAAACATTCGACCTGAAGCTTGCCAGGAGCTTGTGGATGGCTACCAAAAGCGCCTAGTTGCCGTGAAAATGGCCAAGGGACATGTAACCAAATACTAATGTTGCTGTATGTATATTTTTGACCCAGCAGATTTGGTGACATTTTCAGCAGACCCATAATAAATTTATGAAAGAACCAAATTTTATGACTGTTTTTTGTGACAAACATGTATGTGTTCCGATCACTCTATCACAGAAAAATAAGAGTTGTAGAACTTATTGAAAACTCAAGACAGCCATAACATTATGTTTTTTTACAAGTGTATGTAAACTTTTGACCACAACTGTATGTAGGGGACTGGCGGAGAGGGGACGATGGCGTGCTCCTCCCAAACCCCATCTGAAGAGAGTTTTGTCTACACACACACACGGAGAGATAAGCCCGTTCCACTCAACGCATTCCAAGCCTCAGGTATTTGTTAGCCTCCGATATCTCCAGCCCAATTATTGTGCTCTCTGATTGGAGGAGAGATTAGAAGCGAGCAGAACAAAAGAGTTGGGACGACCTTTGGCGTAAACACATCCGCAGCGCAGATCTTTGTCATGTGAAGGCCAGCACATAATCATGACCACACCACTGAAACCAGCAGAGGAGAAACCTTCATCGTGGAACACACACATATACAAAAATAAATATACATAATAAAATAGTACAGAATACAATAATAGAAAAAAATAGAATGGAAGTAAAGCCAAAGTACAAAATTATACTGTATCTAGTGTAATTTTGGTTGTAATCATTGCTGACACAGATTTGCAAATGCACACACACACACACACACACACACTATACACTGAAAAAAAAATGATGAGTAAATTTTACTTAAAAAAAGTTTCGCAACTCTTCATTTGCTTTTTTAAATAAATTTAATTTCAGATAAATTTAAGTAACTCAAGACTGAACTAAAAGAAATCCTTTCTTTTATTAAACTTTACTGAATTTATTTTCCTGAATCAATCCTTTCTTTTAGTAACATGCACTTAATTTCTGCACACAATATCACCTAATTACAATTACTTAATTTATACAATATTACTCAAATAATTTATGATACATAATATATTATTATTCCTGAAATTTAAATATTTTTAGTTAAAACATACATATTACACTGTTTTTAACATATGTATGGCATGTAATACATATAATACACACATATTACACTGTTTTTAACATATGTATGGCATGTAATACATGTAATACACACATATTACACTCACTCAACACATGGATGGTGTGTAATACATTCATTTCAGTTCAGTTCACTTATTTACTCTATGTAATATTTAAGTCTTGAAACCGAGTTAAAGTTACATAAATTTATCTGAAATTAAATTTACTTTAAAAAAAAAGCAAATGCAGAAAGTTGCGAAACTTTTTTAAAAGTAAATTTTACTCATCATTTGTTTCAGTGTAGAGGGGTATATAGTATAGCCCCCCATCATTAGGCTGTGTTCTCAGGAATGATGGATAGTGGTCTATTCAGTGTCTTTTGAATGGAATGAGTTGGGGATGAGTTTTGATGGTGATCCTCCAACATCCTGGCCTCTCTAATGTCTTATCTCTAACTTATCTCAATCTTATCTATTGTCACAGAATGCAGTCAAATCCTCACAGCAATGCTCCATATGTAGCAGAAAGCATTGAGCTCTGGACAGTAGAGACAGTTACTCCGACAAAAGTAGGATAAACTATGAGACAGGATGAACAGGGAAAAAAATTAAATTAACCTTACTGTAGTGGATTATGAGTCTGTATGAAATCTGTTATTTAAAAAAAACAAAAATCTATTTTTTTTTATGTCAAAACCCAAATATAACATTAGTTTTGCTCTCAACCCCCCAACCTCCCTCCCCCAACACACTCCCTCTCACTCTCTGGTGCTGTTTTAATCTAACTGCTCGACGCTGCTTCCAGGTTTTTCAGTCATTTTTCACTCCTGAAGGCCCGCTGCGGCTGGGTGTTTCCTTTTCAAATCATGAGTCCAATTACTCGTCAGCAGATTCTGCTTGGGAGGCTCTCACACAAAACTGCACAAATAGTCTCTTAAAGGAGGGCAGTGACCGCAGCTTATGGCCAAACACTGCAGTGTGAGGTCAGACCGCTTGTGAAATTCCCAGAAGGCCTTAATTTTCTCCATTTGTTTTGTCACTCCAGATTAAGTTCGTGGTATCGCAGTTTGACATTGTCCAAGAAAGTTAAAAAAAAAAGAAAAAAATGCATTGTCCTGCTAAACCCACGTTTGTTTCCTTCCTCTGGGGGCTGATGATTGGGCCATGCTCAAATGTCATGTGAAGCTGAGTGTCCTTTTTTTGTGTGGCTGGACTTTAGTTTCCTTACAAATAGTTTTCTTAGATTTCTTTTAATACAGTAAGAAACTTACACACTGTTCAGAGTACCTTACTCTATTAGAGTTTCTCGATTTGTTTTGGGGAACGTCCAAGCCTTTTCTCTCCACATGACTGTAACTTTTCAATTTTCAGTCTCCATCCGACTGCAACACTTCAGTGCAAAAATTCAGTCTGAATTCCACTGTAAACCATCAAATTTATGTCAGAATACAGCTGAACCCCGTCAAAGTTTAGCCTAAATAGTGCCAGCCTTGGATTGTGACCCATTCAGTCTGAAAATCTGACTGTATCCAGTCAAAATTCAATCAGAATCTTGACTGTAGTTCATCAGAATTGTCTAAAATGGAACTGCAATCCAACAAACATCTACTTAAATTCAAGTATATCCCAATACAATGATCTAATTCTAAATCCAAATGTAGCACAACTTAATTCTGCTTAAACTAAGTTAAATTTAAACTCATCAAATTGATCAAAATTAAATTAAAAACTCAAAACTTGGAAACTCAACAACATTGTCTTCATTATATGTCTAAATCAAAATATATACCAGAAAAATGTGCTAAATCTGACTGTAGCGCAATATATTTTTGCCTATATCTGTCTGTGCTCATCACAATTCTCACAGTCTGGATGTTCTGCTTATATCTGACTGTAACCCGATGAAAAAGTCCAACTGTAACCCAGCAAATCTTTCCAAATATGACTGAAGTCCAACAAACTTCTATTTAAATCTGAACTATATCCTAACAAAATTATTTAAATACAACTGTAGCTCAACTCATTTCTGTCAAAATCCATCTATAACCCATCAAAGTTGCATCAGAATTAAATTAAAAACTTGTTTAAATGTCTAATTTATTTAAATTGTTCTGTAGCTCAGCAAGCGCTCTGAAACCAACTGCAGCCCAACACAATTCTGCTTAAATCAAATTGTCCACGAAGTAAAAAAAAAATGCATTGTCCTGCTAAACGGTCGAGTTGTGCAGCATGAGGGATGTTTCCTTCCTCTGGGGGCTGACGATTGGGCCACGCTCAAATGTCATGTGAAGCTGTTTGTCCTTGACATTCATTGTGCTGCTGGGCTTTGGAGTTCATTTCTTTCAGTTTTATATACAGTACAGTGTACAGTGCCCCTCCTCACTCGCACTGTTTCTATTTGTTTTGGGAAACGTCCAAGCCCTCCCTGTTCCCCCGCTGAGCTGCGGAGCATTCGCTGGCATTCTTCTCCCACTTAATGAAGGAGTGCTGGGTAAGCACATGGAGCAGAACCAGAACGCATCAGTTGTTTTAAAAGCATTTTTATGCCTTGCTGAAACTCAACTCTGTCCTGACGCCTATCTCACGTCTCGGAGGCCTTGTCCACCCATGTGGTCTCTGGCTGGACAATCGAACAGGAATAAATCAGCACCTCCACGCTCCCCTACAGCCAAAATTGCCAAAATTGTGTCTGAATGCTTATGTAAGTCATTAAAGTTCCATCTAAATCGAACTGTATCCAATCGGAATTAGGTCTAAATCCAATTTAGTCTGAATCCAACTGTAACCCAGTAACCCATCAATATTTAGGCTGAATCTGACTCATCTAACCCATTAAAATTCAATTTGAATCTGACTGTAACCAATCAAAAGTTGGTTTGAATCCAACTGTAGGCTTTTAAAAATTTTCATACTTTAAATTCTATCTAAATTCAACAGTAACTCATCAAAATTCTATATAATTTCAACTGTAACCCCATTTTTGGGGTGACTATATCCCTTTAAAGTAAAGTAAAGTAAAGATCTAAATCAAATTGTAGCCATCACAAATAAGTTTAAATACAATTGCAACCCTTCAAAATCAAAGACTTAATCAGACTGTAACCCATCAGAATTCGGTCTAAATCGTACTGTAACCTATCAGTTTAATTTAAACCAAACTTAAACCCATCAAAGTTCGGGCTGATTCTGACTGTAATTTATCAATATTTTGTCTAAATCTGTCTCAAACCCATCAAAATTCAGTTTGAATCTGACTGTAATCCATCAATATTTGGTTTGAATCCAACTGTAGGCTTTCAAAAATTCTGCAAACTGTCAAGGTAACTCGTAGCTTGTTAAAATTCGATCTGAATTAAACTATGACTCATCAAAATTCTAAATTATTTCCTTTTTTGGGGTAACTGTATCTAAATCCAACTGCAACCCTTTACAATCTGCCTGAATCAGACTGAAACCCATTATAATTTGGTCTGAATCTTATTGTAACCTAATAAAAGTTCCTTTTAAACCCAACTATAACCCATCAGAATTCAACCATAGTCCAACTGTAACCCATCAGAATTCTGACTAAATCCAGATTGATCAGAATCAGACGGTATCCCTTCAAAATCTTACTGTATTCTGTGAATATTTGATCTGAATCTGTAAAAATTTAGCCTGAATCCAACTACAGTGTGTCTAAACTTTTTAGGCTAACAGTAATTCTGGTACCACTTTAAAATAAGACTACCTTTATAAAGGGTTTATAATGGTTGCTAATTAGGTTGTAAATGCCTTAAAAATCATTAATAATCAGTTATATCACATACATAGAAAGGGCTACAATACAGATGGCTGTGGGTTCACTATTTGGCAAACAACAGGTCATTGTTGCCCTTTCTACGTATGTGTTATAACTGATTATTAATGACTTTTAAGGCATTTACAACCTAATTAGTAACATTAATAAACTAATTGTAAACCATTTATAAACCCTTTATAAAGGTAGTCTTATTTTAAAGTGGTACCGAAATTCTCTATGTGTACTCTCTGCCTCTTAATGCAGCCTAAAAATATTCTAGACTTAAATATATTCTATATATAAAATATTCTGCTTACTTTATATCTTAGGCTGTTTTTCTCAATGCAGGATCACGGAACACAGTTTTAGGCTAATAAAATGTTCTAAATTTTACTAAAGACCAATTGAGTTCTTAATCAAACCCATTTATTTACTCTCTCATCCTTTATAGATCACACTGCCAACAACACTTAGTGACTCCAGCAGATTAGATTAATACTATAATTGCAGAAAAGGTAATTAATAAGAAATTAGGTAGAAAAAAACTGCCATTTCTCCTGAGAGAAATCTGATCCTGATGTGAACAGTCGAGTCCTGTCAGGTTTGGACAAAATATTTTTCCCACAGGTCCACAGAAGGTCAGGGTTTATGGAGGTGGGCGGAGATTATCTTTGCCCATGATGCAGCACTCAAGATAAACCCCTGAGGACATCTGGTAAAAGTGACCACAGGGCCTTGGCATTTATACTGCCCACCTGAAAACGGGCACGGATGTTGCCATCTGGACCAACACCCACACACACACAAATACACACACACACACTAACACAAACCTACACACACGTACACACACACACAGTGTCCTTCAGCACTCTGCAGTGTGCCGCCTGTGCCCGCTCAGGTTTCATGTGTTCCGGCGCCACCGGCCTTCAGCAGCAGATGAAACAGATCCTTCAAGACATAAACAGATCAGCGAGCTCTGATTTACGGCCTCCAAACACAAGGCCGAAAGCCCGGAGTGCCCTATAGGGTTACAGCCGCTCTCCAGGGGCCGTCCTTCTCCCTAATGCACTCTGGGCCGTGACCAACCCGGCCCTGAGCCACAGAGGTGGGCAGCAGTTGCCACCGCAACAGAAGAGCAGTGACGAGGGTGATTTTTATAACTAATTGCTTGGTTTTGTCTAAATTTAGTTTAACAATTGGCTAATATTGACTGCATTTTGTCAATGTGGACAAAAGACACGAAACTCATGCACAGTTCAAAGTGTTTTCCTCAATAAAATTGAGTTTATCTTGCTAATGATGGAGTCTTGACTGTCCAGCGGTCAGGGCATTTTACTAAATGTAGAATTTTTCATTGGTGTAAGGATCTGATTGCATTCAGCACATTTGTTTCCCAGTGCTTGGGTCCTTGGTTCAAGTCCCTATCTGGGTGGAGTTTCCATGTTTTCCCTTTGTCTGCATGGGTTTCCTCAGGAGACTGTGTCTGCATGGGTTTCTTCCACAGTCCAAAAACATGGAGGTCTGGTAAATTGGATATTCTAAATTGCCCTGGTGGTGTATAGGTGTGTGAATGTGTGTATGACAGACTTTTAACTCAACAATTGCCATTCAACAATTGGATCAACTTCTCAGTGCCCAATGCAGTACTTCGGGTGGACGGTCGTTTCCGGTTGAGAGTATGCTGTGCACAATTGGCTGCCACTTCTCACCAGTGTGTGTAGAATGTAATTGAGTGACAAAAAGGTGCAAGGTTCAGGATTTTGGATAAGGCTGGCTAAATTAGTACTAAATTGGCAGTAGTGGTCGAGGGTGGACCAGGCCGGTGCACTGCACTCATGTTGGTGCTGTTTTCATCTGCAGGACTGTTTAAGGTGGAGCAGTTAAATCCTGTTAAGGAAGTTTTTTTTTTGGTGCCAATCACATTTTTACCACTGTAAATGTTTATCTTTACACTTTTTCACTTTACAATATAATATTTCAAACAAAGACACAAGCACATGCATTAAAACAACACAAAACAACATAAGCCTTTTTAAACTTTGATTCCAGTTTCCTCTTAACTAAAACTCAGCGAGAAAAGCAGAAATGCACAAAAATTGCAAAAAAATAAACCTAAACTAGGGAACCTTCTAGCTGGTTTGGCCAAAAAGTTCCAGTATTGTTACAGCAGTCAAAGAAGCTTTTTTGTTAGTAATAGAAAGAACATATGTTGGTGTAGAGTAGTTCAATTTTCTACTTTAAAATCATGTTTATGGTTTAATTCTTTTGTTGCCAGTGACATTCCCACTCTTGATTCGGAAATTGCTAACTGCCCAATGTAACTTTGGACAAAATAATACAAAATAATAATAATAAAAAAAATAATTCTTAAATATTACTCTACCCCTTTATTTCACAACCTCTTTTCATTTTTATTGTCGGATTTGGATGTCTCAGCTTGTCCAGAAATGCATGTGTTAAGCGTGTCCTTCTTGCCGAGTGGCTCAGTGTGTGAATTCCCAATTGTAGGGTGAGACCATGAACAGGAAATGCCGCACAACACCAGTAAACATAAGTAAATGAAACCAGTTTACTCTAAAAAGTAACCCATTTGCATTTCAGCACTTCCAAACTCACCACAGGCTCTTGCTGGAGTGACCACAGGACACATAACAAAGCGGCGATGAGGAGGGAAGATGAAGCGGAAGCCATTTCCAACAAAGATAAAAACGACCCTCTGAACTTCCTCACTGGGTTCAGCAGCGAGCGCTCAGAGTGACGAATGTCCAGTTACACCACCCCCCCCCCCCTCCCCCCAACACCACACACAACTCACAACTCACCACCCCCTCCCCCCGCAGGTTTAGCTCAATCTACAGGGCAAGTGGTGCCCTCATTTTTAAGACGAGAGGTTGTGAAAGAGACAGCAGGCATTTAATCAGGCAGTTAATCACTGCTGTATGAACCCGGGGGACACTTACACACCAGCTACAATAACCCTACAGTCTCCGTGACTAAAGACATGGGCCAGAGTTCAACCATTTATAACTCGCTATCATAAGTCCAAACATGTAATATTTCATAGTATCTGGTAATCTACTGCACTGCACTGACATGCTACATGTTATGGGACAAGAACGAATATTATGTCCCATGACTTTTGCTACGTCTCCTGTAGGCCTGTCACAGGATAACAACTATATTTTTTGGAAGATATTTTATCTTATAAATGATATAATGAAAAAATATAACAACCAAAAATGCATTTACTCTTTTTTGAAGATTAGTTAATTTGAATAAATAATTGTTTGGAACCTGTACATACAGTATGTATGTTTTTTGGCAATTCATTCTAAAATGTCTAAAACATTTTGCAGCATATTTTAGTGATTAAGGGCCCTATTATACACTCATGTGTGTGAAAGGCACATCACGATGCTCGTTGCTATCTTAAATCCTGGCAAAATCTATTTTCACTCCTCGAGCCCACACCATTAAAATAGCGTTGGAGTTTAGGAATAAATCTACACTGATTTCTGGTGTGTTTCTATCTTGGCGATGGGAAATACAGGTGCACCACTGACTGATTGAAACCCTGACAACAGTCAACAGTCAGCCGCCCAATCCTATCTCAGACATGCAGGAGAGCCCTGCGCTTTATGCATCCTCAGCACATGTACACCGTCCAGAATTAGGCTTAATTCCTGTCCTTGAAACAAACTCTTTGTCCAATGTTTATGGAAATCCCTTTTTAACCCATTGAGGCATGGTGCTCACTTCTAAGAGTTTCTTCTTACTTTGCAATTGTGTTTAAAGATGAAATTTCTACATTTTTAAAACATTTTAAATGTTTTCTGGAGACAGGAGCACATAGAAAATTTTGTTTGACCTGTACAATGCTACTGTACAGTAAACCTGACATATTAAAATAAGTTCTCTGCTTGTGTCTAATGAATGCATGATGTTAAAACGTGCAGTATACATTCAGCACGTCGCAGTAGGTCTTTAATTCAGTGATTAATGTCTGCTCATCAGCGTCTGTCATCATGGATGGTGATACTGTTGATTTTTTTATCACATCAGTGAGTTCACTGAGCCGTAATGGACTTCTCTGCAGTGTTTTGCTGCTTTTACAGGATGTTGTGGTTTTGTCCCTGATTAGTCCTGATCATGTCTCTGAGCTAATGAGAGGAGTGTATAACATATGTGTGTGTGAACTGCAGAAAGAGAGAGAGAGAGAGCAGGAAGCTGGAGAGAAAACAGAACAGGTCAGGCCAGGCTTGAACCAGTGGGCACATAACTGTCCACTATGTCAAATTTGCGAAAAGCGCTGCACAGTAGAAATGTGGTATTGATGCACTGAGAAAGAGAGAGAGAGAGAGAGAGAGAGAGAGAGAAAGAGATAGAAAGAGAGTGCAAGTGCTGTTAAAAAGACACCAACCATCTTTACTGAACTTCACTTTTATATCATTATATTTGACAATTAACTCGTCATCATCCAACAGTGATGGTCATTTTAAGGACTGTAGCAAAAATACTGGACAAAATGAATAATAAATAAAAAAATATATCTGTTTTAATGATAAATAACAAACAATATTGAATTGATCCCTTTTTTAGGTTTTAAAATGTTGCAATTAATAATAATCCTTTACCTAGAGTCAATAAATGATTCTGGCATTAGTACTCTTAATTTATGTACCCTAATTCTAAAGCTTTACCAATATATCTGTATATATCTGTATATTTTACTTTTAGTTTAAAATCAGATTTTGAGAAAATAGGATAGATTTATTTACTGTTTTGTCCAGTTTTGGCATTTTGCTCCAGTCCACAATATTACTTTAATATTAGGTTTAATAAGGATCCAAGGATACCAAACTAACATCTGTGTGTTAGTCTCATATATAAAGCCCCTTCCCACACACACACACACACACACACACACACACACACACACATACATTCGTTTTCATTTTCACTGCTCAACTGCCCATTTATTTAAATGAGTGGTTTCCTGCCTCTCTCTTTATTTTTTTTCATGCACACACTCCTCTCCCTTTCTCTCTCTCTGTATGAATGTAATGGTGAAATATGTTAGAGTGATTACAATATTAGAGTAAAAGGATATGTTTACTGGAGAGAACTGAACTGTAACTGAAAGGAGGATTTAATATCCTGTTAGAATCTGTAGCCTGGATATAATATGAGAAACATGGGTTGGGTATGGGGGTATACTGGTTCCATTTGGCATCCTGCAGCACGTTGCTACAGCTGGGTCTGTAGATCCTGTGTTGCTGAAGCTTTATTGCCAGCTGCTTCCACAGAAGCAGACAAATTCCTAGAAAACCCTGTGTGTGGGCGAGCATTATCCTGCTGAAAAATACTACCTGGAAGCAATGGCATCTGTGTGTCTGTCTGTCTGTCCGTCTGTCAAGTCTTTTTTTCTTTCTTTTTTGACTTTACCCCTTTCTCTCATTTTCTCTTCTCCTCCCTTACTTTCATCGTTTCCCCTCTCTCTCCCTCAACCTTATGTCTTTTTCACACTCTCCGTCTCATTCTCTCCCCTTTTACTCTCCCACTCTTTTCCTTACTCTCACTTTTATTTATTATTTCTGTCTTCCCTCTCTGCCCTTCACCTTCCTTCCTTCCTTCCTTCTCTCTCTCTCTTTCCCTTGCTCTATCTATCTATCTATCTATCTATCTATCTATCTATCTATCTATCTATCTATCTATCTATCTATCTATCTATCTATCTATCTATCTATCTATCTATCTATTTCTTACTCTCACTTTTATTTATTATTTCTGTCTTCCCTCTCTCCCCTTTACCTTCCTTCTCTTTCTCTCTCTCTCTCACACTCTTTTCTTACTCTCGCTTTTATTTATTATTTCTGTCTTCCCTCTCTCCCCTTCACCTTCCTTCCTTTCTTCTCCCTCTCTCTCTTTCCCCTGCTCTTTCTCTCTGTCTCTCTCTCTTTTACTCTTTTTCTTACTCTCGCTTTTATTTATTATATTTGTCTTCCCTCTCTTCCCTACACCTTCTTTCCTTCTTTCTCCCTCTCTCTCTTTCCCCTGCTCTTTCTCTCTGTCTCTCTCTCTCTTTTCCTTACTCTCACTTTTATTTATTATTTCTGTCTTCCTTCTCTCCCCTTCACCTTCCTTCCTTCTCTCTCTCTCTCTCTCTCTCTCTCTCTCTCTCTCTCTTTCCCTTGCTTTTTCACTCTGTCTCTCTCTCTCTTTTCCTTACTCTCACTTTTATTTATTATTTCTGTCTTCCTTCTCTCCCCTTCACCTTCCTTCCTTCTCTCTCTCTCTCTCTCTCTTTCTCTCTCTCTCTCTCACTCGCTCTTTAATAACAGAGAAAAAGCACAGCTGTGTGAGGCTGGCTCTTTTGGCTCAGTGCCAGGCTCTCCCGCTTCGCTACGTAATTAACTGAAACTGAACACCCAGCACCCAGAGACTCACACACACACACACACACACACACACACACACACACACACACACAGCCGGTACACTTCCAGTATAACGGCCTCATCCCTCACACTTTTCCTCCCTCTCAGATCCCAGAACACACTCCTGAGTCAGAGCTGTTACGCAATGCGGCCAGATAATAACAGCCGAGCGGGTTCTCCTGCTGCAGGCGCGAGAGTGTGGCGGAGGTTTTCTTTGGCTGGGTTTGGCTGGTTGTGGTGGGGGAGGTGGAGGAGGAGGAGGAGGTGGAGCTCTCTGTCACTGACAGGTAGTTGGATTTGGTCTGATCGTGGAGTGACTTGGTGACGTCAGACTGAGGGCTGGAATGTGATTTGGCAGGACGGTGGCTTTGATTCAGCGAGGAATCTTCTGCCGGGAGGCTATCTATCACTACAGCACGGTGTGTGTGTGTGTGTGTAAGTACCACCTAGTTTATTAGGTGGTCTTGGTCAGCATCAGCTGATCCATGGTCCAGGCTCGGAATTTCAGATCACGAAAAGAAGTTCAAGGTTGCTGTCACCACCCAATAAATAATAGGAGAAGAAAATAAAGCGGTGTTGTGCTGAAATCTGACTCCTCGTATCTACTGTAACTGTAGATTAACACTTAGCAATAAACAGAAATAAAAGGAATCAGAGAAAAATCTTTTACACTCATTTTGGTGTGTTGAAAAAAAAATATCAATATGTCTAGAAACAAGACACCCATATAAGAATGGCCATCACTCTAAAAGAAATACTTTTTATAGGTATAAAAACAGGTTGTGATGTTAAGAAATGGGTTCGAAAGAAAAATTTCTGGCATTTCAGAAATCCCTCCTTCCCTCCCTTGACTGCTCATTCGCAGCTTATCACACTGCACGAAAAAACGACACACGATGAAGCTAAAATTCGGCCTGATCATTCAGGCGGAATTCAGTCGCATTCGACCAGATCAGACCTAAAATTGGGCTAAAATCACACAGCGTCCGCCTGGCTGTAGGGTTATTGCTTAGTTACCACAGCTATGGCATTTCCTTCATTATTTTCGGGCCACATTACCACCTCTACAGACCTCTTTTGAGCTGCTTTGCTCCAATCAGAGCAGGCCTTTAAACCTGTCAGTCTGTTCCCTCCATCACGACACCTTCTCAAAGGCCTCAAAGGTGTAGCCTGATACCTCTAAGGCTGCCAGCCGGACCCATCTGGATCTGACTCGGGCCACTCGGACGCTAATCCTTTGGTTCCAGGTTAATTCTCCCCTGGCCTTTATGAACTAAACAGCGATGACCTCACTGGCCTGCTCTGTTCACTCTCTCTCACTCAGCCCACGCTCACTCGCGAGTGTGTGAGTGTGTGTGTGAAGTAAAGCCAGTGGGAATGGAGAGGCAGTCTGCCGGAGTCGGAGAACAAAGCAGCCATTCTGAGGCTGTAGATGGTGATAAGGTTAGTCAGTAGTGCAGAAGAGCATAAAGCTGGAACCCGTCTGCAGCTCTGCGGCACATCTATGCGGGATTGGGATATACAGCAGCATTTACAGTGCTAATAAATTTACCAGCTGGAACTAAGAAGGTGGGATAATAAGAGAAGGAGAGGGTTAATGAAGTGACAGAACAATCAGATACCATCACTGTAAAACACTTCCCACAACAATTTCCAGCTGATTTTAAGGATATTAAGGACTGAATTCAGTATACGTTTGGATACCCCTCTAATGAGTGCAGCATTCAGTTACTTTATATTATACCCATTGATGCTAATACTGATGTGCATATGCACACTCACAGCTTGTCTAGTCACTCTATAGATGTATTGGCAATAGAGTATGACAATCTAGAGCAGATAAACTACTGTGTGTCTAATAGTACAATTAAGAGCTGGGCTAGATGGGTATAAAACTCCCCAGCATTTAGGCGTGCAGTAGTGGAACTGTGTTCTCTGGAATGATGGATGTAGCTCCATCCAATACTTTGAAAAGGATGAATTGGGGATTCGGGTATCATTATACTTTTTATGCTATTGCCCATTGAATATAAATGGGAAAGACAGGAAAAATGAAAAAAAAATGGATGATGGATTCGTGTCCAGGGGGCATGAACTGTATGTATGCCAACCTGGTAATAACCCAGCTAACAATGTTTTTTGTTAGTAAAACGGAAAAACACGCAGACGACAGTCCGAAATAATCGGCTCTGAATGACGAAAGAGCTAGTGCTGCTGTTAGCGGTTAATGCTAATACTGCTCCAGCCTCAGTGCTGAAGAAACTTCACTAAAACTCCTGTATAACGCTGCACAAGGTTGAGTGGCTTTAATGCACCTTCATACCTAACTGGTAGAATTCATACATAAGGCACACCGGATTATAAGACGAATTGAAGATTTTTGGGAAAATTAAAGGGTGTTCTTTAAAGTGCTCTTTATAGTGCGAAAAAAAAAAAAAACGGTACTTTTAACATTTCCATGATGTTTGTATTCACCTAGCTGGAGCTTTATGTGAGATACGTTCTAGTAACGTTGTGATGCAAAACATTTTTACGTCACATATTTTCAGAACATTCCCAGAACTTTATTTCTGAAATGTTACAGGCTATCCTCTTTAAAATGTGGATAACCATTCTCTGTTAGTTGGAAAAGCTCCTCCAGGACTGTACTGTGCCTCAGTGGGACTGTGTTTCCTGAATTGATGGAGCTGATGGTGCTCCACTACAGGTCATTTTATAACCATCCATCATCATACACTCTATTATTTAGCATTGATCAAAATGCTAAATGAGGAGGCTTTACAAAATTTGCAGACGTATACAATGGAAAATCCCTCATAAAGATAATATTGTGAATATTGTGAGTATGTGTCTGTGACTGAGTGTGTGTGTGTGTGTGTGTGACTGAGTGAAAGCAGGCCCGCTCTGCTACAGTAGCTCCGGCTCATTGTCAAGTTAGAGGTGGCACTGTGTCACACTCGTTTGTTTGCTTTCTCCAGGCTCTGCTCTCTCTCTCTTTCTCTATCTAAGAATTCCACCTGATAAAACAATCATCCGGCTGGCCCTGCGCTGATCCGCCGCCAACAGCCCGCGTTTGATGTTTGCCTTTTGCTAAATTGATTAGACAAAGATGGTCTGCGAGGGAGATTAGGACGGCCGGGCTTTGTTTATTTTTGGCCGTGGCGTGGAACCGCTCTCAGACGAGGGATAAGAGGCCGGGCCTCCGATTCTCCGCTGTTACTAAGAGAAAATTACACTAAAACACAAAGATAGCAAGCTCTAATTTTTGCAACATGTCCACTTCTTACACAAACATGCCACCAGCAGGAAAAACGACATCATTCCCAGCCTTCCAGATAGCACAGGAAGGAAAGAGGTCAAAGGTCAGCAGATACTGAATTTAGGGGAAGAGTCTGGCAAGAGATTTACACACGTTTACCCTCAAACATTAACAGCACATTAACACACGTTCAGCCAAGACTCAGATGTTTGGTAAAGATTTCTTTGTTACTTTGGGAACGTAGTGACGCACACATTTAACACTATACATCTAAAAGCATGAAACTTAAATCATATAAAATACTGATAGATATATTGAAAATAATGAAAGTATTAAAAAACTGAGGCACTATCTGATATTATGACATATTGTCTTTTATCCTAATTTTTTTTTATCCTAAAATGCTGACTTCTTATCTCAAACTAGTACCCCAAAACATGATCCCAGAATGATGAGAAAGTAGTAAAATGTTGAGAACAAGATATAAAATATGAATTATATGAGTCATGAAATTAACATCTTAAAATACTGACAAATTCACATAACAATTAATGAAAACAACTGGGTGATTGTGCAGCTGCTAACAAGATGTTGCACACCCCTGGTCAAATGATATGTTTTATAACATTTCATCTTCTGAGCATACATATTTACATTTTAATGCATAATTATTTTTTAAAAACGTTATTTTACTTAATTTAACATACTGGGTAAAACATTAAACATGCCTGCATTGAGGCATAATGTCAGTAGGTTCATGTTTTTCATCTATTCTAGGTATTCTTATTCTTTTGGCAGTACACTTTTATGGGGTATAGACATGGTATAATGGTATAGTGTCTGAATGTAGTGTTCATTGAAGTGAAGTGGTATCCAATAATATTAGGACATATAAAATATGTGTGAGGTCCTTGTTGCCTGTTAATCTCTGTACTATAAAACAAAAATACACTACTGATGAAACAGGGGTGTGTGTATAAGTGTGTCTGAGTGTGTATGAATGTGTATAAGTGTGTATGACGCCCACACTTTTAATGTTTCATAGCTTTTTACGCAGGTCATGTGATGCGAGCTAAAGCTTGTGTGGTATCTTGAGCTAACTGTGCTTACAACTGTGTATGCTTAAATATACGTCACTTGCTGACAGTTTGCTGAGTTGGTGGAAGGATATACAGAGTACATAGAGAGAAAGAAAGAGAGAGAGAGAGAGAGAGAGAGAGAGACAGAGAGAGAGAGAGAGAGAGAGAGAGACAGAGATAGAGAGACAGAGAGAAGGGTCATTTTGTGGTCCATGCACACACATAGATAATACATGTCAGAAGATGCCACACACTCTGTATGACCCACTTACACACACACACACACACACACACACACTGTGTTATGATTGCCAGTTTGCCTCTGTGCTCCGTCAGGGCAAAGTGGGCTGATGAGGAAGATATGACTGGGATGATCATAAGGGTCCATGTGTGTGTGAGTTCTGTGTGTGTGTGTGTCTGTGTGTATATGCCCGCCCAGAGTCAGACTGATGGCTATCGCAGTGTAGAGAGGCTTCATGTATGCTACACTTAAGATCAGTGAACTGCAGTGATATGTATCTTTAGCAGGTCTCTCTCCCTCTCTCTCTCTCCCTCCCTCTCTTTTTATATCTCTCTACCACCTCAAAGACGCCCCCTTTATTCAGTTGCAGTCACTCAGAAAGAACCAAGATGCTGTCTATCTCAGCCACCAGGCTCATTAAGACACACACACACCGACCCAAGATGAGATACACATGGCTGTAAATTGGTTCAGGCGTCAGGAAGTGTCTTGTCGAATCACATGCACAAACGCAGAGCACTGATTTTAATCTGGAAACAAAACATGCCTCAGGCCTCAGTGAAAATCTTTGTGAAAATTTGTATTAAATGTGCCAGTCAGATTTTAATGTATTTTTCTGCATCAGTGCTGCATTACTGAAATGTTCTGACACACTTCCATACAATCACAGACTCTGACTGTGGACTTTTTGCTGATAACAGTCTGGATGGTCCTTTGGTTGGTCCTGAGTTTGGATCACATAGTATCCACATCTTTAAAAAATTAAAAACAATCTAGAATACTGATTGGTCTGACCACAATATACTGTGTTTTACTGTGTGATGGACCATTATCCCAGATTCCTCTGAATCCAGTAAAGAAGTAAGTGGAGCTTCTGGTCATGGTGAACATAAGGCTTGTGTTGTGTACAGTAAAGTTGTAAGTGGTATTAGTGAATATAGTAACTCTGTATTGTAGTAGAGAAGTGGGCGGAGCTTCTTCTGGTCATGGTGAACATAAGGCTTGTGTTGTGTACAGTACAGTTTTAAATAAAGCTATTGGCACCATATCTAATATCAGACTTGATTTAAAGCCCACTATTAGGCTATGAGCTGTGAAGCACTGGAACTGTGTTCTCTGGAATAATGATGGAGCTTCATTCAGTACTTTTTAAAGGGAATGGGGGATAACTTGTGGGTGATGATCATCGTCCAATATCTTGACTTTACTAGCAAGCTTGTGGCTATAAAATCATGCGGCTGGAGATCTGTTTAGATTGTGGTGGATTTTAGAATTTGGTTTTTAGGATTTTTTGTTGGGTGGAAGTTGCCAGACAATCACCATAACAAACATATAAAAGCACTCTTTTCTTAATCACCCAGTCTAAGCAGCAGTCACTGTAAATCAGGGCTGAAGGTAGGTGTTGTTCTCCAGGTCTCCGGATTGGCTCTGGTGTGATGCTGGGCAGAGTTCTGGAGAAGTTTGGTCAGGCTGTTCCTGTGCCTGTTTCCTCTTGGTGAGGAGAATATTAGCCAAGCTCTGCTAAATTCCGGCACCGACCGCTTTCCAAACTCATCCATATCCCACCCAGAACGGTGCCAGCCGCTCTGCGCTTTCTCTGAGCTTGCAGTTTTCCACTTTTTCTGAGACCCTGGGGTATAATTTGTACACTTTGCTAAAAATGAGGCCCAGTGTGGATCCAGCGGTGGGTGTTTAGCATCAGGCAGAACGTGTTTGGCTTGATTAGCGTTAGCACGAGGCTAATTGGAGGATGTTTTTGAGTTTTTGCGAGGAATCTGCGAGTGGTGTCAGTCATGTAATGGACTTTGTCAACAGAGGAAACACCCTTTTCCTGCAGGGCGTGCGAGGTATCCGCCGACAGTGGATAAATAAAGAGAGAGAGAGAGAAAGAGGGAGAGAGAGAGAGAGAGAGAGAGAGAGAGAGTTTTACTGGCTGGTAATTTATTAGAGGCTTTTTACAGGAGAGCGTATGAATCATAAAGCTGAAGGTTTTACTCCTGCACACTCCGAAAGGCATGCGGCAGCCCAGGTCACCGCAAAGGAACGGCTGTTTTTTTGACATTAGGCATGAATTAAAGAGTAATAAAGCACAGGTGTGTAAGGTGGAGTGTGTGTATGTGCACCTGGCTTTTTTTTTTTAGAACCAGAATCAGTTGTATTTTAACAGAAGTTTAATAGCTTATTCCCTTTGTGAGTGCACCCCATGAGTGTAATAATACATTGTTTAATGGTGTATCTCTCAATACGAGCCTCTTTATTAGCTCTATTATATTATATTATAATATATTCTATTATTTTGTTATTATTATATATTATATTAGCACCAAATAATGTAAAAAGAAAATGCTACAGGTGCTATTTATAGGTATATGTTTGAGTAAAATGAACATTAGTGTTTTATTCTATAAACTACAGACAACATTTCTCCCAAATTCCAAATAAAAATATTGTCATTTAGAGCATTATTATTATTAAATTTTTTTTTCAGAAAATGAGATGCAAAGCTGTCAGACCTCAAATAACGCAAAACAAACAAGTTCATATTCATATACTCATTAAGTTTTAAGGGTTCAGAAATCAATATTTGGTGCAATAACGCTGTTTTTTTTAATCACAGTTCTCATACATTTGGGCATGTTCTCCTCCACCAGTCTTACACACTGCTTTTGGATAACTTTATGCTGCTTTACTCCTGGTGCAAAAATTCAAGCAGTTCAGTTTGGTTTGATGGCTTGTGATCATCCATCTTCATTTTTGATTATATTCCAGAGGTTTTCAATTTGGTAAAATCAATGAAACTCAACATTTTTAAGTGGCGTATTATTTTTTCCAAAGCTGTATACTGTATCAGATCAAACTCTTACTCTTACATACGCTGGTCTGGAGCTGTGATTGGTCAGGCTGCTCACAGCACAACGTAAAATGCAGTGTAAGTGTTTGGAGGGCTCATTTACGAGTGTAAAAATGCCACAGGTATAAATTTCAGTTTATTAGTGTTTCTTTATGTGTGTGTGTGTGTTTTCCCCTCTGTGGCTGGTTTTGTGATTGAGGTAGATCGTTAGTGTAACAGACAGCTCGGGGTGGGCCGGGTGGGTGTGCTGAGGGGGCTGCAGCTGTTTGGCTGTTGTGTTTCTCAGTGTAATTTGATCAGTGCAGACAGCCCCCGCGTCCCACCGTCCAGACACGGTTTAACACCACAGACTGGCAAATAAAGGCCAAACTCACACCTGCCCACATCAACCTGCAGCACACACCGGCCTAGCACTGCACTGTGTGTCTGTACGTCTGTCTGTCTGTCTCTTTTATTTTCTTTCTCTTAATTTAATTCTGTTTAATTCAGTTTAATTCAGTAAGCTTAATTGTCCTGAACATTATTAGATACATTTTTACAGAAGCATCACATTAAGTTTGGAAAGAAACGCGGTGACGAGTGCTGCTACTATGATCGGGTGATCACTGGTTCGAAACCCGGTCATGCAGCTTGCCATCAGCTGCCGGAGCCCTGAGAGAGCACACTTGGCCTTGCTCTCTCTGGGTGGGTAGATGGCGCTCTCTCCCCTCATCACTTCTAGGGTGATGTCTATCAGCACAAGGCATCTGTGAGCTCCCACTTATTCTCTCTTCGTCTCACACTTTCTCACTTCTCTTATTTTCCCAGTCCTTCTCTTGCTCTCTCATTCTTTTATTCTATCCCTCTGTCTCACTTTTTTCTCATATGCACTCATTTCACACTCAAAAAATTTCTCATTTAGTCTCACTGATCTCTCTCTCTCTCTCTCTCTCTCTTGCTTTATCACTCTAAATAAAGTTGTTGCTCACATCTCCCTCTTTTTTCACTAGTTCACTGTCTCTCTTACTTCTCTCTTCTATCTCTTCTAACTTCTGTCTCTCACACATTCACCTCTCTCCTCTCACTCTGTCTCTTTGTTTTTCTCTCTTTTTCTGTCACTCTCATTCTATCCCTCATTTATTTTTTTTTCTCACTTGCACACACCTTTTCTCTTCATCTTATCTCTCATTACTGTCTCCATTGCTCTCATCATATTTTTTGTTGTCTTTTTTCTCTTTTTTACTCTTTCTCAGTCTCATTCTATTTCTCGCACAATCTCACTTCTCTCTATATATATACGTATTTTTCACTCTTTTTTTTCTCTTCTGCTCTCTTAATTTTAATTATAAATCGTCCTTGTTCCTCTTTTACTTTTCCAGACACTCAGTTTTCTCTATCACCCTCTCACCTCTTTCTCTTTTTCTCCCCATCTTTCTCGGTGTGTTTGCTGTGTGTGTGTGTGTGTGTGTGCTCTGAGGTCAGTGCTGTTGATCTCTCCTGTGATTTTAGTGGGGTTATTTGTTTAGTTCTCTCTTTGGTAATGGGGGATGTGTGTGTGGGGGGGGGTGTATGGGGGGGGTGCTGTGCTGAGATCAGACACTTAATGGAATTTTTCCCCTCACGACAAACATGATGAAGCGAAGACGGAGAGGAAAAAGACGGAATAAAAAAAAAAAAAGAACAGAGCGTAATGCTTAAGGGACTCCCACTCCCGCGCGCAAGAGTGTGTGTGCCAAACCCTCGCTGTGATAAGCGCTCCGTAATTCCTTCCACTCCACTCTTTCCTAACCTCTCTCACCCATTCTCTCTCTCTCTCTCTCTTACTCTCTCTCTCTCTCTGTGTTATGATTATTACAGCTTTTTTACGAGCTCAGTGCTAAACAGAGTGATTTGCTCCAGCCCTCCTTCTAGATACGCACACACACATACATATACACACACACACACACACACTGTGGGGAGACACTCATTACGTCCTCTTGAAGAGAGATCTATAAAAACTCTCACAAACTCTCTCTCTCTCTCTCTTTCTTTCTCTCTCTATCCCCAATACCATGTGTCCAATTATTTCCTAAAGAATTGATTCAGCTACTCTACTAAGTTGCACCTTTTGCTGATACGGATGTGCAAATGCACACACACAGCTTGTATTGTCTCTGTACAGTAAGCAATTTAAGTAATGGTATATAAAAACTTGAGTTAGCATAAATTAAAACATCAAGTTATTACAACTAAAGGTGGACTTGATTTATTTCTAAGGTAGACAATGGGGAATCACTACACACTGATGGTGAATGTTAGTCAGAAACTGTTGGACACACCCAGTATGCAAATAGATTGTGACAGAAGCCAATGGGAAAGAAGGGTTGGTTCAACTCAAAGATCTCAGTTTGAATAGTACAGTATATGTACCCAAGCATATTCAACTAACTCAAAATAGTTAAGTAATGTTTAGAAATATCCAATTTTATGTAAAACAGACTTAAATCATTTGAGTTCAAACAACGTATAGGTTTACAGTGTGTACAGACAGAAGTTTTGTCAATAGAGTTGGACTCCCTGAAGTTGATATTAGACACATGAACCACCATAGGCACCATAGGCACCATGCTAAATGCTAAATGCTATGAGCTATAGAGGAGTATGAATTCCCCCAGCACTGAGCACTGTGAAGCAGCTGAACTGTGGTCTTTGGAATGATGAGCGATGAGTGATGCTTTAACACCCAATATCCTGACCTCACTCAAGCTCGTGTTGCTTGATGCAATCAAATTCTCACATCAGTGTTTTCCAAAATCTTTAGGTAGGAAAGTAGGAAGTCTTCTCTTAAGACAGTAGAGATAGTTACTCCAACAAAAGCAGGAATGTTTTTTGATACTCTTGATTTTTTAGAAAAAAAAAACAATATATTTTTAATATAGTATAACTCATACTAAACTATACTCTCTTTCTCTTACATCTTCTCACTTTTCTCAATTTTCCAGTCCTTCTCTTGCTCTCTTTCTCTTTTATGCTATCTCTTTTCTCAAGTTTCTCTCATATACTCTTATTTCACACTCAAAATCTTTTTCACTGTCAATTTCTCATTAAGTCTCACTGATCTCTCTCTCTCTCTCTCTCTCTCTCTTGCTATATCACTTTTAGAATAGTTATTGCTCACATTGCCCCTTTTTCTTTCACTAGTTCACAACCTCTCTTTCTCACTTTCTCATTTTACCTCTTAACATTTTTACTTCTGTCTCTCACACACTCACTTCTCTCTCTTTTCTCTCACTCCCTCTCAATATCTGTCTCTTTCTCTCTCTGTCTCTTTCTGTCCCTCTCATTCTATCTCTCATTTAGTCTTTCTTAAGTTTTCCCTCACATATTCTCACTCACTTACACACATCCTTTCTCTTTGTCTCATTCTCTCACTAACTGTCCACATTGTTCTTTCTCATTTTCATTCTATTTCTTGCACTTCTCACTTCTCTCTCTCTCTCTCTCTCTCTCTCTCTCTCTCTCTGTCTCTCTCTCTCTGTCTCTCTCTGTTTTTCACTCTATTTCTCTCTTCTGCTCTCTACTCTCACTCATTTATCTTCATCCATCTTTTACTTTTACTTTTTAACAGACACTCAATTTTCTTGATCACTATTTCATTTCTCTCTCTTTCTAGACAGTAAAAACAGATACTTTAACAAAAAAACAGGATAAACTCTTTTTATTATTATTATTATTATTATTATTATTATTATTATTATTATTATTATTATTATTATTATTATTATTATTATTTTATTCCTAAATTTCCTTCAGGATAAATAAAGTATCTATCTATCTATCTATCTATCTATCTATCTATCTATCTATCTATCTATCTATCTATCTATCTATCTATCTATCTATCTATCTATCTATCTATCTATCTATCTATCTATCTATCTATCTATCTATCTATCTATCTATCTATCTATCTATCTATCTATCTATCTATCTATCTATCTTGATTTCAGTAAAAAAACAATGAATAGTCAGATGCCCCAATACTTTTTTTCCATATAGTGTAACTAATACTAGACTATACTTTCTTTCTCTATACTACTCTTCTACTATACTTCTATACTATACCTCTACAGTATAGTCAATGTTTTTTGGCATGTTTTTTATAATAATGAGACTGGAAGTTTTTGGTAATGTTTGTTAATAATGTTAGCCTGTTTTGTCTGTTTAGTTCATATTGTAAATGACGCATCGTAGCACTGTGGTTTTATGGAAATGGACACCACCTGTTTGTGTGCTGAGTAAAGCAGTAGTCACTGTTAGAAGACTGTGAAGGACAAGACTGTGGGAAAACAGTGACTGTGTTTAAAAAAAAAAAAAAAACATATGTTTCAATTACAAAACAGCCCCACCCAGTTTCCATCACATTTTCTCCTCTAAATAGTTTTTCCTGTGCAAATATTGCAAATTTTTATTTTTATTTTCCATCAGAAATCCAGTTTTTACACCTTATTCTTCTAAATAATCGTAAGAAGGCGGGGCTGCACTTCGGAAGGAAGAAAATGATTGACAACCTACATGTTGAGTATCCTACCTCTAGTATTTAGTTAAGTGTAGTAGTTAAGCTGTCAGGCAACTAGCTAGTTAATTATACTACTGTGTTATTGATAACGTGACATTACTCTTACTCTCTCACTCTTTTATTCTATCTCTTTTTCTCACATTTCTCTCATATGCACTCATTTCACATTCAGAATCTCTGTTTTCACTGTCAGTTTCTCATTTAGTCTCACTCTCATCATACTGCAGTTCTTGCTCACATCTCCCTCTTTCTTTCACTTGTCCACTGTCTCTCTTTCTTAATTTTTATTTTACCTCTTACCGTTCTTACGTCTGTCTCTCACACACTTACCTCTCTCTCTTTTCTCTCTTTTCTCTCTCTCTCTCACTCCTTTTCAGTCTGCTTAAATCTATTTCAATCTCTTTCCTTTACACTCATAATATCATTCTGTTGATCACATTAAAGTTCTTAATTTATTTATTTATTTTTTTAAGTTTTAGTGTATTTGCACACTTGAATGAAATTAAGTGAATTAAGTGATTGGCTGCTTTGGCTGGAACAGATCATTGCCCCTTTCTGTTTATTACATGGAGTAGCTGAGTTATAGTGGAATTTATATAAACTGCACTTTTACTATTAAAACATTGTACTTACTGGACAAACTGGGAATTAAAACTGTGAAAAAAGCTGTTCTCAAATCAGCTTCTGGTCCTTTTGGCTGTTCTGTAACCTCAATGAAGGCAGTCTGAGACACTTTCTTGGTCTTCTAAATGAGTAGGCTATACATCTGACATGCTTCTACAGCGTGGCGGACAATTTGGGCATTTCATTTCTATGGAACAAAAGATATTGGAACCACAATGTCCATGTTTTCTACAGTCAGTGTTTAAAACTGATTAACCGCTCTAGATTGAAGAGGCTGTTGTGACTGTGTTCAGAGCTTTAATTGATAAAGTGATGGTTTAAGTGATTTAAGTGAATTAAATCTGGTCTGGTCTTTGTTTGTGTGGGAGAGTGTGTGTGTGAGTGTGTGTGTGTGTGTGTGTGTGTGTGAGAGAGAGAGAAAGAGTCATGCTTGCCCTTTAACTCTATTAGTCTGATAATCAGGCTTGTTTAGCAGACAGAAAGAGGAGGATAAAGCATGAAAGAGTGTGAGAGTGTGTGACGCTGATGACCTTTCCCCCTCTCTGTTCAGGTGAATCAGTCTCTGAGGGCTTCTTATCCAATCACAGGCCTTCTCTTGAATTGAGAGTTTGTGGAAAGCTCAAATATACCCCAATGGCCAATTTAACCTAAGTGTAGGTAATGGGTAGGATGACCTAGATGGAAGACACTGGGTCCACACAGACGTCTTATCATGGTTTGGATGTTGTGGCTGGGGTAGAGCTTTAAGTAAGCCTAAGTAAAGTTGTAAGACCATAGCAGTGTGTGTAAGTGTTATGCAACTGAACCAACACCAACAAGTAAATAGTCTTAATAGTTGATATGATAATGATCAGTATCAGTCAAATAAAATAAAAATAACACCATTTAAATAAATACATAAATAAATGAAATAAATCTACAATTATTATACACAATTACTTGGAAATTAATATATTATATAGATGTATTACACACAGAGTGATCTATTTTAAGAGTTTATACCAACACCACCTAATGACATGGAATTAAAATACTATATAAGACCAATTGGTACTTCAGGCAGTGTGGGCAGTTCGACAAATCCTGCTGGAAAATGAAATCCATAGCCTCAAGATTTTGCGAGAAAAACACTGCACTGACTTTAGACTTGATAATAAAACACAGTGGATCAACACCAGCAGATGACATGTCTCTCCATTAAACCATCACTGATCATCAGTACATTTTATTTATAATTTCATTTGTAAAACAAGGAAGCAGAGTCTGGAGGAAGAGTAGAGAGATACACAGTCCAAACTGCTTGAGGTCTAGTGTGAAGTTTCCACCAATCAGTGATGGTTTGGAGAGACATGTCATCTGCTGGTGTTGATCCACTGTGTTTTATTATCAAGTCTAAAGTCAGTACAGTTTTGTTTTCCCACAAAATCTTACAGCACTTCATGCTTCCCTCTGCTACTGACAACTTTTATGGAGATGCAGATTTCATTTTCCAGCAGGACTTGGCACACTGCCCACTCTGCCAAAAGTACCAAAGTGGTCTTATATAATATTCTAGTTTTCTAAGACACTGATTTTTGGGTTTTCATTGGTTGTAAGCCAAAATCATCTACAATAAAAGAAATAAACACTTAAAATAGATCACTCTGTGTGTAATACAGCTATATAATATGTGAGCTGAATTACTAAAATTAAATAGCTTTTAACGATATTCTATTTCTTTTCGAGATGTACTAGTATATACAGTAGTGTATATCATAAACACTGCAATGGTAGAGTGAGTGGTCTGATGTTTTTGCTAAAACTAGGAACAGGACTGGTGGGGATGATAGAGATTGTTGAATTCAGCGCTGCAGAAGAATTTATAAATGACTAAATAATGAGTAGAGTGTTGGCTGAAGTGAACAATCAGTCATGGTCAGTAAAAGGCCAGACCAATCTGTCTCTCTCTCTCTCTCTCTCTCTCTGTCTCTCTCTCTCTCTCTCTCTCTCTCTCTCTCTCTGTCTCTCTCTCTCTCTGTGTAACAATAACTGCAGTGTATTGGGGTTATATGTAAGTGTTATTTCTGCTATCAGAAAGCATTACTCTCTCTCAGCCGGCGTGTTTTTATCAGCACACTGTTTCACATAAACAGCAAAACCTCTCAGATAAAGAGCAACAATCAGTAATTACTCTGGAACTGTTCAAACGCCAGAGTAAGAAAGAAGACGTGGAAAAGACATGAGCAGACGAGGCAGTGTGGAGCATTATAAGCGTTATATAAAATAGTTCATGTCTAGACAGTTACACAACTGACATACTAACATGCAGCTATTACTACTATTTCTATTATTACTACTATGTAACTGTTATTACTACTTTGTAACTGTTACTACTACTAATAGCACTAATAATTTTACTGTAACCAATACTACTACTACCACTACTGCTACTGCTATTACTACTACTACTACTACTACTACTACTACTACTACTATTACTACTGCTACTGCTGCTAGTATCAATATTACTATCTCTTACGATTACTGTTATTACTATTTCCCACCGCCAATACTAATACTGCTAATATTGCAAAACATACTACTGCTATTTCTGCTAATATTTCTACTACTACTTCTCCTGTTACTGATATTAAATTCTATTACTACTACACTTAGTATACTACTACTACAGATTTTGGTCCTATTTATACAATTATTTTGACAATTATTACTTCTATTAGAATAGTACTGTTACTACCACTGCTACTATTACTATTACTACTACTACAACAACTACTACTTCTACTTCTACTGCTACTACCACTACTGTTACTACTACTGCTACTACTACTACTACTATTACAACTGCTACTACTACTGCTACTTCTGCTACAACAACTACTACTGCTACTACTACAAATAATGCTACTGCTACTACAGCTACTTCTGCTACAACAACTACTACTGCTACTACTACAAATAATGCTACTGCTACTACAACTACTACTGCTACTACTACAAATAATGCTACTGCTACTACAGCTACTACTGCTACTACTACTACAACAACTACTACTGCAATAACTACTACAATAACTACAACTACTACAAATAATGCTACGGCTACTACAGCTACTACTACTACTACTACTACTGCTGCTAGTATTAATATTAATATCTATTACTGTTATTACTATTTCCCACCACCGATATTAATACTGATAATATTGCAAAACATACTACTGCTATTTCTGCTGATATTTCTACTACTACTTCTCCTGTTACTGATCCTTAAAACTATTACTACTACAATTAATATACTATTACTGCTACTATGACTACTACTGCAGATTTTGAAATTATTTTAACTATTATTACTTCTATTAGAATAGTACTGTTACTACTATTACTGCTACTACTGCTACTACTACTACTACTACTACTACTGCTACTACTACTACTACTACTGCTACTACTACTACTACTACTAGTACTACTACTGCTACTGCTGCTAGTATTAATATTGCTATCACTCTTACAATTACTGTTATTACTATTTCCCACCACCGATACTAATACTGCTAATATTGCAAAACATACTACTGCTATTTCTGCTAATATTTCTACTACTACTTAAAACTATTACTACTACAATTAATGTACTATTACTGCTACTATTACTACTACGTTGGGTTTTGCTGCTGTTAATACAATTATTATGACTCCTATTACTTCTATTAGAATATCACTGTTACTACTGCTACTACTACTACTATTAATGTCACTACTTATACTATACTATACTATATTAGAAATATTACTTCTACTACTACTACTATTAGTATTACTACTACTATTACACTAATACAACCACAAATGCTACCGCAAATACTTTTACTACAGCTAGTTATAATTAAATTACAATAAAAAAAAAAATCCTTTGGACATCCTTTTTTTCCCCTTATTCTCAAACTCTCAATAGTTTTTTCATTTTTTCTGACAGTTAAATTTAACCTGTCTTCCCCTCCCAACAGGTGGCGCTGCACTTGAGGCCGATCCAGTCCCTGTCCGTCCACCGGAAGCCGTTGGTGTTTCTGCTGAGCTCGCCGCAGCCGGTAGTGTGGAAGCTTCATACAGAGAAACTCGTCCCTGGAGTCAAGAGAATCTTCCATGTGAGTCCAGATAAATATTGTATCTTTATACTAAACCATTTCCTTTACAATGGAAACCTAAAGAATACTTATTTTTTCTGCACTCCATTTATAAAATGGCCGTACAACAAGTGTAGAAACAAAGAATTGGCTTTAATGACGTGATCAGTCAGTGTTTACCTTTTTTGCTATTTGTGGACACTGATTAAGTACCTTTCTGTGCTAAGCCAATATTCCTACAGGCTATTTAACACGAGAATGTGGGAGTGTTGTAGGGTTTCATATAACTTACATCCACCACCTTCTAGAAAAGAGACGCTGCGTCTGTGATTGAAGGAGCTAAAAGCCTTATAGGCAGACGATGTGTCCACTTTAGAGCCTCATAAGAACACACCAAAGCCTCAGTTTTTACACACGATCATTTATACTCAACACTCGTCTACACACTGGTGAAAAGGGCCAGCCAATAGTGCACAGCGTACTCTCAACCGGAAACACCTGTCCACCTTGAGGACTGCATTAGGCACTACAGCATTTTACCCAGGACAGATTGCCAATCTATATCTGGCCACACAGCCATACATATATTTACGCACACACAAACACACATACCACACACATACACACCAGATCAATTTAGAATATTCAGTTTTTTGGGGGAAATTTTAGGAGGCGAACGTGCTAATCACTCACTAAGCCACCGTGCCTCCCGAATGTTCTTGTTACTATCCAATCAGCATATGAAGGCATGTTTATCTCTTATGTTAGCTTTTTTTATGTTAACTTTTCTTTTTCCTCTTTTTCCATCACATTCATTCTGATCCAGAGTCTCTCCGTAATGAATATTCAACAGCGTCTCATTCCGGCACAACAAACACACTCACACACTCGACTCTTTTACACTCGCTCCTCTTCCCCAAACAAACATCAGCCAACACCTGCCGAAGACTTTCCACGCGCCAGAAAAGATGCATTCAGGTGTGTGTCTCTGGAGGAAAAACACACAGAGATACACACGCTCGTACACACACACACACACACTCCCGCCGTGCCAAGGTAACCATCCCTCTCAGACAGATGGGCGCGTAATTGCAGCTGGCTGAGGCTCACAGGTTGGTATTGATTGCTGCGAGTCTGCAGACGCTCGCCGGATGTTTGGCAGTCGGGCGGTTGTGTGGAAGTGGCGGTGATTAGCACAGAGCCGAGGTTTAGCTGTTAACCACAGGTACGCTCTGTTACCCTCCGCTTCTTTGGCGCGATTTCACCCCCCAGCCCTCCCCTCCCCCCTCTCCTCCACACCTCCCATCACCCAGAACCCCTCGCTGGTTCAGCTCTCAGCTGGAAAACATCACGCCGGCGCTGTTTAACTAACGTTGGGGGAAAACGTGGAACGCCTCTAATTGTGTCTGTGTTGTGTTTTTGCCACATACAAACACTTCGGCACGCCACGCCAATATTTCCATTACCGGCACCTGAAGACTTTCACAGCCGCTCTGTAAAACACAGCGTCTCGTCTGTGGTCGGCAGGCAGGCTGATTGGAGGCTGTTTTGTCTGAGGGGAACCACTTTCACACCAGAACTCCACTCTGAAGGTAATTGAATGAAGAGATCTGAGGGTGGACTGAGCTGATGTGATCAGCGTTATCAGCACCGCGTGTTTTTCTGAGACGATGTTATTAAACTGAGAATTAAGCTGATAATTCTGGACCCAAAACAAAGAGGTAGTGTAATCTAAAACACTTAATGTGCTATGAATGGGCTAAAAAGAGCAAGAGTGGCACTATAGCCCTAAATTAAAGTAAATACAGTAAGTAAGTAAAATAAAGTAATGATTAAAGTGTAATTACAGTGTGTGGAAGTGGACAAATAGCTGTTTTATTAAATGCGAGGTGCCGAAACTCACAGATTTCAGTCTGGAGGGGACTAAAATTACCGGAGGACCACCGAGTTTAGCGTAAAACATTAGGTAATTTAGCCTGTAATTTTTTCTCTGAGGACGTCTGAAAAAACACATTCATGGTTGTTCCAGACGGGAATAAAATCACAGAGGACTCCCCATAAAAGAGCAAATTACCCCAGCACCCCCTGAGAAACTAATCTAGTTCAAATAGGGTTTATGACCCTGTTGTAAATCATTTATAAACCCTTTATAAAGGTAGTCTTATTTTAAAGTGGTAAAGCAATCTGCACAATACAAAAATAAAAAAGTAGAATATTAATCAGAAAACCATGTAGATGCTGAAAGAACATTATTATTATTGGGTAGCTTTTCACTTCCTTTCAATAGTGGATTGGATTATGTAGAGATGAGATCTTTTGTGGTTGATAGGTGGTCACTGTGGTACTCCATGTAGATGGTTAGCTGTTAGTAGTGTATTTGAGTTTTGCACTCATCCATTCCAGTGGAGGGGTGGAGGGGGGGTCGTCCATAATAATCTCCTGTTTCACAATCAGACTGAAAAATCTTAAAGTGGAATGATGGTGAAGAATTGGCCAATCAACTACATTTGTTTGATGGAAAATAGTCTATCTTCTGCTTTAGGTAGAAGCTGTATGACTCCTGTACTCTTCCTCCTAAAACAATGTCATGCTATAATCTGAGGCATTTCCTTTCTCCTGCCTGGAGAAAGAGGAGGTATATACCAAGGGACTTCGGCTGAGTATCCCCCAAATAACCCACCATATATAGAAGAAGAAGAAGAAGAAGAAGAAGAAGAGGAAGTCCAAGAAGGAAATTTCAGCTAAAGTTAGATTTCCAAAAAAGAGAGAGCCACAATAACTCTAAGATCAGAATCCAAGATGGCGGCACCAAACATCAACAGCAGTAAAAGCAGTAGTGAACTTATGCTCCCTGAATCACTCTTTCACAATTCCAGCCCCATGAATCCTGACATTGTCATCTTGGAATATGGCCGTGCCATCAGGGGAAGAAAAAATCCATTGATGGAATAACCTGGTCTATATTCAGTATATTCAGGTAGTCAGCTGACCTCATTCTTTCAGCACATACTGTTGCTGAACCCAGACCTGCAGACCAACTGCAGCATCAACCCACATCATTTACTTACTTAAATTTGTCCGGGCAGTGTATGGTATAGCTTTAATGACAAAATCCAGATATCCAGACCTTAGCTTCACTAACAGCTTTAAATGAATTAGGAAGTAGAGACAGTTACTCCAACAAAAGTCAAAACGACTCTTTTTGTTCACAAACCTTGGAAAGAACAATGAATGAGCAGGTGTCCCAATACTTTAGTCAGTTTAGTGTGTCCATTGTTAATTTGGATGATGCAAAAAATGCTAACCTGGGACACAAAAATTAGAACATATTTTATTAGATTTGCAATAAAACAATGGCAAATGATGTCAAACCATACTTTTGAATGGGATGAGGCACTTTCTGTTCAAGCTTTGAAGGAGGTACTCCCTAAATAACCCACCATATATAGTCAGAAACCTCTAACAGACCCTGTAAAGACGCTTTAATGACAAAATGCAAGCTGACTGGCTCAGATCTCCAGACCTTAGCTTCACTAATAACATAAAATTGCCTGAATTAGTAAAGTCCATTTCAGTCTGCTTGGCTTTATTCTTACTCCTTTGCTCTTCTTTTCTGAAACACGCTGGTGAACGCTTTCATGTAGCTTGGAGTTGAATGCAATAATCATTTTCAAATGTGCCTTAACACCATAGCATTCCTTAAGAATGTAGCATCAGGGCTTGGTATTATTTCCATATGTGGTGATGTGTGCTGTTCGCCCGCTTGTTTTGTGGATGCGGATCAACCCTCTCGGAAAGCTGGACGCAGTGTGCGGTACACACACATACACACTCTCACACTCAAACAAACCACTCTTTTATACACACACGCATGCACTCGAGTGCCAACAAATGCAATAATATCTTCCGAACATCTTTATTGAGCAGAGAAACGAGGTCAAACACCACTGCATACTCTCAGAATGATTTCATTGGACGTTTGCGACAAGAACATCGGATGATATCTTTCCGCTCGTCTCCGAACGTTCTCAGCGGCATGGGGAAACCTCGCTGGGTGACATAGCTGTCCGTCAGCACCCGTAGGGGTGTGTATACACATGCGTGAGGGGAGTATAACTGGACATAGGAGTCTGTCCTGACCCTCAGCAGCATGTTTTCAATTCTGTTCCCCACCGCCCGGCTGAGCGTTTCAGACAGACCTGAACCGCAGTCACACTCCATCAGAGCGCTAAGCACCAGTTACAGAAGAAAACCCACTGTGAATAACGCTGGACGAGCAGAACGCACGGAACTGAAGACTGCGCTGTGTTGCTAATTGCACTATTTCCTGTACAAAGCACAGATATTTCCAAGTCTGGAGTATTAGCCATGCTGAAAATATTGTCTTAGAAAAGACCAGTTTTTGCTGGTAGCTGGTTTTATTTAGTAGGTCTGAGTTGGTTGTTAATGGTCATGTAGTTTGGAAAGCTAGTCATTCAGGTCAAACCATACCAACTGGTAAGCTAAAATATATTTATATATAGGCAAGTGAAACCCTCTTAAATGTAGCCTAAGTATCTAATATTATTAAGTATGTTATAGGTATTGTTTAGGTATTTACGAAAAATGAGTTGTACTTGTTTGATCTACTGATTTTGTCTAATTGTTTTGACAAACAGAAATCAGCTCTGGAAAAATAAAAACAAAAAAACAAATAAGAGACCACTTACAAATCATGAGTTTCTCAAAGATTTTACAAAAATAAAAACCTCTGGAATATAATCAAGAGAATCAAGATCTATGATCACAACCATCAAACCAAGCTGAAAGTGCTTGAATTTTTGCACCAGGAGTAAAGGCTTAAAGTTATCCAAAAGCAGTGTGTAAGACTGGTGGAGGAGAACATGATGCCAAGATGCATGAAAACTGTGATTAAAAACCAGGGTTATTCCACCAAATATTGATTTCTGAACTCTTAAACTTTATGAATATGAATTAGTTTTCTCTGCATAATTTGATGTCTATTTTTTTTTTTTTGCAGTGTAACCACCTCACGACCAGAGTAGCAAATGTAGCATTTGATTCTTGTCATGCTGGTCAACTAATTCAACTAATGCAACTAATTCAGCACTTAATGCTGAAAGCAATCAATTCCAGCAGTGCAGCAAATGCTTCAAAACATTGTACAGAAAGCCTATCCTTGCAAATCTTAGAATTGCGATATTTCAATATATTGATATACCAATATATACTTACTTATATGACTTATATATATCCAGTTTAGTGAAGTGCAGTATTTTATTAATGGTATTAAAAGGGATTTTCTCTTTTCAGCTGCTGTAGATCTTTTGACAGATTCATTCACACACACACACACACACACACACACACACACACACACAGTGCTGCTGGCTCTAAGCTATAGCTCTTGACGAGTGTGGTTACTCTCACAAATTGACTGTACCTGATCTGTGTGTGTTGGCAGGGTTAATTGTTTGGACAGTTGGAGGTATGGAGCGCTGCTGCTCTGCTCAGTAACACTGCCCTTAAATAAGTCCAGTGTGACACTGCTGACTGACAGCGCCGGGCCCTCATGTTGTGATACATCCGATCCGCCAGACCATCCGTGGCGTTCGGTAACTGGATTGTAGCATTACTATGAAAGGTTTTATTAACCCTCCTGTTATGTTCATTTGTCAGGAACAGCAGTGGTGTTCCCAGGTCAGTTTGACCTGGTGCATGTTCAATTATCTAAAAGATGTCTGAAACAACAAGCAGTGTGAATATTTTATTAATCACTCCATTACTAATTATTCTATAAATATATTTAGTGCAATGGTGTAGGGGTGGGCAATATTATATCGTATACAATATATCGTGACACAGAAATATCATGATATTAAAAATCCATATCATGATAATAGGGCTGTTCTGTCTTAAAAGTAGTCTATTATTTACTGTGAAGCTTTAGGTGTATTTATTGTATAATTGTTTTAGTTTGCAGTTTATATGCATGCACTAAATATTCTGCAATATTTTTTGCTGCATTATATTATTTTATGCTATATTATTTATTTTGCCATATTATGATTATACTGTTATACTCTTATACTATATTCCTGAAATGAATGAATTATTTTAGTTTTCCTATATCGCCAAGTATATCGTTATCGCAAAAAAAACTGAAATATCGTGATATTATTTTAGAGCATATCGCCAACCCCTACAGTGTTGTTCCTTTTCTCTAACAGGTAATGGTTCAATTGGGATAATTTACTCGTTTTTCATTTAAAAAATATATGTTCAAACTTTTTTTAATGTTTCACTACTTAATTACTTTTGAAAGACCAACATATAAAACACAACAGTTTTACACAACATTGAAACAGAACACTACCATTTCAAAATATTATATTATATTATATATTTCAAATATTTGAGATGAACCATGTTCATATTATTTCATTTCATAAGTTGAATACACTAATTAAGACAATCAGAAGAATCTTCATACTGAAAAAAAAAATATTTTTTACTACTTTTCCTAGATCTTCAAACTTTAAAACGGGTCAATTTGACCCAGAACATAACTGAAGGGTTAAATTTATCACTGAATAAATGACAAAGCCTAACTCCATTTTTAATATATAATTATATTCTAAAACTACAATTTAAACATATTTATTAAACACTGATTTTTTGCAGACAATTTTAATCGATAATTTATCTCAGCAGTGCTACTTAAGTTACATGTGAGTGAATTTAACGTGAAAGAAAGTGGTCAGTCTTCTAATAAATTAACAAATGCTAAAGCTAAATTTACTTAGCTAATGTTACTATTCTAGCCCTGTAGAGCTCAAATCTTTCAGCTCAAATCTTTCAGCCAGTTTTTGTAGAATTAGTATACGAGTAAACTGAGTATGCAGATGTTTGCGAGTAAAAAACATTATTTTTTTTTATTACTGTGTATTGTGTAACTGTGCACATTTTTGTAGTGCATCTATAAAACTGTAGTCTATAGTGTAACAATAGGATAGGGTGTAGCTGACTGTGAAGGTTCAATTAGCAGGGTAAGAGCACAGTTTTGCTCAAAATATTGCAATGCACACAACATTATGGGTGACATACCAGAGTTCAAAAGAGGACAAATTGTTGGTGCACGTCTTGCTGGAGCATCTGTGACCAAGACAGCAAGTCTTTGTGATGTATCAAGATCCACGGTATCCAGGGTAACATCAGCATACCTCCAAGAAGGACGAACCACATCCAACAGGATTAACTGTGGACGCTGTAAGAGGAAGCTGTCTGAAAGGGATGTTCGGGTTCTAACCCGGATTGCATCCAAAAAACATAAAAAACCATGGCTGCCCAAATCACGGCAGAATTCAATGTGCACCTCAACTCTCCTTTTTCCACCAGAACTGTCCGTCACCACAATAAATTATTGTGGTCTAAAACCAGGTGTTTCAGTTTCATTGTCAAACCCCTGTATAGTACAGATGATGACAGCGAGGCTGTAAGAGCTGACCTGCGCTAGTCAGGGATTTCCTCCTCAAATCCAGTCAAACTTTGAAAGAGCTGAACTGTCTCTATAGCGTAAGCCCCTGCTCTGCTCGGGGTCTCTCCAGCGAGACGTCTCATTAGAGCGCGGGACGGCTCGTTAGAGCACGGGACGGGGGGGAGTTCTGGTGAAAGAAGAGACACCTGATCCCCCTGTGGCCTGTCAGCACACCCCTCACTCCTCTCCTCCCTCCACCATCCTCCCTCAGCTCCTGGCATGAGTCAGGACTCCACAGTGTGACTATGACCTCATCTCAGTGGAGATACACACACACACACACACACACACACACACACACACACACACACACTAAAAACACGCACGCACAATTACACCTCAGCAGGCCTCCCATTTGGATGAGATCAGCCACTTATCGAGTAGAGTTTCTTCCACAGCGTTCCACTATACACACTGAGCACATTTACACACACTCTTAACAACCGGCTCGTAATGAGATTACTGCAGTCTGATTATCTCACTATTCATATAGTCATATAAACAGTATGATCTGACTTCTTAGATCAGAATATGATCTAAAAAATCTGAATAAAAAATCAGGAGAAAAAAAAAAGAGTTTTGTTTTAGCCCTGTAATCATATTTCTCAGTGTGTGTATACTCATAAATTAAGTGCTTAACTGGAGTATACTAGTCTTTCTCAGTTCATGTTTACCCTTAAATGGAGTATTGTAGGATTTTCCAGTGCATGTATACTGTTAACTAGAGTATTCTCACATTTTTTCAGTGTGTATACTGATAGATGGAGTACTTAACCAGAGTATACTCATATTTTTTTGTCTGTGTATACTCTTAACTGGAGTATTTTTTTTAGATTTCTCAGTGCATGCATACTTTTAACTAGAGTATTTCTTGGATTTCTCAGAGCGTGTATACTCTTAAATTGAGTTTTCTAAGATTTCTCAGTCCATGTATACTCTTTAATGGAGTATTCTAGAATTTATCAGTGCATGTATACTCTTAACCAAAGTATTCTCAGATTTCTCAGTGCATCTACACTCTTAACTAGAGTATTTCTAGGATTATACTCATAACTAGAGTATTCTGGGATTATCCAGTGCTTGAATACTCTTAACCAGAGTTTTCCGGGATTTCTCAGTGCATGTATACTCATAAGTGGAGTACTTAGCTGGAGTATTCTAGGATTCCTTGGTGCATGTATTATCTTAACCAGAGTATTCAATATGTAGAATATTCAATAAGTAGATTATTCTCTGATTTCTCAATGCATTTATACTCTTAAGTATAGAGTATTCTTAGATTTCTCAGTTCATGTAGACTCATTAAGTGGAATGTTTTTTAGATTTCTACTCTTAACCAGAGTATACTCGTATTTCTCAGTGGGTGTATACTCATAAATGTAGTACTTGACCAGAGTATACTTGTATTCCTCAGTGTATGTATACTCATTAAGTAGAGTATTTTGCAATTTTTTATTGTATGTATACTCTTACCTTGACTGTAACAGTGGAAATAACCGAGCAACGTTTAACCCAACACCTGAGAGATGGCGTCCAAACACTTTTGTGATGCTTTTGTCATGACTTATTCTTTGATTTTATTGGTGGTTTGCAATTTAAAAATCTGATTCTTGTCTGACTTAGTGTTTTCCTTTTATCTGATTACAATTAAGTTCATGTAAACATTTTGATTGGATTACTGACAAACTCCAGTGTTCTTCAGTAACTGGATCATGAAGTGCATGTAAACGTACTCAGGGTTTAGAGACCAGTCCTGACATTTCTCTGTAGGAACCTCTCTCTCTCTCTTTCAAACACACACACATACAGAGACCCCCCCCCCCACACACACACACACACACACTGCTCCATGCTGAAGCTGTTTCCTGTGCGGCTTTTCTCCGACTGCGGGGAGTCGAGACTTTAACACATTTTTCTCGCAGATGGCTGAGGTTCTAGCATGCGGGAGCCAAAACTAGCGTGTGTTCAAAAAGCACAACATTTGTAGAGGAAGTGGAGAAGAATCAGAGCTGCTCCAGATTCACTGACTCAATCTTTATAGACAAAAGTATTGGGACACCTGTTTATTCGTTGTTTCTTCCAACACATTTGTTGGAGTAAATGTCTCAGCTGTCAGGGGACGGCCTAGACGCTTCCCAAAATGATTGGATGGAGAACCATCTGTCATTCCAGAGAACACAGTTCCTCTGCTCCACAGCTCAATACTAGAGGATTTACACCCCTCTATAGACCATGTTTTGGTTTAGCATAGCATGGTGGTATTAGCTGTTTTATTATCCTCCAAAGAGTCATGTTCTGTTGGCAGTATTTGTCTACAGAAACTAAACAAGCTGTGTGTTTGTGTGCATTTTTACATTTAAACATGTCACCAATGGGTGCCACTTACTATACAGCAGCTGAATGCATTCATTAGAAGGGGTGGGCTGATATGATACTCAGTATTGATATCAGTCCAATACTGGCTCAAACCCCAGTGAATAACACCACTACCTGCTAGTTAGCGATCACATCATGTGGGAGACTGGGGTTCAATTCCCAGTCTGGGTGACTAGGCTTCGCTACACCAATAAAAGTCCTTGGGTGAGACTCCTAACATTACATTTGCCAGCCTCTGTAATAAGAATATCCTTGTAGGTCACTCTGGATAAGAATGCCAGCTAAATGCCATATATAAAGATGCCCAAAACCAATTGGGCAAAATGGCTTTGAGTGCACTTTAGTAACATATCTAACAGTTAATGGTCTCTCACCAAAGGGTACACTACCCAACAGTAGCCTCCAAAAACCTTTTCTGAGACATAATTGCATGCCTATACTAAGCACAAGATATTTAGACATCAGTATCAGACATGAAAAAGTAGTATCCTGCTACTCCTAGTGTGCAGCCAATCAGCCACTTACATCTCGACAAACAGTACAGGCCAAAAGTTTGGACACACCTTCTCTTTTTCAATGCGTTTTCTTTATTTTCATGACTCTTTACATTGTAGATTCTCACTGAAGACATCAAAACTATGAATAAGCACATTAGTGTAGTTGTATACAAAAATATAAATATATATATTCTAGTTTCTTCAAAATAGCCACCCTTTGCTCAGATTACTGCTTTGCACACTCTTGGCATCATTCTCTCAATGAGCTTAAAGAGGTGATCACCTGAAATGGTTTTCCAACACTCTTGAAGGAAGGAGTTCCCAGAGGTGTTTATTAGCACTTGTTGCTCCTTTGCCTTCTTCACCCTGTGCTCCAGCTCACCCCAAACCATCTGGATTGGGTTCAGGTCTGGTGACTGTGGAGGCTAGGTGATTTTTTAGTGATAAGTACATAAAACTCCACATGTGTTAATTCATAGTTTTGATGCCTTCATTGAGAATCTACAATGTAAATAGTCATGAACATAAAGACACATTGAATGAGAAGGTGTATCCAAACTTCTGGCCTGTACTGTATACAATAGCCAACATGGCTGCTTTGTTAGGGCTTAACACCAAACCAAAACCAAACAGCGCCTGGCTAATCTCTGCTAGCACTCATACAGCAGACCCGGTCCACAGAGGCCCAGAGCCGCAGATGGGCGGGCTGGAGAAGGTTCAGGTCTGCTGAACGCAATGTTGGAATTGGCCATTCATTACAAGAAATCAGACTTTTCGCCGTAAATCACGTCCCACAGACCACTCTGTCCTCAGTATGGAGACGGAGATGCTAAAACCGTGCTACATTAAGCATTGTCCAGCTTAAATGAGATATGAATGTGGGGTTTGGTTCAGCTGAGTTATGGTTTACTGGCTCTACAGCCAGGCTGGTTTTACTGGTTGGGTCTGGGAAGCATTTCTGATGATGTTTGATGGAGCAATATAACATTTTAAAGAAGTTTGTCTGTCGGGGAGATTATTTCTCTTTCTGCTTTCGCCAAGAAGCTGTTTTGCGAGTTTTTATTTATTTTTTATTGCTTGGAGAAGAAGTTCACAGCGAGAGCCCCTCTCCCTCTGATTGTTAATTGAAACCATGGCGGCAACCAATATTGGTTGTTGCAGCGAAGAAATTATCTTGCAGACAGATGGTGTTGTTTTCTGCTGTTCTCTGCTGGGCCTCTCCAGTCCTGAAGAACACAAGCCTGAGTCCGTGCCAGAGACTCGATTAGCATTATGGAGTGAGTGGAACAAATCAGCCACAAATACGTTTACTGCCTTCATCTCTCCAGCTCGTTGGGGCACGTTCGTCCCGTCCCACAAGCCACAGCACGCACTCCACCCCCCCCCCCCCCCTGCCTAACGTCTGTTTTAGGCACTTCATCATTTCCCTGAGACGTTTCATGCTTTCTCGAGCCGAGGCTGAGCAGTTGGAGATTAGCACTCGGTGATAATTGATATAAGCCATTTGGCACAGCTTCTTCTCCACTTATCCTCCACATATGGCAGTAATATGCAGATGCTGATAGGCGCAGTCCGGGAAACCGCAATGCAATATGCTTATGAGAAGGTGTGGAGCATAAAGGTTCCTCAGTGCGTAGCATTTTTTCGTATAATCCCTGCTGCTGACACTTCAACTTTAATTGAATTGAGATGAATTAGATGTGGAAGAATGGGAAAATAAGCAGACTTCAATTTTTACAAACTTCATCAAGATGCCATATGGAGATTCATGCTCATGTAGAGCATTCAGCATCTTTATTTATCCAGTTTAATCTAAAATCTACAAACATCCAAACAACACTCATACCCCTGCTGTGACTAAAACTATACCCTATATGCTGTTCCCTACAGATTGCTATATAGAGCACACTTATAGGGAACAGAATTATACAAGGATTACTGAAATCATCAGAATTTTGGTCTTTCTCAGAGAAATAATCTTTAAAGAAAACATTACAATGGATTATTGGTAGTCCATGTTTGCTAAGGTACATCCGTTGTACAGTATATATTACAATGCATTGTGGGGTTGATACACTGCTCAAAGGAATTGGAACTACAAAAAACATAAACATAAAGAAGGTTGTACCTCAAAAAAATGGACCTGTAGAGAAGTTTACAAAGGTTAAACATTTATGGACACATTCATTTAATCTATAGATTAAAATCTGGTCTAGTTAAACTTTGGGGTATTAGTTCCTCATAAAGCTATACATAAACACACCACAAAGAAGAAAGAGAGTCAGAAAACTATGGATAAAATAAATACAAATGTGAATTTAAAAGTGTATTAGCATTTTTTTATTTCTTAAAAAATTGTAAAGTTTCTAGTGCAATCTGTGTGTAGAGGCCGTAGTTTTTTGCCTTATAAATGTAGTTCCCTGTATAGTTATTTGTAATTTAGAAACCAGAAACATACAGTACATCCATACAGTACATTTAATTTTGTTCTAATAATCTCTATAGTTTTCAAAAAGCTTGGTTTTAAGTGATTTAAAACATAATTTTGTGTAAATAAAGGGCCAAACTGAAGACAAAACATGGATACACATGGAGGGGACATTAAACTTGTTCTGAATGAAAGCAGTAGGCAGTGCCAGCTATGAGGTACACACCCCTGGAGGGTGGCTGAGGTGGGAAATGTGTCTTTTCGAGCTCCGAGCTCGATTTTGCACCGCTGCAGAATTAACAGCTGCAGTCTACCTTTTTGAAGGCGGGGTGTAATATTTCATAGCCTCGTATTTCATTTTTGGAGCGCATTGCAGATGCCAGATGTCTGCTGTATTTGCTCTTTCAGCAGAAGCGGATTGTGAAACGCCTCCTCGCTAACGCTAACGCCGGCCCGATAGCACGCCGGCTTCGCTGGGGTTGACGTGACGACTCCTCGACGGCCGCGGCTGAACGTACGCCCGCGGGTGAGGTCAGCTCGCGGGAAGATGCGAAGTTTCCGAGCCTCTCACCTCTCGCAGACAACAACTCTGACTCACGGACCCCAGAGAGCATCAGCTGGACATTAGCTCATAGCTCTGAGCTAGCCCAGCGCTAAGCTGCTGCTGTCTAGACCTGTTTACTGCCAGATAAGGGATAAACAGGAAGATTTATAGAGCGGGATAAGCCCGCAGAAAGACTCCAGACAGCTTCCTCAGAGTGTGAACGGAGGAAGAGCAATGGAGTGAGATGGGAGAAATGAAGACAGTCAGAATGTCAAGTTTACATTACCAGTATTGGGCTTATGACTGGCTTACATTTGAATTGTTTTACAGTGGTTGGTGGTGCCTAGGGGCTTTTATTAAATGGTATAGAATGGTTTGCTTGTTCAGCCAGGAACTGACCTGCACTGAAAAAATTATGAGTAAAATTTACTTTAAAAAAGTTTCGCTACTTTCTGAATTAGATTTTTTTTAAGTAAATTTAATTTCAGATCAATTTAAGTAACTTCTACTCGGTTTCAAGACTTAAATGTTACATAGAGTAAATAAGTGAACTGAACTTTAGTCAATAATTTATTTAAGTAAACTTTACTTAATTATTTTTTTCTGAATCAATCTTTTCTTTTAGTAAACTTTACTTAATTATTTTTTTTTATCAATCCTTTCTTTCAGTAAACTTTACTAAATTTATTTTTATTGAATCAATTCTTTCTTTTAGTAAACTTTACTTAATTTATTTTTACTGAATCAATCCTTTATTTTAGTAAACTTTACTTAATTTATTTTTCCTGAATCAATCCTTTCTTTTAGTAAACTTTACTTCATTTATTTTTCCTGAATCAATCATTTCTTCTAGTAAACTTTTACTTAATTTATTTTTCAGAATCAATCCTATATTTTAGTAACCTTTACCTAATTTCTGCATGCAATATTTACAACATACCTCATTACAATTACTTAATTTATACAATATTACTCAAATAATTTATGATACATAATATATTATAATTATATATTCCTGAAATGTAAGTATTTTTAGTTAAAACACGCATATTACACTGTTTCAACACATGGATGGCATGTAATACATGTGCAGTCTGCAGTGGGGAAGGTGCTGTTCTTTCCCACCAATCACCTAAAAATAAGACTTTTTGAACATGCTAAAGCTTCTTGCTAACTGATAATAGATCTTATGATCTGGTCTAGGATCAGCCCTTAACATAACTGATTTTCCAGTCCTTTACTAGTGTTTAAAAGTGAATCTAAACAAAATACGCACCACTTTTTAAAATTTCACTTGTTAGCATTTTCTAAGGTTAGCATTATTAGCATGTGTTGTGTTGATGGCAGAGCATTAAACAGTGTTTTACACATCCAAGCACAAGGATTTCGGACTTGTGGTTTTTCTGAACATTCATACAGTTAACATACTTAGAACGTTCAGTCTGTCACGTTTTCTGGATGTTCTCAGAATGTTTTTATTTAACGCTTTTAAACATTCTGGTAACATTACTCAAACGTTACTTGTGTCAATGATGTTTTAAATTTAAGTTTTGGAAATGTTTTTGGGAACTTTTAACATTTCCGTAATGTTAGTTTTTGTCTAGCTGGGAACATTGAGATGACAACCATCATTAAATCACATGTTTTTAGAACATTACTGGAACATTTCTTGTTTAATGTTACAGGCTATCCTGCCTGGAATCTTTTTAAAACTTTGCTAAACGTTCTTATAACGTTCTCTGTTAGATGGGATCCAAGTTCATTTGCATATAAATTCCATTTGACAAAAGTCAAAGGTCATGTTATAATACTAGTTCCTATTCCATTATTTTTGGCATGACGGTGCATGCTTATATTTATGTGGAAATTAAACATAGACAAAAACTAAGTAATCACTTAGAGCTCAATGTTTTATATTTTGAGCTGAAAATCTGATAAAATTATTAAATTTCTTTATTTGGTTGTTGGAAATTTTATAAAATTGATTTGAACTGGAGTCTAAAGCCGAGGAGAGTCACAGTTTCTGAAGCTGGAATAAACTCAGAGTAGCAGCAGCAGCAGCAGCTCTTCAGGCCTGAGGATCTGCCTCCTGCAGAGAGGCGCTGAACCTGAAGCCCACATGCTAATTGTGCAATAAAGATGAAGTACAGCTTTAATCACACGGCTAACCACATTCAGATCAGCCCGACCACATCACTCACTCAGGTACGCTGGAGGAACTGCTCTGTACTGAGAGACTGACGCACACACGGCCAATCAACCAGCTCACGACCAAGCTCTCCTCTTACATACTTTTATATTGAAAAGTTTTATTGAAAAGTTACTTTATTTCAATAATTCAGACATGGCTCTCCTCCCATCACTAAATTTTACATTTAATTTGTAAATGAAGGGAGCAGAGTCTGGAGGAAGAGTGGAGAGACACACAGTCCAAACTGCTTGAGGTCTAGTGTGAAGTTTCCACCAATCAGTGATGGTTTGGAGAGTCATGTCTGATATCTGCTGGTGTTGATCCACTGTGTTTTATTATCAGGTCTAAAGCCAGTACAGTTTTGTTTTCCCACAAAATCTTACAGCACTTTATGCTTCCCTCTGCTACTGACAACTTTTATGGAGATGTAGATTTCATTTTCCAGCAGGACTTTGCACACTGCCCACACTGCCCAAAGTAGCAATTGGTCTTATATAATATTATAATTTTCTGAGAAACTCTGTGCGTAATATATCTTTATAATATACAAGTTTCACATTTTAAACTGAAGTACTGAATTAAAGTAACTTTTCAATAATATTCTATTTTTTGAGATACTAGAGTACTAGTATAATAGAACTCTCTAGAGCAGATGAACCTTTTTGACAATGTATTGTAAAATAAATTATAGCACTAGAATAATACTGTCGTCATTTTAAGACCAATTCATGCAACTGACATAACTAAAATAGGCAGTTTTGAGGAAACCACTTTTTGTGGTGTAGTTTTGATTTTGTTTTTCATTATTTTTAACATTTTTTCACCAAATTAAGTACATTTCAAAAACGTTAAACACATTTAAAAATGAAAACATACCAGGTGGTGTCATCTGTCATTTAATTGTGTCATTGGTTGAAAGCAATAGAATACTATACCAATAGAATAGAAGCAGATAAACAAATATGAAACTATTGGCATATTGGCATCATGCCTAATGCCAGGCATTAGCTATAGAGGAGTACAAAGCCTCAGTATTGAGCTGTGGAGCAGTGGAACTGTGTTCTCTAGAATGATAGATGGTTCTTTGTCCAATACTTTTGGATGGGATGAGTTGGGGAGGTGGGAGTGAGGTAAAGTGGGGATCATCCTCCGCCATACTGACCTTACTAATGCTTGTTTCACTGCTGATTGCAGTCAGATCATCACTGCAATGCTCCAATACTGTTGCAAGAAAAAGTATGTTTGAGCCCTTTGGGATTATACTTGGATTTCTGCATATTAAATTGGTCATTAAATGTGTTCTGATCTTCATCTAAGTCACAAACAATAGACAAACACAGTCTGCTTAAAATGTTTGCATGGTTTTATTGAACACAACATGTTAACATTTACAGTGCAGGGTGGAAAAAGTATGTAAACCTTTGGATTTAATAACTGGTTGACCTATAACCTCAATAACCTCAACCAAACGTTTCCTGTAGTTTCAGATCAGACCTGATCAACGGTCAGGAGGAATTTTGAACTGTTACTCTAGAGGAAAGTCTTCTCTGGACAGGACAGACAGTTCCTCCTACACAAAAGCTGGATAAATTCTTTTTAATACCCTTGTTTTTACGAAGAAACCATGAATGAGCAGATGTCCTAATAATTTTTGGGTCTCTTGCTGAGGCTGTTTAAGGAAGTTGGCACTACATTAGACACATGTATAAGGCTGCATGTCACTTATTTTGGAGTTTAAATGAGTGTAAAATCTGTGTGAAGTGTTGTTTACTGGCCGGACATTCATTCGAGGCAGGATCCACTGAGTTTCGACTGTAAATTCTTGCTGAAACAAATTCGATCGTTAATTAGAAACGCTCCATGACTTCAGCGTTCTCGTTAAAACGAATAAGAACGGCATCTATCTCTCTGGACGTTCAGTGTGTCTGTAAAATCTCCGGTACGAGACATTACTCACACAGCCGTATTTTCATTCTGTTGGGTTTGGACACACCAGCCTGCCCATCTGTAAGTTGGCATGGTGTTTGGTTGGGTTGGAGGAGGAGGAGGGAGGGAGGGGAGTGTTCTGGGTTCTGAGCTGGAGAAATCTTCTTGCTGAGCTTCAGCCTGGTTTTTAATACTTACATATTTTCGTAAAGAATGCCTGAGGTTACTGAGGTTCCTGAGGTTTGAAATCACCCCAAATCCTGGAGCTCATTTAGACCTTCAGCCTTCCTTTCTAATTCCCACAGACTAATTACAGACCCCTCACCTACCCAGTTAAAAACAGTACACTCGGGCTAACTGAGAATTACCAGATTAAACTCTTCTCTTCTCTTCTTTTCTCTTCTCTTCTTTTCTCTTCTCTTCTCTTCTCTTCTTTTCTCTTCTCTTCTCTTCTCTTCCCATCTCTTCTCATCTCTTCCAATCTCTTCCCATCTCTTCTCATCTCTTCTCTTCCCTTCCCATCTCTTCTCTTCTCTTCCCATCTCTTCTCTTCTCTTTTCTTCCCATCTCTTCTCATCTCTTCTCTTCTCTTCCCATCTCTTCTCACCTCTTCCCATCTATTATCATCTCTTTTCTTCTCTTCCCATCTCTTCTCTTCTCTTCCCATCTCTTCTCTTCTCTTTTCTTCCCATCTCTTCTCATCTCTTCTCACCTCTTCCCATCTCTTCTCACCTCTTCCCATCTATTCTCATCTCTTTTCTTCTCTTCCCATCTCTTCTCTTCTCTTCCCATCTCTTCTCTTCTCTTTTCTTCCCATCTCTTCTCATCTCTTCTCTTCTCTTCCCATCTCTTCTCACCTCTTCCCATCTATTCTCATCTCTTTTCTTCTCTTCCCATCTCTTCTCTTCTCTTCCCATCTCTTCTTCTCTTCCCATCTTTTCTCATCTCTTCTCATCTCTTCTCTTCTCCTCCCTTTTTTAATTTCCCGTCTCTTTATTTATATCCCACTACTATATTTTGTCTTATCTCATTTTATTGCTCTTCTTGTTTCCAACCCCTATCCTTTTCTTTTCTCTCCACTCTCCTCCCTACAGTAGCCGTAAGTGCAGGATACGCTCTTCCTCCACTCGTCTCTCCAGCTGTAGTAAAGCACTAAAAATAACGCTCTAAACAGACATGAATTCTTCGACAGTCTTCGTGCTTTTCTATTCGTTTTTTTTTTTTTTGCTCTTCTTTTTTTTTTATTTATCGTCTCTGGCCTGGATGGCGCGCTGGCTTGTGGAGCCGTCCAGAGGTCAGGCAGATGTTTCTCTCTCTCTCTTTCTCTCTCTCTTTCTTTCTCTCTCTCTCTTATTTATTTCTATTTTTCATTCTTTTTTCTATATGTATTTTTCTCTTTCCCAGTTTTTTCCTCACACTCTTGTTCTTATTTTTCCCTTACACTGTTTTTTTTCTTCTTTTTTTAAATTTTCTCTTTCTTGTCTTCCTTTGTCTCTTGCTTTTTTCACTCTCTCTCTCTCATTTCTTTTCTTTTCTTTGTGGTTTTCTCTGTTGCTCATAGAGGTTAAGATAACCTCTGGGGTTGTTGTGTGTGATTGTGATAAGCTTTGCTGTATCAGAGCTCTGGTGTGATATATTGATTTAATTGACTGTAATTGAATGGTTGAATTGGGTCTGCCAGCGTGAAGCTGGTGGTAAAGTGCAGTCATGTGTGGATAGAATACCATTGGGGGAGAGAGAGAGAGAGAGAGAGAGAGATAGAAAGGAGTAATAGATGGAAAAAAAGTAAGCGTTAAAAATGGAAGTCCTCTGGAAGCTCAGTCTAGACCGTGTGTTGGCTGTGTGGACTTGTACACTGGCGTTTTCTGTGTGTGTGTGTGTGTGTGTGTGTGAGACTTACTGATGTGGAGCATATGGGTTGAGCCCAAGCCAAAGTCAAGGGGGCGGAGTCAATCAGGCAAGACCATCCACCTCAAAAAGAGATCAGCACTTTATCACACATTTATAATAACATACTAACACATAGGAACACACTGGTTGGTTTTTGATACAATGCCAGGACCCATATGTCATTAAAAATTCAAAAAAGAGTTTACTAAAGTTACTGCTTCATAACTTCATGTGGTGGCGCTATAATCAAATGAAAAGAGTAAATCTGCGGTGAAAAGGATTAGTTGCAACTCTGTGAAACTGACACGTAAAAAATCCATAATTCCTGGTATTTGCTTGTCTTATTTGGGAGTATTTTATCCTCTTCAGTAGGAGTGGGACAATATATTGATAGTGCGATATATTGGAGGGTTTTTGTTTGCAATGTATTATCGATACGTGATGTAGAATATGGATCGTTTTAGTGTTAAAACATGTATGCTCTAAACTCCCTATGACCCCACCCCAAACTGACACCTAGAAAATCCATAATTTCTGGTATTTGCTCATTTAGGAGTATTTTATCCTCTTCAGATATCAAGTATCCTGATATAATCATATCATGAGATGCCCCTTGATTCCCTCCCCTATTCTTTAGTGGAGGATCTCCTCAGCCACTGGTTCTGAATTCAGTAGAACACATTTGTAAAGCAGAAAAAAAAAACAGGGAATTAAGTACTTCTGAAAAATCTGCAGAGATTAAGTGACACAATCATGGTAACATGGAGCAGAATTAGCATGGCGTAGGGCTTCCAACATGTTGTGGAATTTGATCCATGAGGAGTTGAGGCTGTTTTGAGACTGTCAGGTCAGTGTCAGCACTGTGCTCAGAATGGTGCACCACCCAGGCTGTGCTGTCATCAGAAACTGACCAGTGATGAATAGAGCAGAGATTGGCTGACAAATGCCCCAGCAACAGATGGGCTAAAGTCTCTAAGTGGACACTTATTAAGTGGACCAATAAGGTAGGTGGAGCTCATAATAGAGCAGTCCACACTGTAAACTGACCACACTGTAAACCTGATACAGTAAATGTACTTAATTCAGTTAAATATATTATTACAATTATTAACAAAATTAACTCTTTTGTTTTATTTTATTTGTTTTTACCTCATACAAAAGCATCATCTTCTATTCATCCACTTTATTAACCCCTTAAAATGCCTTGTCCTATATACCGACTACAGGTGTAGGTGATACAAAAGACTTTTTTCTGCAGTAAACTAACTTATTTACTTTCTGAAAATTTGAGGGGTTTGAAATCTCCTATAGGACACTTGGAGAAGCTGCCTATTTTCTCTCTACTCCACTTAATAATTCCAGATAAGTAACAGGAATCAACCCAAATTCTGCAGGTTTGAAAATAGATGTAAAAACTGGACAAAAAAAATATCGAAACTAAAGCTTTGTAGGATATTTTATTCAATATATTTTGACATTAGCAGATTTACTTAAATATTTTTTTTTATATGTTCTATTACAATTACAGTTATGATTTTCAGTATTGTTTCTTATCAAACGTGAAAGCTTTTTATTTAATGCTTGAATAGAAATCCTCAAGCTTTAGTGGTGCCTTGCATGTTAAGCCGCACTTACTTTCTAGAGTTTGTTTTTCTACTACAGATCCCTCTCTCAAACAAAGTCTGCTGACTAATCCTGATGTGTACAGTCCAAGGTTCTCAACCAGCCGACTGAAATGGCATTTCTTTAACTTATCTAGTGAGTGGGGCTCTGGTGGGGGTTGACACATGAGGTGTGGTGCCGGGGTGGTTCTATGTAAGTTTTCTTATTGTGAATAAGGGAACATCCAAGTGGCTCATAGAATCATCTAATTCCTGACAACAAAAACTCTCTTCAGCTGATTCACAAGATAATAGATGGATGAATTTGTTTATAGGAAAAGTTGAGACCCAAATGGAAACATAAAATCATGCAAAAAGTGATATTAGGCATACTACTTCACATTCTGTGGAGGGGAAAACTCTGTCAGGATGCTCCAGTGAAGTGGACATGTTGGGTTCTTGTGAATCTATGAATCTACGTTTAGCATTAGCCTAAGAGCTAACCTAGGAGCCTCATAAGCATCTGAACTTCATAACTGTGCCAGAGGACATTTTATGCCACATTTTAAATTTAACGCCTTCATATAAAGACAAATATATAATGAGCTGTGAGATCCAAGGTGAGGGTGATGCCAGGCTATGCTAGGCTTGAGATAGTGTGATCTAATATCTTGATCATTGTAATATATGTGATGATATATGTGTAAAATTAGACACAGTCCCCCACTCATCCCTCACACGAACTGTTCTCCCTCCTGCCTTCGGGAAGAAGGTACCGCAGCATCCGGTCCAGCACGACCAGATTCTGCAACAGCTTCTACCCCCTAGCCATCAGACTCCTCAACTGCAGAGACTGAACTGATGGTTTTTCTGTACATGCACACACACTCTTACCCCACTTACCCCAGAAAATGGAAAGCACTAAAAACCCTACTACCTCACTGGACTCTATTGCACACTGTGTAATAGAGGTAATTACTACCTCACTGGTCTTTTTTGCACACTTTTTGCACACTGCATAATTTGCACACTGTCTTGTTATTTATTATTCTTTGTCTGTATTGTGTTGTATTGTCTGTCTGCACTTTTGTACTGTTGCACTTATTGTTCTGTCTACACTGTGTTTATGTGCACCATGGTCCCTGGAGGAACGTTGTTTCGTTTCACTGTGTACTCTGTATATAGCTGAAATGACAATAAAAACCACTTTGACTTTGACTTTAATTTTGAGTGTGATCTGAGTGTCTCCTGTGACGCACAGTGGTGAGTTATGTAAACAGAGGAAAGTGGACACCGTATTGAGCAAGAGCAGCATGTGTGAAAATACAGAGAGCACATTTGGAGAGGCTTTCAAATAACCACCAGGCCATCAGCCCATCAGAACGGAGCGTAAAGGATGTGAGCTGGAAAGAGGCGGGGTGGACGGTTTAATTTTGGAAAGGGATTTTTTTTTCTTTCCATTTTTTTTCTCTGTTTTTCTTTGTGTTTTTTTTTTGAGGATTTCAGACATTCAAAATTTTTATAGTAAAAAGTAAAATGGGATGTGCGTATCGATACAGCCTCAGGTTTTATGGGAATATCTTTATCAACAAAGAGCGCTTTGTCTCTGCAGCTCTAAAACCTGGGCTGCAATAGTCCAATAAAAAGAACTGTGTCTGTGCTGTAAATCAGGCCTGATTGCACGGCCAGGAACTGCCCTCTGTCTCCTTCACACACACACTTACACACACTCACACACACACTCAAACACACACAAACCCAGGCAATCATGTCAAACTATAATGTGATCGTAAACTTTAAATGTTGTGCAAGCAATTTACTTTAAAATACAGTAAATTCAAAATGTCTATTCAAAATCATTTTACAATATAGGGAACCTATTGTTGGGAACCCACTAAAGCTACAACTTTAACAACTAAAATGGGCATGTTGAGTAAGACCTGTACTGGGCTTAAGACAAGGGATGCACTATTCCATCCAAATTCCAATACAATGCATAAACTTTTCATATGAACTTTTGTCAATGCCAGACACCAATTAAATACCATTGCTGGACTTGTGTGTGTTCAGGTGTCGAAGGGCTCTGATGTGGAGTTTGAGGGGAATTTCTCTCAGTCCTGTGAGGTGAGGGAGGAGGCTCTTCCTCACGGGAACGATCACCTGCTGTCCTGGGCTCAGAGCCACTACCAAGCCGTCACCTCCTTCAGCGAACTGAAGATGTCCCACAACGTCTTCATCAAAGTCGGAGAGGGTGGGTGACACACACACACAATTTCACATCCTCAAGTTCATCAACGTGAGCAACCAACCCAAACCTTTTCACTTTTTCAATCTCTCACTCTAACCTACTTACTTTATCACTCTATCCCACTTTATCATGCACTCTTTCATTCACTCACTCTTTCACTCTCACTGTATCACTCTTTCACTGTTTCACTTGTATCACTTACTCTGTCATTCTCACTCACTTACTCAGTCTATCATTTCCTCACTCAGTGTCCCTCTCTCTTTTAATTTTTTCTTGTTTTTTATTTTCTCTGATTCCTTCTTTGTTATTTCTTTCTTTTTCCTTTCTCCTCTTACGTTTGTGAATTTGATCATTCTTCCATTTTATTTTCTTTCTTTCTTTCTTTCTTTCTTTTTCTTTCTTGTTCATTTTATTCTCTCTTTTTGTTTTTTATTTGTTCTTATGTTCTTTCTTTACTTCATTCTTTTGTTTATTTAATTTATTCTCCAATTTTAAAATCAATTTCTTGTTTCTCACTTTTGTGTTTTCTTTCTTTCTTGTATTTGTTGATGTTTCTGTTCTTTACATTCCATTCCATTCAATAGTATTTAGCAGACACTTTTTTCCAAACCGACTTACAATAATGAGGTACATTAGCAATTGAGGACCTAGAATTAGTCACAACATTTTGATAGTGAGATAGAGAAGAAAGGTGGGGAGCAAGAATTGAGGTTAGAAGTAGTTAGTTAGAGTTAGAGGTGTTAGGAGAGTAAGTGCTTTTTGAAGAGCTCTCTGTTTTCAGGAGTTTTGAACAGGTAGCTAGGGACGCTCCTGCTCTGGCTCCTGTCCTGTTCTCTCTCAGTATAGTTTAGTTTATATCCTCCTCTCTTTAGTTTTTAACATTATCTCGGGGAAAGGGTGCAGCTTCAGAAAACTACAGTTCTACACTTTCCATCAGAGGAGTGATGGAAAAGCAGAGTAAATAGTAGAGAGAGGGAGCTTGGCCTGTGTGTGGGCTTCCTGCCAAACCTGCAGCCTTTCACACCAGTCCCAAACTCAAGGAACAGAATGAGAGAGAGAGAGAGAGAGAGAGAGAGATGGAGTGGGGAGAGGGAAACAGAAATTGTGTGAGTAAAGGGAAAAAAGGGAAGAGAGAAAAAAGAAAGAAAATAGATCTGAACACAGTCAGTCTGGTCGTAGGATCAGGGAATTCTGCAGTTTTCTTCTAATAAAGCTGCACAGGTTTTCACTCTGTTCCCAGGTCAGCCTCTCAGCTGATCACATTATCCACTTGGGAAATTAACCCAGTCTAACAGGAAACTGGACCAGTTAAACTCCTCTGAAGTACAGTGATAAGATTTTCAGCTAAGTCCACAATCTCACGACTCGACTGATCTCATTGAGTGATGGATTTAGGATTCAATTGAGTTGAGTGAATTACACTCATGTGAGGTCACCACCACATGAGGCGACCGTGTCCCATGACTTTTGCCATGTCCCATGGAAGCTAGACAATGATGCACAGACCTACGAGATATGTGTGTGCAGTAGCCTTCTATGGCATATACTTGTCTTACAAACCTCACTCACAAGATAACACCTAACAACGTATACTGGTGTGTGCGTTCCCAAGCCATCCCCTGAGGTAACATGTTAATGGTCATTGGGCGAAGTGGTGATTTGAGGCGGGATATCGGGATATTAGAATTCGTATAGAACTTTTTTTTATATATATTGTCTCTGTTCAATCATCGTATCGTAGTATACTATTTTACGTCAAGTATTTTATTAATATAAAGTTACTACTTAATTACTCCACATGGTGGCGCTAATCAAATGACCCACGTTAAAGGATAGTGGTTGTTAAATTCTGTAAAACTGACACCAATAAATCAATTATTTATTATTTGATATTTACTTATTTAGGAGTATTTTCTATTATTTTCTTCAGTAACACAGACACCATGAATTAACATAGAGCATTATCTTGTGATATATATATATATATATATATATATATATAGAGTATCACAGAATCACAGTATCATAACATCATCATTAACATCACTGTGGGCAACGTATCGTGACAATTTCATATCGTGAGATGCCTTGTGATTCCCACCCCTAGTGGCAGTGATGGTATAGTTACTTTGAAAAAGTAATCCGATTACTGATTACTGATTACTCCTTTAAAAAGTAACTTAGTTACTTTATGGATTACTTGATTTTAAAAGTAACTAAGTTACTTTATTAGTCACTTTCAGCAGCTGCAGACACCACCTCCCGCCACCCTAACATAAAAATTATAAGCAGTTTTGCCAATACTCCCTTTATTGGACAATGCATTTTTAACAGCAACAATGTATCTCCAGACATTTAAAGTTGAACTATTTCCTGAAAAAAATAAGGTTTTTTTAATAAAAATAAAAGACCATTTCTCTTGAATTAACTTGAATTAAACATAAATATTTTTTGTTTATAAAAAAAAAATGTGGTCTTTCTTGATTTCACTAAACATAAATACTTGTTTTTATTAAAAAAATATATAAAATAAGGAAAGTCTTTCCTGACCTGACATATTTAACACTGTAAATCTGAACATTGAACCTGTTGTTCTCTGTAGGGCAGCAAGGAGTGGTTTTATAAAACAAAACCGTGTATATGGTCTAGGCCAGGGATCACATATGCGGATACTAAGTAACGCGTTACTGACATCACTGCCTAGTGGTGATCTTCATTCAACACCATGACCCCACATGGTGAGAAAACCATTTGAGAGGCTTAATTGGACGAGTGAAGATGTAATGCCTGTATCATCTGAAGTAAGAGAGAGAGAAATAAAGAGAGAGAGAAAGAGAGAGAGAGATTAGAGTAAAGAGAGAGTAGGCTGGGTATCATTATAGTTATATATTGTGGTTTTGGCAGTGGTTGGACCCGCTGTGTTTACCTCTGCAAGAGAGCACTGGCTTTTTTATTTTTTCCCCTGATCTCTTTGTAGCGCCGCGTGAGAGCGGACACGTTTCCGATCCACTTTCTACAAAGTGCAGACCCCTACGAGAGAGAGAGAGAGAGAGAGAGAGAGAGAGAGAGAGAGAGAAAGAGGGAGAAAAAGAGAGAGAGAGAGATAGGTGCCAACCTTTGAGTTTATATGCACTGTCTTAGTACTCTGTCTAAAAGTTGGCTGGCCAAATATGGAAGCATCTCTCTCTCTCTCTCTCTCTCTCTCTCTCTCTCTCTCTCTCTCTCTCTCTTTCCCTCTCTCTGTCAGTCTCTCTCTCTCATATGGCTTAGAGAAGAGGCTACTCCTCTCCTCTGTGGAGAAGGCCGAGTCCCTGAGCGCTCAGCGGGAGTCTTTTTGTGCATACGGAGCAAAAGTTAAACATTTTCAACAATAAAGCAGAGCAAGACAATGGCTGTTCTCACCAGTGTTTATACACTGAGCCCAGAGCTTCTCAAACAAACCCACAGTAGAAAGTAGAAAACCATAGTTCATCTTTTTCCGTGTCCTCGTCCTGTGTTTGACACTGTGGCTCCATTGATTTGACATTTTTGGAAAACTCGAAAAACGATTTCAGTATTAACATATTATTAACACACTACACAAGTGCTGGAGGCAGTATCACTTTCACTGTCCGTTATAAGACTACTGCCTACTAGTTTACTCTTTAAATGTGTCCAAACACAACATATTACTCTCTAAATATCAGCACATCCCAACTGTAAATGTGTTTCTGCATTTAAATCACACTATTTGCAGTTTCTGCTATTTTGGAGTGACATTTAATTGGGTTACGTTAGGAAAAGGAGGGGCTTGCTTCTCTTAATCTTTGCTCACAGTGTTCAAATTTCAGAATAAAAGTCTGAAGATAAAACTCTAATAAATACACAATTAACAAATATATAATAATGAAAATGTTAAGTTTTGTTTTTTTCCTGTGCACTGCTGACAAATATTATGCTATTATACTTATTATAAATATCACTTTTAGTCTATCAGAGTTAGACGATAATTGCATTTGCAGCTCAAAAACACTTCAGATGATAATTTTAAAGAAGATTTGTAATATGTAAATAATGTGTAATGGTCATTGTGTATATTGTATGTACGATATATTTTATATAAGAAAGAAAGTATATTTTTGATCCACTCAACCACTGTTGGGCATATTTGTGTTTTTTTATTTATTCATTTTTATTGTTTCTAATTCTCTATGGTAAATTTTCTTTAACATAGAACAAATTCTGAATGATTTAGAAATGTTTTTTATGTTTTTTGTATTTTATCTCAGTTTATATAAAGAACTTTTGTGTTTGAAAGGTGATGTACAGACAACCTTGCTTTGCCTAAATTCATACTCATAAATTCATACAAATATGTAAATTCTATTCATATTTACATCTTAAAGGAAGACATGCAGTATTTGAGTATTTTATGTCATGCGTGACTGTCACCTATAAATATTATTATTTATTTAGGCAAATAAAAATGGGTTAAATTGTCAAAACTTCCCGCAAATTGGCAGTGAGAGTTAAGCTGTGATGGTGATGTAAAACATGCGTAGTAAGCCTTGCCAACAGGAAGCAGAGACGGGGCATGGCAAAAATGATTAACTAATTAAATAAATGAAAATATATATTTAGATAATATATTTGTCTAGTCTCTGTGAACTGGCTATAGAACTGCCAGTGTTATGGTTGAGCTTTTGCTCTGCTTGCTCAGTTTTCTTTCGTCTCCTGAAACTTAGTACTGGAATCCACATAGTACTGGAACTATTTAAGAACTGACATTCCATGTTAGCACTCTCACACTCCATACCAGCACTACTGCATGTACGTTTACTATTGTACCCACTTGAATTCCTCCTACGACTGTGACATTTAAATAACTGGATGCACTTGTTCGCTTTACCAGCCTTAAGCTTTTATTTCTATATATTTGCACTATTATTTATACATTAATGTTTATAATGTTTCTAACTCTGTTTAAACTGGTACTGTCATACGTTCTTTAATCTCCCCATCATACCTAACTGGGACACTCTCACTCTTATATTGCACTATTGTCTTGTGTCTCTTGTTTTAAGTATGTCTATATCTGTGACTTTGTTGTATTGTACATTTAGTGTCTCTCATTATTTTATTGTTTATATGTATGATTTCAATTCTCTGTACAGTGTGTCCTGTACATATTCAGTATTGAAAATAAAACTTCTTGACTTGAATCTCTGTATTACAGACACTGTGTTCTCCGACTCCTGCAAGATCGACAACAAGTTCCTGTCTCTGAACTACCTGGCCAGTTATGAGGAGCCCCAGTCATCCACAGGCTGCGTCCTGTCCGGCCCCGACCCCCGGCAGGAGGTTCACATCATCGAACTGCAGACCCCCAACTCCAGCAGGTGGGGAGAGTCTCTTATTAATCATTAATTAATAAAAACTGATTTTACATAATCTATGTAGTGTAATGCTACACTCCCAAACTTAAGCTATTTAAGATTGAACAAACTCTTCCATCACGATAATGTTGATATCGCAATATTGTAATTCTGCGATACTTAATATATCACAAGACAATTTTCTATAATACTTCACACTGTCTGTGTTCCTGAAAATAATAAAATACTGATAATAAGTAAATACCAGCAATTATGGATTTATTGGTGTCAGTTTTACAGAATTTAACAACCAACATTCTTCACCACAGGTTTACCCTGTTCAATAGATTAGTGCACCACATAGAGTAACTGTAGTAAGTCAAAATGGTGGTGAGTCTTATGTAGTTTAGAGCAAATATGTTTTAATAACAATATCTATATTTGACACCATATATCATTAAAGTATCGCAAACGAAAACTATATGATATATCGCAATATTGATATTTTGTATTGTCCCCTACTTGTGTTGTTAACTTTTCAGACGTGTGTAAATGAATGGTTCTATAGTTTATGCTGATCTTGATATTGTTAATAATGTTTTGCTTAGCAAGGAGAGACATTAACGTGAATGAGGTGAAAGGTTAACTTAGTGTTGGTGGAAGAAAAAAAAAAAAAAAAAATATATATATATATATATATATATAATATAAAAAAAAAATATATATATATATATATATATATATATATATATATATATATATATATATATATATATATATTTATGTATTTATTTATTTATTATATTTAGGGTATAAGAAATTGAATTCCAATGTCAGATTTTTAAAAATAAAAATTTTAAATACTTTAATTTACAAAAAGATGTAAATGCATTGCTCTTTAGCTATATTGATATGATAATGATATATATCATTTTATAACAAAATGATCTTATAAGGACAATAAAATCAATAATTGCAATACTTTTTGGAACAGAATGTCACAATAGTAGAACCCTAAATTTGAAAAAAGGAAGGACAGTATGGAATTAATTATTAATTGCACTTTTATTCCAAGTTAAATTTAGTTTGTTTTTATTGAGAACTAGTAATGCAGTAATAAAAATAATAAATAATAATAATAAATAAATAAAGATGGGATTATAACGGGGTGATATCAAAAGATAATAAATCACTGTAAATAATATACAGTGATTATTTATATAGAAACATTGTTGCCTGCAGCTTGACTATAAAATAAATGACTATATAATGTATAATGACTACCGTATATACAATATAGTTATTATACGTATAATATAAACTTGCTATAATATAAAACTTGCTATAAAATAAGACATTTAAAGCACAGAATAGAAAAATATTTTATATTATGTTTATGTTTACCTGCGTTGTTTTAAAGTTAACTTTCAAAGTTCTTCTGGTTTATTTTGGTGGTGAAATTTGTGAACTTGTGTGGTCTTTTATAAAATCAGTGCATGAAGTAATCCAGTCTAATGTTCCTGAGGTTGAGATCAGATTGGCTGAAAGTCTTTTATTGATCTAATTGTTATTAAGTTGTTGCAGGTGTGTGTTACTCTGTATATGTGTGTGTGTGTGTGTGGATTAATTTGTTCATTAAGTGGAAGTGGGTTTGTGTTGTGTGTGTTTGTGTATATTGAGTTTATTTAGAGTTAGATTGAATCAGGGACAGTGGTATTATCTCTCAGCGCTCGCTGATATCCTCCTGCGCTCTGATTGCACACTGTTGCCCAACTATGAGTCAGAAATCCCAGAAAGCCGTGTGAGATATATTGGAGATTGAGCTGGAGAGTGTGTGTGAGCGCTGCGTTATGCGGTGTGTTGCGCACATGTCCTGCTTTTCTGGGAAGATGTCCAGTTTTTTAATCAGTTGGCCAGACAGAGAAGCATGTTAATACTGAAGACGATTTCTTATTGCTCTCTTTCTCTCTCTCTCTCTCTCTCTCTCTCTCTCTCTCTCTCTCTCAGCAGTGCGTTCCAGGTGGACGTGACGGTGGATTTGAGGCCCTCAGAGGATGACATGCCTCTGCATCGTGACGTGACGTTGCTGCTCAGATGTGAGAAGTCGGTGAACTGGGTGATTGATGTCCACAGCGTCCTAGGAAAACTGCACATAGTGGTACGTAGCGTACACTTTAAATACATACAGACACAAGCACTTCCACTGTGATTATGAGCTCGCTGATTCAAATCCTGGTCATGCAGCTTGCCATCAACTGCCTGAGCCCTGGGAGAGCACCATTTGCCTTGCTCTCTTTGGGTGGGTAGATGGCAGGAGGGATTTTTGACAAAGGTTTGTACTCGTTATCATGTTTCACTACAACCCAAGTCAATTTCACACCAGACTTCTCCTTTAAGATGAGTTGGGGTCAATCAAAGTATTCTCTGGATAGTAGAGACAGTTACTCCTTCAGGACAAATTATTTTTTAATACCCCTGATTTGAGAAGAAACAATGAAAGAGCAGGTGTCCCAGAGCTTGTGTGATTTTCTTCAGATGGGTCAGAACTCTCTTCATCTCCTTCCAAATTCCAGAGTCACTTTTTGACTGCTAGCTTTGGCTTTCTGTGTCTGAAGGTCTGAAGGTCTACGACATGTTGATTTCAAGACAGGCCTGACAGCCATGTTTCCCCACAGAGCGCCTCAAACCCATAAACCCTCTGAAACACTCTGAAGAGTGACAGTGCAGTAGCTCTTCTTTATAAAGGACGCAGACTGACTGACAGACAGACTGACAGACAGACAGACAGGCTGCTACAGGGCCGGAGGGGACGGACTGTGAAATCTCTTGCTGACAGGTTTGGCGTGAGCAATGGCACGGCGTAGGGTGGCTGCACTGTTCTCGGGCCAGATCCTGCAGAGGATTATTATTGTTGCTTTTGTGCCGGCCATGCTTACCATCCTCTCAGACAGTGTTTCTGTTTTAGAGGTTTTAACTGAAAGTACAGCACAGATTTCCTAAATCGCAGTCCAAATACATGTCTGCTGTGTTTGAGGATTATGAGGAATTGCTTATGGGACAGTAGATGTGGACAGCATATACCACGTTTCCTGTTTGGGTTACTAATAATGGCAATACACAAGGATTAGGCATGTTTTCTATACAAATAATGCAGAGTTATGCAGAAATAAGCAAAATTAACACAACGCAACAAAAAGCTGGAAAAGTAAGTGTTTCTAATAAAAAACAGCTGCAACAGGAGTAATATAAAACTAAAAAAGGGAAAGTTTGTGAATTAAGTTTAAGTAAGCTGGCTTGAAAAAAATGCAAGTTCTTTGAGTACATCATGTTTCTAGCTAAAAAATGTGACCTGTAAAGTATGTGGACAATTTCAGAGAAATTCCTGAGCAAAAAGGACAAGGCCCACAGTCAATACTGTATGCTGGTGATTAGGGGTGTGCCATATTGCATCGTACGTGATAATATTGCCAATTTTTTTCAATATCGTGTACGATATTGTACCCTGAAATATCGCACCATATCACCCACCCCTATTTATCACATCAGGATACTACTTTTTTGCTGTTTTTAGCAAAAGAAAAATTCACACTGTTCTCATTTCCCATTTTATATCTACTAGAGACAGATTCTATCTTCCAGTATCATTTTTTTTACTTTAATACTGGATATATAAAGATATGTAGAGCGCATTATTAGTAGCATGACATTCTTGATCTTTGACTTCTGTTACAAATTAATGTTACTGCTTAATTTCTTGTATTTTTTAAAATCTCAGTTAAGGGTGTGCCATATCATACCGTATGCAATAATAAAATTTAATATTCATTTTGGTGCAGTAGTGTTTTTTTTTAAATATTTTTTTATTCAGTATTCCATCATATCGGCAAGAGTATCGTTATTGCGAAATACCATTAAATATCGTGATATTATTTTAGGGCCATATCGCCCACCTCTACTGGTGATCTTCTGGCCCTCAGGTGTCAATGCTTTATAAACAGAATGTACTGATTCTGTACTGGAAATCACTGCATGGATGGGCTCAGGAACTCTTCCAGAATTAATTACTGTCTGTGAACACAGTTCACCATATTGTAATCCACAAATGCAGGTTTTTAAATGTCTTTTCTAGGCCAAAACTTATTTAAAATTTTGACATTGTATTGATTTCCAACTTTTTGTGACTTAAGACCCACTTAACCCACCACAAATTCTTTTTTTACGCCCCCAGTATATTTTAATTGCTATTTAAAACCAAATACAGCATGAGCATCAGCTTCATAGTTTTTTTGGTTTTGTGCACATAAAGCCTAGTGCTAGCTACTACCTGTGTTATTCTCTTAGTTTGGATTTATGCTTGTTTTTCTCAGCTCTCTCTGTAATTGGCTGCTTCACATGTAGATGGTCTTTTTGTAAAGAAAAAAAAATCAGTTTTTAAAGGTCACCTTCCGCGAAAATCCGATTTTTCTTGTTTTTTGTGGAATACAGTAGGTCTCTCCGAGTTGAATGTGTACACCTGCACATTAAACTGTTTTGCAGCCCCCATTGTCTGCAGGAGCTAAGCAAAGAAATCCCCCCTCCCCCCCTCCGAAAAACGGGTGAATTTTGAATTATCTTTCTGCGTACGTAGGCAGAAACTCACAGACCAGCCCACCTTGGCTCGAGAAACTCCCAGAGGCGGAGCTGAAGCGACGCAACATCACCGCTCATCAGTTAGGAGGTGGGAGGCAGTGAGCGGCAGAGCGGTGGAGGGGCGTCGCAGTGCTCCTAGCCAATCAGAGGAGAGATATTTGCATGCTGTTTGCATGTATGAATATTCATGAGCAAAGCTGGAATCCGGTCATTTTGGACACACCCCTAAAACAGTCCATTAAAAAAGAGCTATACAGAGACACCTGAGCACTTTTTTTTTACAAAAACGGCTCACATGTCATTCATTCATACTAGAGACCACAACTAGACATTTTAAAATGAAAGAAAAAACGACGGAAGGTGAGCTTTAACCATTTTATCATAATGTGTAAAACACATACCACAGGACAGCTGCTTCACTCAGATTCTCACATAGTTAACTTGCATGTTAATCTTCTTACCAGATAGCTCTGCTTGTCACGTGACTGTACTACTGTACTGTGCTTACCCAACATGACCTAAACAGGTTTTGTTTTGCAAATAAATTGACTAAATGTCTGTCACATCTTAAATTACATTTACTGAACTATCTATGTATTGGAAGTTGAAAAAAAAAATGGTCTAGTATCTCTGCACCATAGGTGGATACCACTGGTATAGATGTTTAGATGCTGTTTGTTCATGAGCATATTTTAAGAATGAGTGTTTTTTATTATTTATTAGATAAAGGTAAATATGATGCAGTCGAATACTTTGATTGATAGCTAGTTGATGTTGAATTAGATTTATCAACATTAGATATATTTATTAGATTTTATTTAAGAATTTATTCAGAAACTCATGTAGACTAGATTTGTACATGGGTGTTTATACAGTATATATGCGTGTGTGAATGGACCACAGGACAAATAGTGCATAAAGAACGCAGACTATGTCAGTGAAATGATCTCTTCATAAAAATCCTGCTACTGTGAGTCCGGCTACAATCTGGCCGGGGCACGTCTGCCAGGCTGGCATGTGAGTGTGAGAAATGGAGTGTGGGAAAAGTGCACAGAGGGGTTATACCCCTACGCCCCCTGCGCCCCCCTCCAATTACTAGTAAAGAAGATCCGGGAACAAATCCGGAATCCCTGCGTAATCTGACACATCGGATCCTCCGCTGATTAGACAGCGTGTCTCGGCCGTGGGTTTGGACAGCCCAGAGAAACAGAAGCTCCAGGATTGGTCACGGCCTCTCAGCGGAGTGTGTGTAGATCAGTGTGTTTGAGTGTGTTTGCCTGACCTTGTCCAGACGCGTGATGTATTTACAGTCACTCCTGGGTGATTCATGACCAATGAAAATCAAGCTGGACTGTGGTGAATTTGTGGAAAATTTGGCGTATCTTAATGAATTTGTTGACTTGTTAAGTCACTTGTCTTTGAACTTTTGCCTCATTATAATAGACATAAGTTCATTCTGCGTACCTGCCAAAAGTCATGGGAGAGCAGTATGTGTATGTAGTAATATGATCGTGAAGAATTATACCACAGCTAGTTCCGACCCCGCAATGTTATTGGCTGGGAGGCGTTTTATGTGTGACATTATCAGCCGGTAATACACGGTAACTGATGCGAAGCTCTCCATGTATTACTCTGTCACATACAGGTAACCTAGCAACGATGCAGCGCTTACAAACCAAACAGCGCAGCTACAAACAGAGCAACAATGGAACTATTTTAACATGCGTAGTGTTTTTATAACCAAACAGATCAGATTTTCTCGTCCTCTTTAACTCAAAATCTTTCAATGAACAGTAATAATGGAACTGTGGTATAATCCCAATAATACACTCGAGGTTTGTGCTATAATGTGTAATATTGGCACTGCTGTGCTGCTCTACAGCACGAGGCCGCAGACAGCCAATATTACACATTATAGCACTCCTTATAGATAAGTGATTCATTCAGGTCATATTCCACAGGTGAGTGCAGCATTCTTTAGCTTTTGTGGGACATGATACTAGTTCCAGTCCCATGACTTTTGGCACGTCAGTGTACTTTTAAAAGGAAAGTAGCACCCTGTGTGTTTAGTTTTTTTTTGTTTTAGTTTTGCCTATTGACAATGATCATAGTCAACTCAAATTCTAATAATAAAAGTAATTTATTATTTATTTTTAATAAATAATAACAAATGTATTATTAATACATTTTAATAACAGGCCTATAAAATGACTGAAATTAAATAAATATTTAATAAATTCTATTGAGTGAAAATGAAACTTCTTTTTGGTTATTTTTTCAGACGTCTGACAGCGTTAGCCTGACTGCGAGCACAGAGAGGCTAATGCAGGTGTCTAAAGCTGTGAGGCAGAAGCTTCCTGCAGGAGCCCAGGCTCTGATCCAGTGGGCGGAGGACAACGACTACAGTCCCATAACCTCCTACACCAACACCGCCGTGGCTAACGTCTTCAACCTGCGTCTTAAAGACGTTGGTGAGTATCTTCACTCTAATCAAACTTTATCATTTACTACACCACTGTCTTCAGTAGTGTCTGGAGCAGGAGTCAAAATAATGTCTAAGAAGAAACTTGGGAACAATTTATATAATACATCTTAAAATTTCATAGATATGCAACTTTAATGCAGTTTATAAAGAAACAAAACTTGTTAAAAAGATTTTTTCACAGAATATTTTTTTCTAACCCATTTCTCTTAATAAAACAAAAAAAAGTAAAACATGTTTTTGGAAAGTAAGGTCCGAAGTATGCTATGAGTTTCCTGATTAAATCTTGCCTTTAATGTTAAAAAAAAAAAAACACTAAAAAAGTATTTGTGTATTGCCTTATATAGGAAAGTGTAGTACTGCAGACTTTGGAGTTCTTTAATTTTAGTAGAAACACAAAACTGATGCTATATATAACGCTCACTTCTAATTTACCCAGGATGTAAAATGTTTGTAAGTGTGACAAACCGTGGCTCATTGGAAGTATCTAGCTGGTCATTTATAGCTTCATCCTCCAGTTTCAGATAGAACAAAATGCTTTCAAAGCATTTAATGAACTTGAACTTTAATGAACTTGCTGTTACTGATTTTGATAATGTTGCTGCTCTGTTTGTAGCTGCCCTGTTTGGCTTGTAAGTTCTGCATTGTTGCTAGGTTACCTCTATGTGGCGGAGCTTTGGTTTCGTGCGTTACTAGCTGATAATGGCACTTAAAGAACGCCTCTCAGCCATTCACATCGCATGGTAACTGTGGTATATTTAATGTAACGAGGAAAAAAATTTATATGCCAAGCTGCTGATGTGATGATTTCAGCTTTCCACCCTAATAACATTAGTATTAGATACAGTATGGTGTTTTCGTCATTAAAGGTGTGACATATGATTTCAATATAATACACTTTTTGTAATAATTAGCAAATGTTTTCTGGCTGTTTTCTAGCTCTCTGGTCTGTTTGCATGCTGATCTAATATTTAGCACTGGGTCTTTAAATGTGAAACAATCTCAGTGACTTGGATCGAGAAACACAATATTGGTTCTGTCATTCAGCACCAGAGAAAGGGAGGGGATGTGTAGGGATTATTGAGACATGATAAATTAGCACAAGTGGTTTGCTTAGCATCAACAATTGTGGCAACAGCTAACCCACACTGAATGAATGAAATATCACCATTCATTATCCAGAATCGTGTATAGCACCTTTAACCCCTTGTCAGGCAGGATTTTTGTTAATTTTCTGCCTGACATTACACCACTAAATATCTATTTCTATTCATATTTTGGGCCAAAAAAAAATTTGACCCAAAAAAAACTTCGAAAAATTTTGGGACGAAAAAATTTTTGACCCAAAAAAAAACTTCGAAAAATTTTGCACCCAAAAAAAACTTCGAAAAATTTTGGGACGAAAAAAATTTTGACCCAAAAAAAACTTCGAAAAATTTTGGGACGAAAAAAAATTTGACCCAAAAAAAACTTGGAAAAATTTTGGACCCAAAAAACTGAACACTGAAAATTATTATTGTTATTGTAACAGAAAATATATAAAAAAAAATAAAATTAAGTAAATCTGCTAATGTCAAATTATAATGTATAAAATCATAAAATTGGCTCTTTCCTGAACTTTAATTTAAAATCAATATTTTCCTGAATACAAATCAACAGTCCTCCAAAACTTTAGTTTCGTTATGTTTGTCTTGTTTTTATGTCTATATTCAAACATGCAGAATTTGGGTTGATTCCTGTTACTGATCTGGAGAGAAAATAGGCAGCTTCTCCAAGTTTCCTGTAAAAGATTTCAAAGCCCTCAAATTTTCAGAATGTGAATAACCTATTTTACTGCAGAAAAAAAGGGTTTTGTATCACCTACACCTGAAGTCTGTATTCGGGACAAGGCATATTAAAGGGTTAATATCACTGACTGTACCCTCTCTCATTTCCAGAAGAAGTGGATACTCTGGACTCCTTGTTTCCCCCTGAGCTCTCCATCCTCCAGACCATCAACCCGCTCCCCCGGCCCAGCGCCCGAGACGCTCCCGCCCGGTCCAGCCTCCCCTTCCATTTCCCCCCGCCCCCAGAACACAGCCTGCCCTTCCTGTACCTGCCGCCCTCCGTGGAGGATCCGCGGGGTCCGGAGGAGCATCGGGGGGCGCTGAGCGTGGGCATGAACGTGCGCTGTGAGGAGAGCAGGATGGTAATCAGCATTGAGAAAGAGAGCCTGCAGGTAAATCCTGTTTAGGAGATTGTGATTGGTTTAAAAATCATGTTTAAATATTTCTGAGAATGTTTGTGATAGTGCTAGCATGAATGTAATGATCAGCTTCTTGTGATTTGAGCATTTAACAGATAATTTTATATTAATTAAATATATTTTTATATTTTATATTATTAAATATATTATATAATTTTATATTATATTATATTATATTATATAATCCTCACAACAATACTCCAAACTCTCTGGTCTCTCATTTTAATACCTGTGTCCCTTTTGTTATATTTCTATGGAAATAAGTTTAAAATAAAATTGGATGTACAGGTCAGAGTGTGCTAAATAATTGAATATACAATATATGCCATTTGATTGCATAATGCTGTGTAATTTGAACAGGATATAGTTAATAATAATTATTACTAAAAAGAGATGAGTATAATTAAGCAATAAATAAATAAATAAATAAAAGGGAGTGCTTGTGTCTTTAACTCAAAATCTTTTAATAAACAGCGATACTGGAACTGTGGTATAATCGCAATAATAAACTATAACGTGTAATATTAGCACTGCTGTACTGCAGGCGTAGTGCAGTTTATTGAGTTAGTGCAGATTTTGAGTTAAAGAGGACGAGAAAATACAATCTGTTTAGTTATAAAAACCCCGCGAGTTAAAATAGTTCCATTGCTGCTCTGTTTGTGGCTGCGCTGTTTGGCTTGTAAGCGCTGCATCGTTGCTAGGTTACCTGTATGTGGTGGAGTAAAACATGGAGAGCTTCGGTTACAGTGCATTACCGGCTGATAATGGCACTCGTAGAACGCCTTTGAGCAAATCACTTTGCAGGGTCGGAACTAACTGTGGTATAATAATTTATATTAGACCTTTTTTTTTACACTTCAGTTTTGGTTAATGTGGAAGCATTAATAGCAGGGTTAAGTGATTTCCAGTTGTGTCCTAATCAAGGGCTAATCAATGGTTAATTGTACAGTTTCCAGTGCATTACTATGCATTATTTAGGCAAAAACTCCTAATACATAATAGTAAGTAAGATGCTTAGTCAAGATAGATGCATGTGTGATGAATTTAAAGCTGTAAATGCTGTAAATGCTGACAGAGCGAAACTCTTTGCATTCAGATTTACTGAATTCTTTCACAATTCTCTGTAGAGATTTAATTCCACTCTCCCAGTGTAAGTGTGGGGGTGAACTTTAGGCCAGAATTGACTGAAGATGAATTACGCAAGTGGACACTCATTCTTTCTGTTTCACACACTCCAGTCTGTGTGAATATTCCCACAATGTGTGCACAGATTTGTGCCAATACGTGTGTGTGTGTGTGACCTTCTGTATGAAGTCAGAGCTCGTAAAACCAGTGAGATTGTGGTGAAGGACCACTTCAGACACACACTCACACGTCATCCCCACTGCAATCAAACAGCTTTTGGTCAAAGCTGGCAGTTTTTGCAGTGTGTTTTATTTGTTGCTGGGAACACACAGCGTTTGTTGTTTGATTTTGAAATAACCCACGAAGGAAAGTGCCAAAAGCGCTGAACTTTATTTATTGGTCGTTTTATTATGAGCTTGAATTTGGAAAGAAGAAATATATTATGTGTCCAAATATTTATGGACACCCCTTCTAATGAATGCATTTGGCTACTTTAACTTTTACCTACTGCAGAGACAGATTTTCAATTGCGTGCACACACACACACACACATCTTAGGTTATGTAGTCCCTGTGAAGAATTATGGCCAGAAAACTAGGACACATACTGTATTGGCAACATGCTAATGCCAGGGATGGGCTATAGAGGGTCATAAAGCCCCCCAACACTGACCTGTGCATTGCTCTGGAATAATAGACAGTAATCATTCAACATCCTGGCCTTGCTAAAGCTCTTATTACTACTGAAAGCAATCAAATCCTCACAGAAATGCTCCAAAATCAAGTCAAAAACCCAATCTAGACCCAGTAAAAGCCAGATCAACACTTTTTTAATATCCTAAATTCAGAAACCACAAATATGCAGGTGTCCTCATACATGTGTCCATATGGTGTACACATATATATATGTAGCTATAGATCTGTGGGCAACTGTGGTTGTCTTTCATCACTGCATGTAAATTGTCTGTTATATCTGTTTATTATATTTGTACTTTTTGTTTTAGGCAAATGGCATCAATAAAGCCAACATAACTCTCCAAGACCCACGATGCAAAGCGACTTCAAACTCCACCCACTACACACTCGAGACTCCTCTTACTGGCTGTCAAACCACCAAGTATCCTTCCCATTCAAGCCCAGTCATCCTCTACATTAATACAGTAAGTGTATGGAAATATTTCAATCCAAATATTGCATGTTTTTTATAAAACCAGACAGTATGGAAGATGCAAAAAAAAATCTTATTGTTTTCTCAATGTTGTTTTGCATTGTCTTGTTTTAAAATGCATGTAGTCTAGTAGAGAAGTGGGCGGAGCTTCTGGACGTGGTGAACAAAAGGCTTGTGTTGTGTACAATAAAGTTGTAAGTGGTATTAGTGAACATAGTAACTTTGTATTGTAGAGAAGTGGGCGGATATATTTGAATAATTTGAATTAGGGTGCCGAATGGTCCAGCGGTCTGAAGCACTGCCACTATGATCGGGAGAGCTGGTTTGAATCCTGGCCATGTACCTTGCCATCAGATGCCAGAGCCCTGAGAGAGCACAATTGGCTTTGATCTCTCTGGGTGGGTAGATGGCGTTCTCTCCCCTCATCACTCCTAGGGTGATGTCAATCAGCAAAAGGCGTCTGTGAGCTGATGTATTAGAACCGAGTCACTGCGCTATCCTCCGAGTGCGCTGTGATGCTACACGCTAATGCTACATTAGTAGCAGTCGAAATGTGTCAGAGGAGGCAAAACAAGTATCTCCGAATGACAGCTTTACAGGAGAGAGAAAAACCCTTCTTTACTTTTCAATGGAAAATGTGACCTACACATTCAGAGCAAAGATGGGACTTTAATAGCAGCTGAAAACAGTGTAATATGAAAATTTTGATTTCCCATGCAATGTGATTAATTCCTTTGCACTTTATGATATATATATACTGTACAGCAGATACAGAATATATGTTGTGCATTGTACAGTTGTGTGCCATGCTATCTCTCCTATATTAAACAGATCTGATTGAGGGTCAGTTGAGGCTGACTGCCCTCAGTGCCTCTATCAGTGTTATTTTGCTCCAGTCTGTTTGTTCTCACCCAGCTCAGATGAGTCACTTCCTCGCTGATCTCCTTCAATAATTTGTGGAGGAAATTCAATACAGTGCGTTTTAGGCCCAGTCCATTAAAGAGCTGGGCGGCCTCCCAAATGTTGCTGCTTTGTTGTGGACGTAGGGCCTCAGGGGCAATTAGAAAATGTGACCTGCACATTCAGAGCAAAGATGGGACTTTGATAGCAGCTGAGAACTGTCCGAAAGGTCTCGGACAATGAAGGAAACTGGCGAGAGCAGCGTACGAGAGCAGACGTCAGTGTCGCCGTTTCACCTCGATTGAGCAATGTTCTCACACGTTCAGTCCTTCACCTCTGATCTGGTGAACCGCCTGCACTGGGTGCAGAGGGGTGCTTCCCTCTGTTCTGGAGAGTGGCCTTGTTGCTGAGCTCAGAAATGAGAAGCATGCTTGGTGGACCCATCCTGGGACCGGCGCTGTTGAAACTGCTGAGCATTCCCACGTCTGAATTCCAAGTCATCTGGTTCTGCTGGCCTTTGGCAGGCGCTCTCTCTTACAGATACACAAACACACAGGGGGTCACTGCAGGTCTGAACATTGAGCAGGAAGCACAAAATTTACTAAATGTAGCTTAGAATATAATGATCTTTTAATGCAACATACTATTATAACTTATACAATACATATACATATCGTCGCTGTCCAATGAAAAACACTTATCTCCATTTTTGTCGATTTTTAGTTTTCTACATAATCTGAACAGACAAACTGTCCTTTACACTTTGCCAAAATTTCTTGATGAACGGACCAATAGAAACTCTTCAAAATGACCTGAAATAAACTCTTTTTACATTGACCTCTATTGAAAGTTTACAAGTTTTTTTCTCTCTCCTGTAAAGTTGCTGTTTTGGAGATAAGTGTTTTTCATTGGACAGCGACAATATGAATAAATAGTCAAGTAGTTACTAATAACTATTGCTGCCAGCCAGCGGTGGGAGATATGACACTAAAATAATATTACAATATTTTTGAAAATAAAACAAATTCAAGAATATACTACAAATCTACTGCAATACTAAAGTGCAGCAGATTAAGTACGTGCATATAAACTGCAAGCACAGCAAACACAGATAAATACAGTAAATAGCTAAACAAATGCTAAATAAATATTGCTTGAGTTTTTTTTATAGTGTCAAAACTTTTTACAATATTATTGCGTATGATAAAATATGGCACACCCCTACTGTTAATGTTATTGTTTTAACACGTGATTAATCTAGAAACTTTAATGCATTAATATTTTATATATTTAATGCAAATTAATCACTTTACCAAGTTTCTGGAGCCTGAGGAAATATTAACAATTTTAGATTCATTTTTACAATAATTTCGAAATAAAATGTAACCTGTGTCTTTCTGCTTGACAGATTGTGATCAGCCAATCAGAGGTCAGGGATGGCAGTGGGTGGCCCTTGGATGATGAAGACCTTGAGGCTGGAGATGTGGTTTCCCCCGGAGATCCAGACATGCCAGAAAAAACTATACTGGAGACCGGACGCCGCTCAACCATCTTGGTACAATTAGAATTAGAATGACGACTTTATTCAATACACTCGATAAAATTCTGTTCACTATGTGGCCCCTTCTATTAAACGCATTCAGCTTCTTTAATTAAGTTGCTTTGATTGACACTGTAGCTGTAGAGAACCATTCAAATTAGCAGCCAATAGAATCAGACTCTCTGGGTATAAATCCCTGGAATGATGGAGCTCCATCCAATACTCTTTTAACTGTCACCATTGAATTCAATCAGATCTGCACAGAAATTCTACAAAATGTCAGCAAAAATAACATGTATTTAACAATGAATGAGTAGGTGTCCCAAGACTTTAGTTCATATAGTGAATGCACTCGATATGAAGCAATGCCTCATGCTGGTCTCCTAATAATTTACTACCTTGTAAAACTTCACGAACTTGACCTGTTTGTCATCTTTTGTGGCCTTCAGCTGTCACAGTTTCAGCTATAAAAGGACATTGTCTGTGTAATTCAGGTAGAGGTTATATTGTCACGCAAGGTTGCTCATATACTAGACTCAGGCTCACTCACATTGCTGAGTTAACATTCTTACTCATATATAAATGTCTAAGGAGTGCCTGGAGAATTTCAGCCCCGAGACTACATTTCCCAGACTTCACCTCATCTGTTTTCTGAACTCCTTTCGACCTGCTCCGGTGATCTGCTGGAACACTGCCACGCTTTCTTTTATAACTTCAAAAGCCTCTTTCTTTCTGTCACTCACTTGGTCTCTCTCTCTATAGTAAGTTTTTTATCCATTATGTTTTTGTACATTTTAAAAATGTGCAATAAACCTGAGAAGAAAAGGTAGAAATGTAGAAAAATATTGCAAAAAAAAAAAAAAAATTAAATAAATGAAGGCTAATCAAACCACATGCACATAAACCCAATCAAATATTAAAGTGTAGCGTTTCAGTAGTTTCGTTCCTTTTGCCTGACATTTATACACCAAAAAACAATTGTTACATTTATACCAGATGTTTCCCTACTACCCTATACTCCCTGTACCCCTCTACTATACCCCCCTTTACTCCCAAATTCTACCATTTACTAACTCATACCACTCTGCACTACCCTATACTCCCTTAACCTGCCATACACTCTACGCTTTCTCTACCCATAGTACTCTTTAATCCCTAGATTACTTTATACTACTCTATAATCCCTAGATTACCTTATATTTCCCTATACTCTCCATACTGATTTATAATCCTTATTATACTTATACTTATACTACCATATAATCCCAATACTACCCTTAAATCCATATATTGCTTATGATACCCTATATTCCCTAGATTACCTTATACTACCCTATACTCCCCATACTACACTATAGTTCCACAAGCCCTGTATACTCCCATACTACACTATAGTTCCATAAACCCTGTATACTACCCTATATTGCCTAGATTCATTTATAGTACCCTATACTCCCCATACTACACTATAGTTTCATAAACCCTGTATACTACCCTATATTCCCTAGATTACCTTATACTACCCTATACTCCCCACACTACACTATAGTTCCATAAACTCTCTATACTACCCTATATTGCCTAGATTACTTTATAGTACCCTATACTCCCCATACTACACTATAGTTCCATAAACCCTGTATACTACCCTATATTGCCTAGATTACTTTATAGTACCCTATACTCCCCATACTACACTATAGTTTCATAAACCCTGTATACTACCCTATATTCCCTAGATTACCTTATACTACCCTATACTCCCCACACTACACTATAGTTCCATAAACTCTCTATACTACCCTAAATTGCCTAGATTACTTTATAGTACCCTATACTCCCCATACTACACTATAGTTCTATAAACCATGTATACTACCCTATATTCCCTAGATTACTTAATACTACCCTATACTCCCTATACGCTCCCCTATGCTACCCTATAAACCCTATACTCCCAATACCATCATATAATTCCTATACTTTCTATACCACCCAATAATCCCTATACTTCCTATACTACCCTATATCCCTAATATTCCATATACTACCCTATAACCCAAATGTTCCATATACTACCCTACAATTTCTACACTATACTACACTATACCCCCTTATTTAGCCATATACTGTCTCTGGTGGGAATGAGATTTTAGATTTTGGATAGAAACATGGTTACAATGGTAATTTTGGCAAAATGTTTGGATGGAAACGTAGCCTATCCTTTCTATCTTTCTATCTCTCTCTCTTTACCTCTTTGTACAGCTCTGGTTTCAACATTTGTTTATATTCTCTCTTTTTTTCTCCCAGTTTAACTGTACGTACCGTAAGGGTCAGGATGCTGCGGTGGATTCTCTGAGGCCGGGGTTTGGTGTGTTGCCAAAGGAGCCGGAGGATAACGTGACGGTCAGCATGGAGCTGTTTACCACCAACCTGTTCCGCTACCCACCACCACAGTCCTTATTCACCATCTCAGAGAACAAGCCCATCTATGTGGAGGTAAGATAACTGACGTGTTGCTCTCTTAAAAACATATATGAAAAAATGAACTGCTAAAACAACCTGTGTTCTTCAATTTGACAAGAACCAACAAATTGACATTGTGTAAAATTTAATTATGAGTGATTTTGAAACAGAAAGCAGTGGAGTTACACCTATAATTTTTACTAGCAGAAATGGGAATTTCTGATATCTCCATTGTGATTGTGAATAGTAAAAGTTAAAGTTTTAGATTTCAATATTATTATTTCTTTTTAGAACCTATATTTTGACATCTTGCATTATATTAAAGAAATCCATTACACATCAGTTTCTAGTCAAAATAACTAATTAAAACTACATTAGATACATTTATATACAGATCTGAGCACTTGGACTATTTAGAATATATTTTTAAATGTATTAAAGAGTTATATATTAGGAGTATTTAATGGTAATGTATGACTAGTCAGAATTACATTAGGCATATGTGCACCCTGTCATGTGACTATTCAGAATGTGTTTATAGACCTGTAAATCTGATACTATAACTGGTAAAATGTTGAATATCTGATATTTGAAATGAGAGTTTCTTCTAGTATAAACTTTATATTTATATTTTAAATACATTTGTTAATTATAGGGATCGATAATAATATAAAGTAATGACTTAATGGCTTGCCATGTATGTAATAACAGAATAACCTCACTAATTATCAAAATGTTGTTTTAAGCAGCTATAAAGTTGTACCACCTAATAAAAGTTGCATTGCATGTCCTGTATCATGTATCATGTGTCTATTACACATGTCCACATTGCGATGGTGATGCTAAAAAATAAATATTGCACATTTCTAATCCATTCCACTCTAACTCAACTGCTGTAGAACTAACCATGAAATCTGTAACTGTACCAAATTTGGCTCTTATTTTTTTCTTTATTTAAATTTTCTATCCCACCAGGCTTACTCTGTCACAGGCATGCTGGTATAATGTGACTGTTCTGTCAAACACAGATGTGTTGAGAGGACTGGTTAGATGTTTTTGAGTGATTTAGCCTGGAGGAGAGTGTCACTGCTGTCAGATCAGTGCAGAGCCTGCTGTGTGTACGTTTAGTCTAGATTTAGTCTGGTCGGGGTCTGTTTTTTAGGCTCTTTTTTTTTTTTTTTTTTTGCTCATGGCTGAGGCTGTGGAGGGGGTCTGGAGATGTTCGGTCACGGTCGGTGAGAAACGACAGCACCCCATCTTTGGTTATGTCTCATTTACGGGGCTGTGACTCTTTCAAAGGCTGTGCCTCATACGTCATGAGCACTGTCCCTTTAAAAAAAATAATGGAGTCTGTGAACTTTTGACCTTTTGGATGTATCTTTTGGATGTTCTCAGCCTTCGTGTTTCACCAGCCTTTGGATTGCAGTCTGTAGCATATGGACAAAAGTATTGGGACATTTAGGACCTTTAACACTGTAGTTAGGTAAACCTCCAACTATTAGAAATACTCTATTAATACTTATTTATTAATGTCCTTGATTAATGTCTAAAGAAATGATGATAAACAGGTGTCCTAATACTTTTGTCTGTATTATTGATAATATTATTGAGTTAGCATGTTTAACAACCACATTTTTACTATGCATGAATAGCTCGATTGTTTGCTATTTTGTTAACATAAGCAAAATTATGCTCTTCTAAGTAGTAAAGACAATTGTGAAGAAGGAGATAAATAATTATGAGACTTTATTCGCCATTATAGGGAAATGTAAAAGTGAATATTGTGGTGGGCTCCGAGTGGGTCAGCAAGCTAAGAACTGCCTCTATAATCGGGATCCTATGATCGAATCCTGGTCATGCAGCTTGCCCTCAGCTGCCGGAGCCCTGAGAGAGCACAATTGGCCTTGGTAGTATTGGTGATATCGATCATCATATGGGGTCTGTGAGCTGATGTATCAGAACCGAGTCGTGATGCTACTCAGAAATGCTACATCAGCAGCAGTTAGAAAAGAGGCGGAGTCTGACTTTGCATGTTTCGGAGTCTTCACACTCCTGGTGTTGGGACATCACTAGTGATAGGGAGTTAATTGGAGGTAATTGGTCTTGTGAATAAGGATAGAAATTTAAATAAAAAGTAGAAAAAAACATAGACATTGACATTGAAACAATGCTGTGTTTCTTTTCAGCCTCTTTTTGTTGGAATTTGACCTTTTTTTTCTCAGCCTAACTCAATACCTGACCTCCAGGCCAGTGTAGTGGACAGGGATTGGAAAGACACCGTGTTTAAAAACTCCAGCAGCACTGCTGTATCTGATCCACTTATACTGTACCATCACAACACACACTAACACCTCATACACCACCACCATGCTAATCAGTGCTATAATAATAGCTGCTCTGTGGTGGTGGTTTTCTCTTCTGTGGGGTCCTGAGTATTGAAGAACAGGGTGAAAGGAAAATAATAATAAAGTATACAGAAAAACATATACTAAACTACTAATAGTACTAATACAGTATATCGTCGCTGTCCAATGAAAAACATTCTCCAAAACAATCTCCAAAACAAGAACTTTACAGGAGAAAGAAAAAACCTTGTAAACTTTTAATGGAAGTCAATGTAAAAAAAAAGTTTATTTCAGGTCATTTTGAAGAGTTTCTATTGGTCTGTTCATCAAGAAATTTTGGCATAGTGTAAGGGACTAAATTTGTCTCTTCAAATTATGTAGTAAACTAAAAAACGACAAAAATGGAGATAAGTGTTTTTTATTGGACAGCGACAATATGCTTATTAGAGTTGAAATTGATAAATGCATACATTAGTGTGTGCAAAAACATGATTAATCAGAATATAATATGAGTACTTTTATTAAATGTTCTGTTATTCATGAGCAGCTGTTTTTCTGGCTTTTGTTAGCGTGTCCCTTTTCGGCCCCTTGATGTTTTAGTTTGATCTGTTTTTTTCTTTTTACTCAGTTTTTACTCAAAGTCTGACCACCAGGCCAGTATAAACAGCAGCACAGGGGCAGCGCAGTGCAGTGGCCGAGAGTTGGCATGCTGTGCGTCTTTGAAGCAGTGATTTATGTCGGAATCAGTCGCGGATCTGCTGGAGCTGTGGGGGACACTGAGCCAGCAGGTCACAAAGAGCTCTGAGGGTCCGGCAGCCTGTAAAACCCACTCGAAGCATCGGAACGTCACGCTGGTCGCTCTATCCCATGACCCCTCGGCACCTCTGCGTCATAACTCACATTATCCATGTGTTATAAGTGCTGTTGTTCGTGTGTCAGGAGCTCGCGTTTGGACCGGATGCTCCAGTGGCCCCAGTTTAACGGCCTCGGGCAGAGAAATGCAGAGGAAATGGGAAGTGATGTCGTACTTTTCTGTGGCGGGTGTTATTAAAATCTGCGTGTATTTTTTTTTGCATGCTTTAGCAGAATCAGATGGGCAAACCTTTTGACAGCCCTGGCAAGACTGTGGCACTGAAAATCCAGATGTGTGGTTATTTAGCCAGCATCTCAAATCCAGCACTTCTGTACCGCACTTATACTGCGATAGTGTGCTCCCAATGGAAAATGCAATGAATGTACTGGTAAAACATGGAAGATATCCATAGTAGAGCTTCCAAAAAAGGAACTTAAAGATCACTGCTGAAGAAACCCACTGTAGGGTGGGATCAGTGGCTTTTGTTTCACCAAATATTGGAAACAGCTGCATTTCCCCAACTTCAAAATTATACCACATGAGCAAAAACTGTTATTTAGAAAGTGCAACATGATGGGTAAGTTGGAGCATTTTGGAAACAAATTAGTTAAAGCATGTTAAAGCATTTGCCAACCACTTATATGAAAATATGAATGGGAGATTTTGTAATGCTCACTTTGATGTACTAGTATGTTTATAAAGAGATAGATAAAGTCCCACCCTTTAGCAAAAAGAGCCAATCAGCTTGCTGGAAAAGTAGAGTCAATGTGCTAGGCTTCTCTATGTAGAGATCTGCGCAAGTGCAGTAGCCAGAGCAAGCTGAACAATGGATTTGGATTTATACTTTAGTGAGCCAAATATAAGAAACTATAAAAATCTTAAATTGTAATTATTTTGGTCTCTTCCAGTCCATTTAGATCAGATCCTGGTCTTGTTTATTTTGTTAATCTTAGTATAAGGAGCAATTTTTTAGTACATTTGTATCTGCAAACAAGTTTTATAACAGATATACTAGTTAACCTGACAGGCTTAATATGGAGCTCCATCCAGTACTTTTGGATTGGATGTGCTAGGGTGGTGGTCGTCATTCAGCATTGTGTGCTCCTAAAGATTTTGTTGCTGAATGCTATCAGATCCTCACAACAATGCAATCCAAAATCTAGAAGAAAGTCTTCCATGGACAGTGTAAATAGTTGATTATCATTATGCAGTTCTGGTGAGCATTTCCTGCTTGCTTTACCGAAGTTACATTGTGCAGTTAGCGGCATGTTGAGGCCAGAACAGTTCATTTTTTAATTTGAATGTTAGATTGTAAAGTCACATGACTAACAAAGCTGTAAAGTAGTGGATTAGCATGCTAGTAAAATAATATTAATTATGTTGTGCTTAACTTATTCATTTAACAGTCGATTAAATAACATTTTTGTGTCTGTCCCAAACCTTTTTGTGGTGAGTTAAAGCAGCACTAGGTAGGATTTCCTTGATTTTTGATCTTTTTAAAGAAGTAAAATTGCAGCTTGAAACTCACTGCAGCGCTGCATTGAGGTGTAATAGTAGGAATAGCGGTGCTCTCGTGTCTGTGCCGGAGCTCCTCTGAGCTCAAACCAGACTCTGTAAGTTTTCCGAGACGGCCGCGACCATCGCTCACGAGAACTGCGACCTGCTTTCCGACCTTTAGTTCTAACAGTTCTACAAGGACTACTGGTTCATTCTTTACAAACTAACATACAGACACTCTGGCAGAAGCTGGAAACTGGAGACCGAATATGTCTGTGAAAGCCAGAAAACGAGAAAGAGAAACTAATCGGCCTGAAACATTTATTACACTCTACAACTGTAGGGGGAGCCCACGAGCACAAAATCTCAATCCTCCCTAGTGGAGCTTTAAGTGGGACGTTGTAATAGATTAGGAAGTCCTGGTGTAGAGGATCAGAGAGATATCTTCTGGTTGGTGGGTGTGCCTCTGTGTTGAATTTGTAAATGATGAAAAAAAAAACTCACTTCAGAAATGTGATTCTTGGACGGGAGCGCTCTCAGAATGTTCTTTTAGTCTGTTAGCATTACTTAAACAAATCGCCAGCCCCTGAGGAGCTCATAGTTTTTGATTTGAAAAAATGCCCAAGAGAAAGTGTACTGAGTGTGTGTGTGTGTGTGTGTGTGTGTGTGTGTGAGAGAGAGAGAAAGAAAGAGAGAGAGGGAGGGATATTTCCAGACTGACAGAATAAAGAGTAGTAATGCCCTTTTTTACTGGATATTATGTTGTATGTGTAAAAACAGATGCCTTCAGACCTTCAAGTCCAATGAGTTTTTTTGTATTCTAGTTTCTGTAAATGGGACTAAAACTCATTTTTTTGTCTGTTTCTCTGCTCCTTGTCCACTTGTGCTCTCTTTAATCTCCTCCTCCACTCGATTGCTTATTAGCAAGAGAAGCTACAGTTCACTTCTATGTGGAACATAGAAAATAGATAAACTCAGATGCACAGAGAAAACTATTAAAAAAAAAAATTATATCAGAAACAGAAACAAATCTGTGTAAAACAAAAGTCCTTTAGCCTGAGAGATGAAGCTCTAGCACTGTACAGAACACTGTGATTTAATAAGTCTAAGCAAAACATAACTGATTTATCCAATAGCTCAAAACCGTCTTCAGATTATGAATCGTCTTCTCGTGGCACTAAAAAATAGAACTCAGCAGAACTTTCCCCATCATCCTCATCCTCATTTATTGTTCACTAACATCATCTCTCTCCTCATCTCTCTCTGTCTCTCTCTCTCTCTTTCTCTCTGCAGATCTCAGCCACTAAAGCAGATCCTAATCTGGGCTTCATGATCCAGACCTGCTTCATCTCCTCCGACTCGAACCCCCTGGTGCAGTCTGATTACGTGATCATTGAGAACATCTGCCCGACTGATGACTCGGTTCGGTACTATCCTCAGAAGGTGGACTTCCCCGTCCCGCATGCTCAGATGGACAGGAAGCGCTTCAGCTTCAACTTCAGGTCAAAGTTCAACGTCTCGCTGCTCTTCCTGCACTGCGAGATGTCCCTCTGCTCCAAGATACCTGCCAATCACCAGGGCCTGCCCGAGGTATACAGCTCTTCCCTTCTCTTCACTTCTCTTCTCTTCTCTTCTCTTCTCTTCTCTTCTCTTCTCTTCTCTTCTCTTCTCTTCTCTTCTCGTATTTTCTCTTCCCTTCTCTTCTCTTCTCTTCTCGTATTTTCTCTTCTCTTCTCTTCTCTCTCTTCTCGTTTCTTCTCTTCTCTTCTTTTCTCTTCTCTTCTTTCTGTTCTCGTCTAGTCTCTTCTCGTTTCTTCTCTTCTCTTCTCTTCTCTTCTCGTATTTTCTCTTCTCTTCTCTTCTCTTCTCTTGTCTTCTCGTTTCTTCTCTATTCTTCTCTTCTTTTCTCTTCTCTTCTCTTCTCTTCTTTCTGTTCTCATCTAGTCTCTTCTCGTTTCTTCTCTTCTCGTTTCTTCTCTTCTCGTATTTTCGCTTTTCTTATCTTATCTTCTCTTCTTGTCTATTCTTGTCATCTTTTTTAATATCTTTTTCATTTCATATCTTCTTTCATTCTCTTGTCCATTGTTCTCTCCATTCTCTTCTCTCATTCTCTTCTCTTCTTTTCTCGTTTCTTCTCTTCTCGTCTTTTCTCTTTTCTTCTCTTCTCTTCTCATCTATTCTTGTCATCTTTTTTCGTATCTTCTTCATTTCATCTTCTTCATAATTTTTATGCTCGTCCTTTGTTCTTTCCATTCCCTTCTCTCATTCTCTTCTCGTTTCTTCTTTTCCCCTCTCTTATCTCTTCTTCTTTTCTTTTCTTGTCATCTTTTTTCATATCATCTCCATTTCACCTTTCTTCTCTCTTCTTTTATTCTCTAGTCCATTGTTCTCTCTATTTTCTTCTCTTCGCTTGTCTTCTTTTCTCCTCTATTTTCTTGTTTTTTTTCTCCTCAAATGTTCTTATCTCAAAATGTTTCTACTTGTCCTGCCATCTCTTATTGTGTTTTATTCTGTTCTCTTCTAGTGTCATCTTTTCTTGTCTCTTGTGATCTTTTTTATCTCTTCTCTTTTCAATTTCTTCTTTTTATGTCACTGTTTCCTTTATTTTGTTTTTTAAATATTTAATTTTATTCTTTTAGTCTTGTGCTCTTTTCTTTCATACTCCGTTCTTTTGTCCCCTTTTCTCTGGTTTCCTCTATCCTCTTCTTGTTTTTTCTCTTTTTTACTTAAATTTTAACTCTTTACATTTATCTCACTTCATTTTGAGCCAAAAAGAACTCAGGTACTGCTGTAAATCAGCTGAAAGACAGAGATTTGTAATAATTTAGCTTTGATGAACACCTGGTTCAGCCTGCTTTTATTACCTTCCACATAAAGCTCACTTTGTTACCTACTGCCCGCTGCTCTGCCCGCTGCTCTACCCGCTGCTTTGCCCGGTTCACTGCCCTATACACTCTTTGCCTTCAGTTCCCGGGCTTGGCACTGGTCAGCTCACGCCAGCTGTCAGCATCCGTCCACTTTTCACCAGAGCAGGATGTGTAAATCTCCCTCAGCGTTACCCAGCAACCGTCCACACAGCCAAACAACAGCTTTCCACAGCTTTTCTCCTCTATAAATCCCTCCATCCCTCCCTCTCTCTCTCCTCCACTGTCCTCCCCTACCTCTTTGCTTCTCTCCTCCACTGTCCTCTCATCCCTCCCTCTCGCCTCCACTGTCCCCATCTGTCCCTCTCTCCTCCATTCTCCTCCCATCCCTCCCTCTCTCCTCCATTGTCCTCCTATCCCTCCCTCTCTCCTCCACCCTCCTCCCATCCCTCCCTCTCTCCTTCACTGACCCCCCCATCCCAAACAGGTTCTCTGTGATTGGTCTTAATCTCAAATTGTTTGAATATTACTGTTAAACTTTTACTGATGATAAATGAGGCATATTGTCCATAATTTATCAGAGTAACAATAGAATATTATATTGACCACCCATAAATCAGAGAGGGATGTATAAAGTTCTGCATATGTTTTCTGATCACACAGGATGTTTTCACTTTGCTATCAGACCAAGAGCTGCTATGATCCATATGGCTTCAATTCTCTCTTTTTATTTAATAATCTCTACTTTTATGAAACACAAAGTGAAAACATTCTGCTGTGAGTCTCACAAAGACTTTCATGATTATGTTTCTGTGTTTTAATCCAGCAGTCTGGCAGAAAGTGCTGAACTTCAAACATACAGAAAGAAAACTCTTAATTCTGCTGTTTTACAGCATGTGGTGCTTTCATCTGCCATACTCCACATACTCTTCTCTTCTCTTCTCTTTCCTTCTCTTCTCTTCTCTACTCTTCTCTTTTCTTCTCTTTCCTTCTCTTCTCTACTCTTCTCCTCTTCTCTTATTCTCTCTTCTCTTCCATTCTATTCTCTTGTGTTCTTTACTCTTCTTATCTCTTGTCTTACTTCTTATCGTGTTATCTCTTGTCTTACTTTTCTCTTCTTTTATATTCTCTTCTTCTCTTTTTTTCATTCTTTCCTCTTCTCTTCTCTTCTTTATTTTTCTCTTCTCTTCTTCTCTCTCCTCTTCTCTTCTCTTCTCTTCTCTTCTTTTGTCTTCTCTTGTTTCTTTAATTTTCTCTTCTTTTATATATATTTTTCTCTTTTTGTTTTTCTCTTCTTTTCTCATATTTTCTCTTCTCTTATCTTCTTTACTCTTCCCTTCTTTTATCTTCTCTTGTCTTCTTTACTTTTCCTATTCTTTTATATTCTCTTCTTCTCTTTTTGTTTTTCTCTTCTCTACTCTACTCTTCTTTTCTTTTCTCTTTTTCAAAATGTCTCTATTTCTTGCCTTCTCTTTATTTCTCTTTTTCTTGTTTCTTCTAGTGCCATGTCTTTTGTCATCTTTTTTATTTTTTTCTCTTTTCAATGATCTACTCTTCATTTCTCTGCTCTTCTTTTCTCTTTGTTTTTTTTTATATCACGGTGCTCTTATGACTGTCATTTGTGGTGAGACACTGCTGTAAATATCTCTCTCTCTCTCTCCCTCTCTCTCTCTCTCCCTCTCTCTCTTTCTCTCTCTCTCTCTCTCTCTCTGCAGTGTATGCTTCCTGATGAAGCCTGTATGGAGGTCACTATTGACACCATTCTCAAAATGATGGGGAACGCCAAAGTCTTCACCAAACCCCTGGTGGTTGTATCAGATAACGATGATGAAGAAGTTGTCACAAAAGACCCCGGTAAGACTCATTCTGTTAGACTATGTATTTATATTAAAATGGATATGATGTATTATTACTGTGAATATGTTAATATTTACTGTTAAGCCAGGTGATGAAATTACATTTTACATTACATTACAGCTCTTTATCTAATATTACACTAATATTCAATCCAAATAATTATGAAACCTGTGATTATCATCCATTCTCTTCTCTTCTCTTTTCTTCTCTTCATGTCTCTTATCTTCTCCTCTATTTTTTCACTTCTCTTCTCTTCTATTTTTTCACTTCTCTTCTCTTCTTTTCTCTTCTCTTTTTATCTCTTCTCATCTCTTCTTTTCTTCTCTTCTCCTCTCTTCATGTCTCTTCTCTTCTCCTCTCTTCTTTTCACTTCTCTTCTCTTCTTCTCTCTTCTCTTTTTATCTCTTCTTTTCTTCTCTTCTCTTCTCTTCTCCTCTCTTCATGTCTCTTCTTTTCTCTTCTCTTCTCTACTTCTCTCTTCTCTTTTTATCTCTTTTCATCTCTTCTTTTCTCTTCTCTACTCTTCTCATCACTTCTCTTCTCTTCTCTACTCTTCTCATCTCTTCTCTACTCTTCACTTCTTTTCTCTTCTCTTCTCTTCTTATCTCTTCTCCTCTCTTCTTCATTCTTGTCTTTTTTTCTCTTCTCTTCTCTTCTCTTCTCTTCTCTTCTCTTCTCTTCTCCTCTCCTCTCTTCTCTTCTCTTCTCTTCTCTTCTCTTCTCTTCTCTTCTCTTCTCTTCTCCTCTCTTCTCTTCTCTTCTCTTCTCACTCCACAAACATTTTTACGCCCAAAAATGAGGAAAAAAATCTTAACACTTTTTATTTCATATTTTGCTGTTTATTTGCGGTATAATGACCCTGTATAAAGATGTGTGTGTGTGTGTGTGTGTTTGCGTGTGTGTGTGTTTATGGTAGGGGTGTTGAGTGTGCACAGATCATACACAATTCCTGTCATGTCAAGCTCTGTGGCACTTTTCCCCATCTGGAATCTGTCAGAATGTGGTAGTGCGTATCAGACGTGTGTGAGTGTGTGTGTGTGTGTTAAATACTGTGAGTGGCGTGTGTGTGACTCATTAGATAAGTAGAGTAAGGGGCCCATAGGCCTAAGCATGTGTGTGTGTGTGTGCTTGTGCGGTTGATCGAAGAAGTGGAGCAGGGCTGTGTGTGTGTGTGTGTGTATATGGATGCATGTGTATGTACTATAGTCACTGAGAAATGTGTGTGTGTGTGTGTGTTGTTGATTAGAGCGAGGGGCCGGGGAGGCCGTTGTGTCTCCGTCGGTCTTTAAGAAACGGAAAAAGCATGATGTTCCAGCGCTGGCCTGCAGTTGTTTTCATTTAACCATCCTCTGAGACCTCCCATTCCCGGCACTGAGAGAGCGAGAGAGAGTGAGGGAGGGCTGGAAAGTAAAGAGGGAGTCTCTGTGTGTGTGTGTGTGTGTGTGTGTGTGTGTGTGTACTGGATTACAGTAAGCAATGCGACACTCACACACATTCATTTACATTTACAGTAAATTCTCATACACACTGTGTGTCTAAATATTTGTGAACATGCCTATAATTAATGCAATATTCAGCTACTTTAATTTGTATCCATAGACATAGAACCAGCAGGTTTATGCAGGGTCTCCTGCCCCAATGAGTTCTATTCTATTGCTAGTAATTTTCTAAAATGACTAAACAAAAAAAAATTAATATCATTAAAAAGTTACATTATTTCAAGTAATCCTGTTACAAAATTGAACAAAACAAGTGATCTATATTAAGCGTTTTCTATTTTAATTTCGGTACCACTTTAAAATAAGACTACCTTTATAAAGGGTTTATAAATGGTTTACAATTAGTTTATTAATGGTTACTAATTAGGTTGTAAATGCATTAAAAATCATTAGTAATCAGTTATAACACATACGTAGAAAGGGCAACAATGACCTGTTGTTTGTCAAATAGTGAACCCACAGCAATCTACATTGTTGCCCTTTCTACGTATGTGTTATAACTGATTATAAATTATTTTTAAGGCATTTACAACCTAATTAATAACCATTTTTAAACTAATTGTAAACCGTTTATAAACCCTTTATAAAGGTAGTCTTATTTTAAAGTGGTACCTTAATTTCTTTTATTGTTGCTGATTATGGCTTACAGCCAATGAAAACCCAAAAATCAGTGTCTCAGAAAATTGGAATATTACATAAAACCAATTGGTACTTTGGGCAGTGTGGGCAGTGTGCCAAGTCCTGCTGAAAAATGAAATCTGCATCTCCGTAAAAGTCATCAGCAGAGGGAAGCATAAAGTGCTGTAAGATTTTCTATAAAAACACTGCAATGACTTTAGACTTGATAATAAAACACAGTAGATCAACATCAGCAGATGACAGACATGTCTCTCCAAACCATCACTGATTGGTGGAAACTTCACACTAGACCTCAAG